>NC_028358.1:13864362-13950269 GCF_000741045.1 Vigna radiata var. radiata
TGGAAACTGGGCTTTAGGGGCCAATATGGACATTGGGCTTGGTGGCCAGTGTGGAAACTGGGCTTGGTGGCCAGTGTGGAAACTGGGCTTTAGGGATTTTGAAATTGCCAGATGGAACTGGGCTTTTGAGATTTTGAAATGGCTAGATGGAACTGGGCTTTTGAGATTTTGAAATGGCCAGATGGAACTGGGCTTTTGAGATTTTGAAATGGCCAGATGGAACTGGGCTTTTGAGATTTTGAAATGGCCAGATGAAACTGGGCTTTTGAGATTTTGGAATTCATAATCTTGTGAAATGTTTTGCAATTTTGATAGAAATTTGATTTTTGAAACAATATGGCCTGAAAGAGAAAATCTGAATGTTATTCTTTTTGTATTTTTGAAGAAGAAGGATTCGATAACCATTCATATGAATGAAGAGGGCTTCGATCCGTAAAATTTTCTTTTTATGAATTGATGAAAAACATTTGCATTTTCATTTCTCTTTGCTTGAGTCAGTCATCTCACTTGCAATCATCAAACTGGTCTTTATTTCAATATTTCTGTGAAAACTGAGGAATGTCATACATCCGAGGTCTCATGCTAGATATGATTATATGTTTGACTTTTTCTTTCTTGACATCAGCGCACACATGCTTGAATTTATTGNCAAAAGGATGGTTTTGAAGAGAATGAGAGTCATTTGGAATGGTTTGAAAGACTGAGACCAGCACACGCGGACTTCAATCCTCAAATGAGTGTCAAGACGAAACACAATATATCAAAAATTTTGCCCCGGTTTTGTGTTTAGGAAAAATGAGTTGAGGTTTGGATTCATGGCAATTAGGGGAAAATTTCAAAGGAGATTTTCAAAGCTGCCCCAGTCTTGAGGTTATGGATTGATGAAAAAACTTGTGTGAGACTCACAAAGTTGCCCCGTTGTTGTTTGCTTTTTCTTTGTTTATTGTGGTATGGGTTGATGATAAACTCGGGTAAGACTCACAAAGTTGTCCCAGTTTTTCTTTGGCAAGGGTTCTGTTTGGATGAGGTATTGAACATGAAAAGGACCGGCTAAAAGGGTGACCCCAAATTAATTTGATTTTTCTTTTGCATGCTTCTGACTAGATGGCAGGGTGATCCCCTTTTCCCGAGACATTATTTTTCTTCTTTTCTTTTTTTCTTCTCTCTCCTTTTTTCGACACATTGAAAATCATTTTCCCTTATCACAAAATTAAGCTTCATGAAAACTTTAGCAAACATTATCCAATCTGCGTGGACTTTATTAGGCTTGTAACGTGGCCAGGGGCTAACAGGTATTGAAAGGAAGGATATAAAGGCCCAAATAAATGTTTGGTGGTTATATTTTTTGAAACAAGGGTTATCATCTAGGAATTGCATCAACTATTTGACATTTTGAGCACTTTGCTTCATATTTGAACTTTGGTTTTCATCACTTTGTGATTTGGTTGTTCTTTTTGTTTTTTCCTTTTGTTTTTTTTTATTCACTCTTCTTGATGAATTCTCTTTGTTTGACCGCTGAGTGCTCTTCATTTTCAATATAAGTTGACTCTTATTTGATGGAAACCCTTGCTTGGGAATAAATTTGAAAAAGAATTTATTTTTGGCTCAAACGGGGTGACGATGGATATATTTTTTTGTTTTTAGGTAAAGTCAAGAAGGCCACACATCATTTTGAACTCTGATTGCTTTATTTTCAAAAGATTAATTTTGCGACTCGATGACCTCAACATGNCCCTTCTTTTCATCATTTTTCTCCTTCTTTCATGGGTCTAAATCCACCTTACTTCACTTCCATCTTCAATTCACCTTAAAACCCTGCAAAACAATGTAAAAACACTAGTGGAAAAATGACTTTTTTTAACGTACAAAAATGACTTTTTATAACGTAGTTACTGGAGATATAGTTTTGGGCGATATAATAAGTCTGCAATTTTATAACGTAGCAAAAATTTACGTTATAAAAAGTCTGCACTTATTATAACGTATTTTCTGAAGTACGTTATAATATGTTCAACATATTATAACGTATTTTATGTTCTACGTTATAATATGGGCAGTTTATTATAACGAAATTCCATTTGTACGTTATAATATGTGCAACTTTTCCTTTTTGTATGTTATTATATGATAGAAGGTATTATGACGTAAAAGTTTTTGTACGTTATAATATGTGTTTTTTTTTTAAAAAAAAAATTGATTATTACATTTGACATCCAATGAAATTATACCTGTATTATCATCTCACCCAATCAATTTATAATCAATATCACTTTCAAATAAACAAATTTAATGAAACAAACAAAATAAATATCATTTCAAACTTTAAATAGTCTAATAATATTTAATACATTGGTTATGCATGAAACTATATATTAAATCCAAATGTACATATACTATTGAATTGTAGCCAAGTCCCTACTAATACTTAAAACAAAAGAAGCCCAGTTCCTTCTAATGTCGTCAATGTCTACAGCTTCCATGGGAGATGAATCATTAAAGATCTACAAATAAAACAATAGAGTTAAAACAATATTGTAATGAATAGATGGATAAGTATTTAGTTAGTATTTTAATACCTCTTTCCATGATTTAGTAATGTTTGTACAAATAATGGTATGCATGTGTTTCATTACATAATACCCACATTCATAGCTGCCCAGTTGACGTCGACACCGCAAATTAAATACAAATAATCAAGACTCGTCATTCAAACCAAGGATACAAAATATTATATTATACTCTAGTTAGCCTTTGGACCATGTAACTTTGAATATTTTGCTAAACGAAATTTCAGAAAACCAACGACTGCCAAATCCTCACAAAAATAGCAATCACAAAACAAAACAAAGGAAGGTCAACTAGTTTTACATTAGGTGTGATTATTTGCATCTTCTTCCTAGAAACAAATGGAACACCCCGCAACCTTGAATGAGCTTCCAAAGACCTATACAAAAGTTAGACATCCATTACATAATAATAATAATAATAATAATAATAATAATAAAAATAATATAGGAAGGAATCAAAATAGAAATGAAAACTTACGCCTCTAATATACCTTTGATGGACAATGTGTTAGCTTTCTTATGTAAGGAACATAAGAGAACTACAAGAGAATGATTAGGAACAATAACTAGCAATTGCCAATGACCCCTACAAGTTAGAATAATATTTTGGGCTTTTAACGTCTACACATGAACCGACGTCATTTTCGGTGACGTAAATGCGACGTCGGAACAATAGTATAACCGACGTCTATCATGACATCAGTCACTGATAGGTCCGACGTCACTAAACGTCGGTGTAGGGGGAAAATGGACGTCTAAAGACATTATATAGACGTCAGTCTTAGCAATAACCGACGTCGAAGAGGCACTAAAGACTTCAAAAATGACACTAACTGACGTCTAAGAGGTGCTATAGACGTCAGTGTGTACATTAACCGACGTCTAATACAGTGGTTGTGTTTTAGTGCAGTTTTGTTCCCGTCTTTGGATAACCTAGTAGCACAATCTCCTTTTGCTAGTTTCCCCCCAAAAAAAAGCTTGCATCTCTTGAATTTCTTATGGATCTTTTCAACCCAAAACCGAACTTGGGTTCTTGCTTAGTTCCATTTTCATCCGCAAGAAGAAACAATCACGGTGAAACGATAACTAGGTAACGACCCAGGGTCGTTTTTGGGTTGAAATGATCAAAAGAAATTCAATAGACGCCGCATTTTTCTGGGAGGCAGCTAGCAGAGGGAGAATGTGTTACTACGTTACCCCAAGAAAGGAACAAAACTGCACTAAAACACAACACAAAGAAAACATATTTTAATCAGTTGAACCAGAAGATAATCGATGAAAGACTAAACAAAGTTTAAACGGTAAGCATAAAAAAAACCACGCACCTGGGATGCCGCAAGAGAGAAAAAGAAGAAGAGGTGGAGAGAAAAAGAAGAGGTGCCGCAAGCGAGAAAAGGAAGACGCCGCAAGAGTAAATGGAGAAGACACTGACGTCTATATTGACATAAACGTCGGTTATTTCACTAATATGACGTCCAAGTTAACATTTCATCTGACCTTTTGAATACCATTAGACGTCGGTGTCTAAGGGAGTCGACGTCTAGAAAGCTAAAACGATTGACGTTTGATTTCTTGTCAGGGATGTTGACGAAAGTTGTCATGGGGCGCCGACGTCTATAATGATGAACATAATTACTTGCAGACACATAGACGTGGGTGCCCCTGCTACCCGACGTCTATGTCCCTCGAGTTTGGTGAACCTAATTAATTACAGGCACACAGACGTTGATTCCACTGAACACCGACGTCGAAGTTGAAGATTTTTTGTCTTCCCGCCTTCCATTCAGGCCGTAGACATCGCCTTCTGACTACGCGACGTCTAAGCGTCTGGGAATTAGGTAGAGAGAATTAATTGCAGCCCCATAGACGTCGGCCCCCCGTTAACACCGACGTCAATGGACTGTCTTCTCACCTACCCCATACCATTAGACGTCGGTTTAAGCCAACGTGGACGTCTACAGTGTAAAAGACGTCGCCTTAACCGAAAATCGACGTCTTGGTTACCAAGCTACTTATGATAATGCCACCGTCCACTCATATACGTCGGGTTACCAACAAACTTACGTCTATTGGGTGATGTTAAATAGCGTTTTTGCACTAGTGTAACTACCTCAATAGTTTTATTCCCCATTGTGACTACCGATGCACCAAGTTGTTGGAGAGGACACAATTGTGGTTGAGGAGGTGTAACAATGTTTGTCTTCTTAGAAATGTCCTACATTTGACCACAAAATAAGTCCAATATTATATGCATCCAGATACAACAAATACATGAGTAATTAACGCAAATGTGAATAGAAATACTTACTGAAATTGGCTTTGCCAATCTAGCTGGCCAAATGATAAAATTTCCTGGAGCTTGTCCCACTATTTGAACCTCCTCTCTAGGCAGAGGAACACGAGCAGAAGAATCTTTAATATCTACAACCACCACTCTCAACATATTATCTTTAATAGCCTTGTGGTGAATGGTGCTTCCCAAATTATATTTTTTACCTAAGACACAAAAATGAAGAGAATTGTTGAGTAAAATGGTATAAATGACTTACTTAGCACATATATAGAGAGTCAGAAAGTATAGAGAGGCTGCAAGTATAGACAACTTTGTGGTTCAAAGGCTAAATGCAGTTTTAATGCAAATTTCAAAATGATTCAATATCAGGAATGTGGATGCAGATTTAAATGATTCAGCAATGATACACTTGTGTTAAATTCATTGGTGGAACTTGAATAGCCAATCCTAAGGATGCTAGCTCTGATTTGATTTCTGCCAATAACTCATCCCTCAATTCTTGGACCATTTCTTTCTTAAACTCATTTCTTAACACCATTTTATCGGATTCACTAAGTTGTGCTAAAGTAACCTTTCGAGTAGGACCACCAAAGAATTGCTTGAGTCCTACCCCTCGTCCAACACCACGGATATATCCTGGATGCTCCGAACGTCCAATGGCAACCGCTAATATGTCATCTCGGCCTTCTTGAGTGAATGATCCTTTTAGACCTTTTTTCCACTAAGTCATCCTGAAAAAATAGTGTTTTAGTCCATCTATTACATAATACATGCCAAAAAACATGATTGAAGACATTAAATATAAAATTAGGCTTGTTATGAGTTTCTAACAATCTTCTCCGCTACAAGTCGAGTTTCTTCAGAAGTGTATTCTCCTGATGGCTTAGTGCGAGCTCTTTTCCATTTCTCATGACGTGGAGGTGGAGAAATCAAATCTGACTGATCACCAGTAGCTAAGGAAGAGGCCTCACGGATCATAATCTCCTCTAACCTATCATATCCTCCACGAGACAATCAGTGTGGGTAGAGATTATTTTTCTGAAGGTCTTGTGCAACTTTTTTCTTTTCCTATTTGAAACATGTGACATAAACAATTAATAAAAAATTATGAAACAGAAAAAAAAATGAATATCAAATCATAAATAAAACATTAAATTTACCTGAAATGCAAGTTCTGATCGTTTGTCCCGAAAAGCCTGCCACGTTTCTTCATCAAGGAACTGATATATCTCACAAGGATTCTTGTCACTTAACTTACCATAAATATACCGACTAGTAAGGTCAGTCTTAAAACCCCTCCACCGCTGCCCAGCATATGATATCCATTTACGTCTCAATAAGTCATTGTTTGGGACATCATATGTTAGCTACATAATAGGTAAATGAATGTTATGTTTACAATTTTGATAATAATTAGAGGAAGTTAAGTTATGATTTTCAAACCATGATAGTTTGCCATATTCGGTTCTTCACTTCTTCAGGAACATGGTCCCATTTGTCAATAAGAATACTAACCTTACTTCTACCAAGTAAGGCACAAAGCTAGTGAATCTTGCACGGTTGTCTCCAATAACTTTTCCAGTACTCATATCAAATTGAATGGGCAATTTCTTATCAGCATTACGACTAACAGTCAAGTCTTTTAGCCTAGTCACACGTCTACCCTTGGGTTCGGTAGATGATTGTCTTTGGTCCTCACTTTGTGGTGGTGTAGGTGTAGTTGGATCAGCCATAAACCTGTTTTAACAAGTACCTCAAAAAAACATAAACAAATGCAAAGAGGTGCAGCAGGTTGGTGATGGATTTCAAGTGGGGTTTGGTGGTTTTAGTGTGTAGCAGCAGGTTGGTGATGGATTTCTTTAATATATATTTATATATATAGCATATAAAATTGATTATTGTATATTAGAAAAGCTTATAATTTGGGTGGCACCTGTAACTAGTTTATGTTAGTTAATATTTCTATTCTTGTGTAAGTGTGATATTTATGTTGTATTTTACTTTATGTTAGTGAGTGGAATCAATAAATGTTTGATATTTGTTTTAATGGGGGAAGACATTGACCCTGTTAAAAATATAAAGGGAGAGGAAGCAAAATATTCTTTAGGACATTCTTCACTTTTGTAACTAGTCACTGGAACTAAGAAAAGGTTAAAGGAAGCATCCGACATTTTTCTTTCATCTATCATTGCAAATTTCAGGCAATGATATCAATAGGCCAACACCTTTACTTGTTGGGTGATTGTGTGAAACTTGGGAACCTTGGGTTTTTTTTATAATTTCAAGCAAGGATTTTCATGCAAGGGTTTCTTTTAAACAACTATTGTTTTCCTAGTGCAACTTATTTAGATGTATGTCTGCTCTAATTGGGTGTTATTGTGTTCTTTCTGTTAAGGTAACATCTAAGCACCTCAAAGGAGGGAAGGAAACAAAAATGGATGTTTTTCCTTGTCGTAAGTTTGATGCCCTTTGCAATTTTAATTATTTACCTTTGCAATAGGAATCTAGTCTACCAAACTAGTATTTTGTGTGAAACTAGTATTTTTGGGTGATTGTGAAATTGGCAGTACTAGAAAAGCTTGCAAAAATTGCACCTGTGGTAGGGCTGAAGAAGAGGAAAAAGTTTTGAAGTTAGGATTGATAGCAGAACATATTAATAATCCTCAATCAGCTTGTGGAAGCGTATGTGTTAATGCTTTCTAAGGCTGTGTGTTCAACAAGAATTCATTTTTGCTTTCTGGATTTAAGTAAAGATTTTACAGCATCAACACAATAGCCATGATCTTTACAACAACTAAACTTCTGGATTTGGACCCTATATAACAACTAAATCCAAAAGAAAGAGATCTAACAACAATTGAACAATTGGACAGAAGCCCTACAGTAACTGAACATTGCAATGCTACTTTAAACACTAGACAGTAACACTATAGTCACTAATTGACAAAGCAACAGAGACAACAAATCAAGGGAAAGAAAGTAGAAACCTTGGTGATGTTATGTTGAAATATTCTCCCATAACCCTTTGTGATGGTCATCACGTGTGGCATGGACATCATCAACTTCGGTATCAACATCAAATGTTGGTATATTTGTGGAGAAAGATGGTGTCTCATAAATATCAAGTGTTGAATCGTCATTCGGATGAGTACCATGTGTGGTTCTTCCTTGGAGAAAAATTGACCATCCTTTGTTAGAAGGGTCATTGACATAAAAAACTTGTTTTGCTTGAGATGCCATGATGAATGGCTCATCTGTACATTTGGCCTTATGTAAATCAACCAAGGTAAAACTCAAATCATCAGTTTTAACACCATTATTACTATCAACCCATTTACATTTAAAAACAGGAACTGTAAAACTTATATAATCAATCATCCATATATCTTCAATTACACCAAAGTAACACATTGAAGCCATAATAGGATGTTTATCCTTTGAGCTAGAAAAATGCATTGATTCAGCCACGACCATAACTCCACTATTTTGCATAGTACTTTTATCATCTTCTTATTTTGTATAAAATGAACAATTATTAATATCATATCCACTCCAACATATGACATCAAAGTTTGGCTCACATGCTAACCATTTAAATGTATCACAACCTGTATTATCAATTTGAACTTTTTCTTTGAACTACTTTAAGAAAGTCTTGTTATGCTCATTAATCAACCACTTCTCAGGCATTCGTGGATTATCTCTCTTTACAATGTCTTTGTGAGCACTTAGGTATGGTTGGACAATGTCAGTGTTATTCAAGATATAAAAATGTGCTTGGATAACTTCTTGTCGTGCCAATGTAACCACTTTTGCATTTCGAGTACCTTTACCAGCATTTCTTCCATGGTGGCGAGTTGTAGGTACCCCTATAGCTTCAATTTCTGATATGTATTCTGTACAAAACTCAATAGCTTCCTCTGTAATATATCTTTCAACAATTGATGCTTCAGGATGATATTGGTTCTTGACATACCCTTTCAATATCTTCATGTATCGCTCAATTGGGTACATCCATCGCAAGAACACAGGTCCACAAAGTCTAATTTCCCTTACTAAATGTACAATCAAGTAAACCATGATATCAAAAAATGATGGAGGGAAATACATCTCTAACTCACACAATGTAACTTTAGCCTCATTCTCCAAATGCTCCAACCATGCAGGCTCAAAACCTTTACTACAAATGGCATTAAAGAAAAAGCATAATTTAGTTAATGCATATCTAATATTCTTAGGCAATATTCCCCGAATTGCCACTGGTAGGAGTTGTTGCATTAACACATGACAATCATGAGATTTTAACCCAAGTAATTTCAAATCTTTCGTAGATACAAGTCATTTCACATTGGAAGAGTAACCATGCAGAACTTTCACACCACGTAAAAACTCACAGAAACTTCTCTTTTCTTGTTTAGATAATGTGTGACATGCTGAAGGCAAGTATGTTTGTTTGCCATGAGATTGTGGAGCTAATTGTTCTCTTATTCTCATTTCAACCAAGTCCAAGCGATTCTTCATACCATCTTTTGTCTTACCTTGAATATTAAGGAGTGTTCCAATAATACTGTCACACACATTTTTCTCTACATGCATGACATTTATACAATGTCTCACATCAAGCATCCTCCAATATGGGAGATCAAAGAAGATTGATCTTTTCTTCCATATGTTTGTTGTTGTGGCTTGCTTTTTTGTCTTGCCAAGCATAACATTGATGTCCTTTACATGTTCATATACTTCTAATCCACTTAAAGGTGTTGGAGCTATTTCATTTTCTTGACATCCATTAAATGTTTTTTTTTTTTTAATTTGCGAAAAGGATGGTTTGCACTAAGAAATCTTCGATGTCCAATGTAAACCGTTTTATTTCCATGCTTAAGTTGATAGTGGCATGTGCCTTCTTCACATATAGGGCATGCTTTGTGACCCTTTGTACTATACCCACTCAAATTAACATATGCTAGAAAGTCATTGATTGTACAAAATAACATGGCATGCAACTTAAAAGTGGAGCCTGTGTATATCGGTTTGTCATCCCTAGCCTCCCCTAGTAATTAATAATGCATTATAAGCGGAAGCAAAATACAATTGATCATCCTACCACTATCCCAAGGCAGTATTAACATAATCAAGGAATTCAACACCAGTTCATGACATTATTGTACGTCCTCGTATCAATAAAGACAAACAACATATACCGAATGAGTTAAACGATAAATGCATTAAGCAAAGGTGAAAAACCCAAAAATTGATAAATCAAGCATATGCAAGCATATAAAATAAATAAGAATTTGGATATATGAGAGTTTCAAAAGATTACATTGTTCCCCAACAACTTAGGGTTTAGTTCACCATAATCATGGTGAAACTAGCTGAAATATGATGAAAGAATGGAAGAAATAACCCTAAACTTGGTAGATTGGAGCCTGAACATCCAAGGAACCTCCTCCAAGGTGTGTGGAATAGCTCTGGACGTTTCTCTTTGCCAAAAGAATGTGTTTTGATTCGAACTGGGGCTATATATAAGCCCAAAAAGATAACAGAAAGATTACATAATCTAGCTAATAAAAACAGACAACCGCCCAGGCGCCTAAGTTCACTGCTCAACGGTTTCCCTCTAGCCGCTTTGACCGCTCAACGGTCAGTTTTGCCGCTGAGCGGTTTCCCTCTAATCGCTCTGAGCACTCAGCGGTCCGTTCTGGCGCTCAACAGTTCACTTGACCCTTCTTTTCATCATTTTTCTCCTTCTTTCATGGGTCTAAATCCACCTTACTTCACTTCCATCTTCAATTCACCTTAAAACCCTGCAAAACAATATAAAAACAAGCAAAATATCTCTAAAACCAAGTTTTTCCTCTCACAAGACATAACTAAGTGTTTTACTTGATTTTAAGCTCATTCTAAGCCATAAAGGGTGTGCTTTAATATCAAATTTAAGTATGAAAATAACGGTTTTTAGACCGTTATCACACCCTCGAGTCCGGCACTCAACGCTGAGATTTGCCGCTGAACGGTGAACTTGACTCTTCTTTTCTTCCTTTTTTCCTCTTTTCTTGAGTCTAAGTCCTCCCTACTTCACTTCCATCTTCAATTCTCATAAAAACCCTGTAAAACAATGCAAAAACAAGCATAATATCTCTAAAAACAGCTTTTGACTCTCATATGACTCAACTAAGTGTTTTACTTGATTATAAGCTCATTCTAAGCCATAAAGGGTTTGTTTTGATATCAAATTCAAGTATAAAAATAACGGTTTTTAGACCGTTATCAGTAAACCGTGTGGAACCTCTGTAGGAAATAGATCATCAAATTCTTTCAAAAGCTTTTGTAACCCATTGGGTAGAGAAGAAAATGAGGTTGTCCAAGAAAATTTTTTTTTTGAAGGTTGAGAATGGACAATAGCTTTGGTCGAGGCACGACCTACCAAACTCACATTCTTCTCTTTTGATGCTTTTTTATTTTCGTGTTTTTTCTCCTCATCCAACTTTTTCTTAAGGATTATTTGATCCTCTCGTACTTGAGAAGGTGTAAGAGGACTCAAGATAATCTTTTTTTTCTTTATGTTTGATGGTATCTTATTAGTGACCCCATCATGTAAAGCTTGTTTTTAAATTGCCAGGGATGCCCAAGTAAGATTTGACCAGCTTCCATTGGAACAATATCACAAATGATTTGATCTTCATATTTTCCAATGGATATAGGCACACTTACTTGTTCCTTTACTACTATCCCTTCATCCTCTTTGATCCACTAAAGTTTGTAAGGGTTTGGATGAGGAAGAGTAATCTAGCCTAGCTTTTCAACCATTATAGAGCTACAATAGTTGCAATAAGAACCATTATCCATAATTATAGAACAAGTGTTGTTTAAAACCTTACAACGTGTGTGGAATAGGTTTTCTCATTTAGTCTGTTCTAGCTCAATGATGAGTGTCGCACCCCATGCAAATTTAATGTGCATAAAGAATCCAGTATAGACTAGGAAGAGACTCCAAGGTCGTCTCTCAAGGACTAGATGTGGTTCGAGAATTTGGTCAGACATGAAGTGGGGAGGTTGTTGAAAATGTTGTGGTGAATAGGGATGAATTAAATTAAAACACAGATTCAAACAAAAATGAAAACACAGATGCAAACAGAAATGTAAAAACGGAATGTGAAAATGGTTGGTCATTAACTCAATTACTATGCTTCCAATCACAGATTAACGACAAGTGCACACTACTCTAATCTAAATCCGACACGAATCACCCAACTAAGCAAAGGCTAATTCGGTCTTCAGAATTGCAAACTAAGCGAATGCAATGCACAAATTTAATCAGTCATGCACCATACAGTCTAATCAACTAAGCGTATACCTAATCGCAGGCACACAACACATTAAATATTGAGCTAAATCAGAGCAGCAGTATGACAATTAAAGTGCAAGAGTCTCGTGAATAAACTGCTCTAGCCTCTAATCCAGCATAGCTAACCGACTAAGCGAAGGTTAATCAGACTATCATAATCACGAACTAAGCGAACACAATACACCTATTCCATCTGATGTGTTCTATACAGATTGATCAACTAAGCGAAGATACAATCACCAACTAGGCAACTAAGCGTATACCCTTTGCAAGAACACAGTCAGATATCATAGAATGCTAGGCAGAGCAGAATAAACACAAGAACAGTTCAATAATCTCAAAGAAGCAATGCAAAATCGCTAATGACCAACCCAACTATCCTAAGCTAACAACACAATTAAATTAACACAGTCAAACAAAACAAACAACATAGTAAACGGAAACATTAAACCGAACAATGCAATAGATAAATATCCAAATGTAAGTAAAGCTATTAAAATGCAATGCTTGAGCTAAAAAGAATTGAAATGCAGCTAGAGTAAGAAAAATATGCAACACTTGAAATAAAAGAGTAAGCTAGCTAATAAAGAAATGGAACGTTGCAGCAGCTTGCTCATCCAAAATCTCCAATTGAAAGCTTTACTTTTCTAAATAAAATCAAAAGAAATGTGCTTTGTAACGCAAATTGTGCATCTCTTTATTTAAAATAAATAACTTCAACTTGAATGTATCACCGTCTTAGCATTCTCAAAGAAAAGAAACAGGTGTGCTTCTAACATTCTAACATTACACGACAATCAAACTAATTAAATGTTCAGCTGTGTGCTTAATCTCCAACAAAGAAAAGGAATAAAATCTCGTATCTGACAGCACTTGTGTGCATCACTCAATCAAGTAACGTCTTCTTCCTCCGAAGTTGCTTGCTGGAATGAGGCTGCTGGACGAACCTCTTAATGCAGCCCGCTGCTGCTGTGTGTTATCTTTCGAGCCGTGACACCACCTGGGCGTATATGCATTTAAATGGAATCAGCTGTTGCATGCCTCCTTCACGTGTGGTGGACTTCCTCGATGAATAAATGAGTGCAGGCTTTTTCTCAACATGTGTTGCAACCCTTTGCTTGAAGGTTAGTCGTACCCAATTCACTTGGACCAAATGAATTCAGCATGGAGTGTGAAGATTGGATGGGAGCTGCACCTCCTCTTGGACACGGGCCATGCTGGATATAATTGTTCAAGCCGTGAGTGCTTCCTTCTCGGGTGGCAGCTGCTGCTACTGTGCGTACCCCCTAGCAATGGATCAGCACATTCAATGCTTGATGTTATTTCATTTGTGTCGTGCACCTCCTTTTTACTCAATCAGCACCCCCGCTTATCTTCCAATAAATAAATTACCGCTTGCACCTCCAATTATGAAATTCACACCTCCTTTCTCATTTTAGCTTAGAATAAAATTGATGTGGCATTTCTCTTTAAGTCCCAAAATATTAACCAATAATTTCCCTACAATTAATAATGCAAATAATTAGTCTCAGATAATTCAAATTAATTAAAATTAGAATTTCCGGTTAAATTAAGCACAATTAGCAAAAACGGGAAAATATCGGACATTTAAGCACAATTCCCTGATTAATTCTAGCACAATAAACTAAGTGAAGTCGAGAAAATATTGACTCATCAAAATAGACCACACTTAGTCTTTTGCACTCCTGGGCAAAATCAGGACGGAAATCAGGGAATATTTTAGAGGACATCAGGGAAGTGACACAGACTCAGCACATAGAAAACAGAGACCGACAAGAAGACAAACAGAATTACAGTCCTCAAGAAATCTGGACAAAGAAATGTAGTAGATAGTATCCAACATATAATCAAAGAAAGCAGATACTCATGAAGTCATCCAAGCAATTCCAAACATGGAAAAATGATCAATCAGCTCAAGAAGTGAATCAAAAGCAACAGAATCTCACAGATGCACTATCAGTGTTGCTCTCAAGTGTCTAGGGTAAACAGTGTCAACTCAATGCACTCAAGAAAGCAGGCACAAACAGACTTGGCAAGCCTCTAATATCAAGACTCAAAACATATGCATGTTCAAATCAAAAGGTCTTTTATGGATGCAATGGGGTCAAGGAAAAAGGAAGATATAATATGGATGAGAAGCTACAAACCAAAAGGAATAGAGGAGCAATGGGGAACAAGTGTAAACACATTCAAACACACCCAAAACCTCTAATTCAATCCTCTTCTTGCTCCATTATTCACACAATTTTTTTATTTTTCTGTATTTTTTTCTCTTTTGTTTTTCATCTTTTCTCTTTTCTTTTCTCTCTATTTAGGACACAACTCTAAGAGACAAGATACACACATATTTACAAAACAAAAGCAAGAAGAGGAACCAACTAGCCAATTCTCTGAATCTCCCAAGAGACCACACTTATTCCCAAAACACTTCCAAAGCTCCAAAATTCCCTAAGGTTAAGGTAACCATGGTTTTTCACTTAGGGCTAGTGTATCAGCTTCAAAACAAATAAATGGGGAAAGTATACGCTCAAAAGGGGTTATCAAGGGATCACAACAAGGTAGGCTCATCTGGATAGAGAGGCTCAACAACAAAACTGCCTTTATCACTTCCAAACATGCATATCAATCAAGAATCATCAAAAAGAGTCAAGCCAAGGCATATGTGCAAGCAATCAAGAGACATATCACATACAAGAAAGAACATCGAGTGGCTCAAATCTCACACAGGGTATTTCTGTCACAATCAAATCAACTGTCAACATCATAATCGTCTTCCAAGCAGAGAAAAGCAAGGATTTCAAAAAGATCAGAGTATCAATGAAGTGAAGGAAAAACTGACAACCTAAACAAAGTCCAGAAATCAAGAGAAACAGGTAAAACTGTACACAAGACAAAGCAAAAACTACCTAGAAAACAAAAAAAAAATAACGTAGAAAACATAAACTAACAACAAAAAATCAAAATCTCCCCCAATAGACCACACTTAAACTACACAATGTCCTCAATGTGTCACAAGCATCAGATCAGAATTCAAAACAGTCAACAGATCATGGACAAGTACAATAAAAGCGGGAAAGGGAGGAGAAGGGAAAAGAAAACTCCCCTGATCATGGTGGCAGTTGCCTGTTTTGGACTTTCAGGGAGAGGTCTTCCACCATAGGATTCAGCCAAGAAGTCTTGAGGAAGAACTACTTCATCCTCCATATTTGATCAAGCAGGAAGATGTCCTCCACAACTGGATCTAAGAAGAAGTGATTATTGATGAGTAGGTTCAGCTGGTGCCTATTAATCTTCAAACTGTCGGCACCTTTGTCTTCCACCATGGGTGTGTGTTGGTCAAATTCATATGTACCTCCTACAACATGGTTAGTGCAATATGGTTCCACAATAATAACATGCAGGGGTTTAACACCCAATCCCAGTGTAACAGGCTGAACCTCAGATAAACCCTCAGAACATGAATCAATTTAAAATGTAGAAACAATATCAACAACAGTCCCAGATTCATGTTCAGTGCATGGAGAACAAACATTCATATGTGATGGCAAAAAGTAGTTCTCATCATGCAAAGAGAGAGAATTAGAAGCATGCTCATAAACAATACAATCATCAACATACCTATCAATAGCATAATAATCAACAATAGAATCAATCTTAGGTATGCTTACTTCCACCTCCCTGAAGATTTGTAGAGTGGTGGAAGGTGAAGCTGGTCTACCTATCTCAAATGTGGTGCTTATATATGTCTGTTCCTCAACATTTTTATCAGACTCATAGTTAGTATCACCAATCATAAAGTTGGAAGTTGGTTCTTGATAACGGTTGAAAAATAGTTATTTTCATATGTCAATTGAGACCAAGTTACACCCTTTAAGACTTAGAATGAGCCTAGAATCAAGCAAAACACAATAAATGAGTCATTTGAGAGTCAAAAGTAGTTTTTAGCGATATTATGCTTGTTTTGCATTGTTTTGTAGCATTTTTAATGGAAGTGAAGAATGGAGTTAAAGATGAAGGTCTTACACTCAAGACAGAGGAAGAAAGCTGAAGAAAAGAAGAGTATAGGAACCGCCTTGCGACAAAATTCACCGTTGGGCGGCCAAATGCGAGGAGGTGGCACCAAGTGTGGACGTTGGGCGGATTTGCGATTAGAGGCAAACAGTCGGACGGTGGACCCCTAGCACCGGGCGGTAGCGTGATTATGAGCAAACCGCCGAACGGCATAGGTGTGGCGTCGGGCGGTTGTCTGCTAGGCTTGGGCCTGCTTTCTGTGACGCTCCTCAGTTATAAATAGCCCTATTACGACTTGAGAGTCATTCTTTTGACAGAAGAGGGCGGCCATACCTAATTTTCACTCCTTGGAGAAGATCTCTTGGATGCTTAGGCTCCTTTTTATCCAATCTAGGGTTTGCTTTTCCATTCTTCCATCATTTTTCATCTAGGTTCACCATGACAATGGTGAACTAAACCCTTTTTGTTGTTGGGAGAAACAATGTAATCTTTTGAAACTCTCTTTTATTGAAAGTCTTGTTTATTTATATGCTAGTTGTATGCTTTGATTATCAATTGTTGGGTTCTCATCTGCGCTTAAAGCTTTTATTGTTTAACTCTTTCGATAACTGTTGTTTGTCTTTATTGATACGGGAACGTACGGTACTGTCATAAACTGGTGAGAAATTCCTTGATTAAGCAATACCACCTAGGGATAGGGGGTAGGACGATCAATTGTTTTTGCTTCTGTTCTTAATGCGTTATTAATTACTAGGGGAGGCTAGGGATAGCAAGCCAGTAATTAGAAATAAGCTCTTTTCGCCGAGGGATCGGGTTAAGGGTAGACCAAGAAAGTTTGCATGATTAGGTAACAAAGCAAATTAAACAAGAGGATAAGATAAGAGAGAGCGGATAAGATGAAATTGTAAACCCCCAACAACTCCATTGAACCATAGTTTTTTCTCGTCAACTGAATCAAACGCATTGGATGTTTATTTTGTGTTCTTGCATTCCAACAATTTAATTCTTCGTTACAAGTCTTACGATTTCAATTTGCATGAACGATAAGGCCTTTCGAGTCTCTTAGGAAGAACGATATTGGGTTTTACTGATTATATTACTTGAAACGATCTGGTACACTTGCTAGAGAGTCAACAAGTTTTTGGCACCGTTACCGAGACTCGAGGTTTTACTTTTTCAAGTAGTGTAAATTGGTTGAATTTGACTTGAATTTTCATGTTTATTTTTATTTTTGTTCTAATAAATGTTTTCTAGGGTTTTGTTCGTAACATTTGTAGAATGCAGTTTGGACAAGAATTAGACTATATGGGCACTCAATTCTACCTAATAATTTCAACCACTGGTGGGAACCTCACTCATACATGGATCAAAGCCAATCTGGGCAAGCTGCTGAGCAACAATCTACTCCATTTAAGAAAAATATAGATTCTGATGAACTCCTTCAGAGGATAATGAATTTGGAAGTATACCATGTCAAAAGCATAGAGGAGAATACAAAGAATGATGAACTTTGTCCGCGGGACATGGATACAAGTTTTTATTCTCCTAAAAGCATGGAAGAGAGGCAACAATATGATTGGCAGCAACAACTCTCTTCACCAATAGAAACGTGGGAAGGCGATCAACAACTATGTCAACAGATAGCTGATGTGACGGAACAAGTTAAAAGCCTTAATGAAAAGTTCGACAAATTCTTGGAGAAGTACGATTCCAAGAGCTATGAAGTTACCTTCAGGAATTTGGAGACACAAATTGATGAGGTTGTTGATGAGGAGAAGATAGAAACAGAAAAGGTTGTTGAGGAGAAAAAGATGAAGATAGAGGAGGAAAAGACAGAGGAAGAAGAAACAGAAAAGTTGAGTGAGGGAGAGAAAGATGAGGAGAGAGAAAAGGCAGTGGTTGAGAAAAAATAAAAAAAGAAAAAATATGCGAAAATAAAGAAGAAAAGAACAAAAGAGAAAAAGAGAAAGTTGAGGGAAAAGATTGAGAAAAAGAGGAAGAGAGGAAAGAAGAAAAGATCATATGCAAAACCCTTTCCTCATCAAAAGGAGTATCATAGGAAAGAAAAGAAATTTATGTGCTCCATGGAGATCTTCAAGAAATTGGAGATCAAAGTTTCTATGGTTGAAACATGGAAACAAGTGCTTGGTGTTCTTAATTTTCTGAAGAAATTCAGCAAAAAGAAGAAAAAGAAAACAATATCAAGCGAGAAGAATTTCAACACCTACTGATGGGTGGTTGTTGGGGTCATCCCAATTTTTTATTTTTAGTTTAGGTTATTTATTTGTTGAACTTGTAATTTTGTGGATTTTTGAACAATTTTTGGGTAGCATCTACTGAGGGGTGCTAATTCTTTTTGTATCCACTGAAGGATACTAGGAAGGTACACCTATTGATGGGTGTTGGTAAGAATTTGCAGCTTTTATTGGGTGCTTAATAGGTTTGGGTCAGGCTCGTGACGTTAAACAAGCGCTACCTAAGAGGCAACCCAGTTGATTGTCTGTCTGTTTTCAAACTCTGTCTTTAGTACATTATAGGTTTGCATGTACATTTGAGCGGGGGAAGAAATTGAAAAATTGAAGAAAGAAAAAATCAAGTGCTATAGGGAGAAATCATGCAAAAGAAAGCAAAAGAGAGGGATGAGAAACAACCGCTCACCGCCGGGCGGTGCATTTTTACCGTCGGGCTGTGGCGGCGTACACCCAGCCCGAGCTCTTTAAAGTTGGGCGGTTTTAGGTGTTCTGCACTTGAATCTCCTCCTTTGCATTCCGCCAAGCGGTCTCCCTGAGTTTTAGCACCCAATTTTCACCTTCAAAGGGTTTCCAAAGAGATTTTTCCCACATCTTCTTACTACCCACTCACAAAAACCTAGTTTCTTGCCTAAAATTTGGGGTTTTTGGTGAGAGTTGTGCATTGAGAGTTTTTCTTTCATCATCAATTGAAGGAATATTTGTAAGCATTTAGCATCTCCACTCAAGTAAGTTGTACAACTTCATTCTTAAGTTTCTGTTTTTGGAATATGATGAAGAACATGCTTAGGAACATGACAAATAGGATTTTGGATTTCATGCATGAATTGTTGAAATAGGAACTGTTTAGACCAATTGAATTGTTTGAATCTTATCTGGATGGATGAAATTAGGGTTTGAGTGGAGATTAGGGCAGTTTAGAAGAATTTTTTTTTTTTCAAAAACCCTTATCGCACCGTCGGGCGGTCTCCTTCACCGCCAGGCGGCATTGTTGCTGAGGCATAACGTCGGGCGGTCATTTTGGACGTTGGGTCGTTCGCTGCATTGTTTGTTAGATGCTTGATTTTGGTGCAAGGACCATGGATGAGTTTCATGCAGTACTGGCTTGGCCTCAGGAGCTGGCAGAGAGTAGTGAGTCTGGTGTTGAAGCACCAAACACAGATGGGGATGCTGATGATGGGAGCTAGGAGGACTCAGATGACAATATGGGAAGATTGAGGGCATCTACTGATGGATGTCCAGGCTGCAGACGGGTTTTAGTTTTCTTTCACGTTTGCATTTTGAATTCTTAGAATAGGTTGAATTTTTACTTTCTGTGTGTATGCTTGGCTTGAATACTTTTCTGAAAATGTTTGACTGAACAATTTGCATGATAAGTCTATTTAATGATGGTTTGATGTGGATGATAACTGAGTTGTATTGCATGTTGATATTCATGGAATAGATGTGTGATGATTTATGATTGTGGTTATGATGCTAAGCAGGGTGTATGAATGAATGTTGTGTGAGGCAGCATGTTTTGTGAGGTATTGAGCTCCAAAGTTTTCATTGTTGTATGTTTTGTCCACAGGAAAGCATGAATGATATTGCCTTAATCTTGATGATTGATTGAATTGCATTTGAATGTCATATGATCAAGGCCATTCTTGAAAACCGTTCTCTAGCCAAAGTTTCACCTAAAGTGCTTGAAATTTTATACCCTTTTTGAACCTTAGCCTTAAACAGGATGAGAACCCTTGATTGGAAATTTTTTACCTTGAGTTGGGTTGAGCTTAACTGTATGTGTTGAAAAGGTTCAAGTTTGGGTTGTATGGAGGAAATTGAAAGGCAATTGAAAAGCATTGAGCTCAAATGTTAAGAAAGAAAAATGCATGAGAAAAAGAAAAGAAAAGAAGAGAAGCATGAAGATGAGCTCAATGTAAAAAAATAAAATAAAAGGGAAGAAGTTGGGAATAAGTGAGATTGGTGAGAAAGGGAGTTGTGCTTAAAGTTTGAACAATATGATTGCTATCTTAACTCAAGGATTTTGCGTTCCAGAAAAACCAATTTTTCTTGTTAGCCCAGCCTCAATACAAGCCGTGGAAAAGTCCTTGTGATGGCACTTCCATGTAAAGATTTTGATTATCTTAGATGAATGGCAATATTGTTTCATGTGACCCATGAATAATAGAGTGTTGGAGTGTCACCCTAAAACACTTGAGTGATTGAGTGAAACACTTGCTTGGTGAGAATTGCTAAATTTCATACTTACATCGTTGCTTAGTGAATTGATCATTCATAAAGTGTAACATCTATTGAGAAATATATGAACTGAATTGAATTGAAAGCATGCATGCATCTTGATTTGATTTCACTGAAGGTCTGAAATTGAGTAGTTCTTGTCATGTATTTTACGAGTGTTGAATCATTGGATGAAATAGTAGAAAGCCAAGTTTTGTTTTGTTTGCTTGTTTTGTTTTGTTTGCTTGAGGACAAACAAAGTTCTAAGTTTGGGATTGTGATAATGGTTGAAAAACAATTATTTTCATATGTCAATTGAGACCAAATTACACCCTTTAAGACTTAGAATGAGCCTAGAATCAAGCAAAACACAAAAAATGAGTCAGTTAAGAGTCAAAAGCTGTTTTTAGCGATATTATGCTTGTTTTGCATTGTTTTGCAGCATTTTTAATGGAAGTGAAGAATGGAGTTGAAGATGAAGGTCTTAGACTCAAGAAAGAGGAAGAAAACTGAAGAAAATAAGAGTCTAGGAACCGCCCAGCGGCAAAATTCACCGTCGGGCGGCCAAATGCGAGGAGGTGGCACCAGGCGTGGATGCTGGGCGGATTTGCGATTAGAGGCAAACCGCCGGGCGGTGGACCCCTAGCGCCGGGCGGTAGCGTGATTATGAGCAAACCGTCGGGCGGCATAAGTGTGGCGTCGAGCGGTTGTTTGCTGGGCTTGGGGCCTGTTTTCTGTGACGCTCCTCAGTTATAAATAGCCCTATTGCGCCTTGAGAGTCATTGTTTTGACAGAAGAGGGCGGCCAGACCTAATTTTCACTCCTTGGAGAAGATCTCTTGGATGCTTAGGCTCCTTTTAATCCAATCTAGGGTTTGCTTTTCCATTCTTCCATCATTTTTCATCTAGGTTCACCATGACAATGGTGAACTAAACCCTTTTTATTGTTGGGGGAAACAATGTAATCTTTTGAAACTCTCTTTTATTGAAACTCTTGTTTACTTATATGCTTGTTGTATGCTTTGATTATCAATTGTTGAGTTCTCATATGCGCTTAAAGCTTTTATCGTTTAACTCATTCGATAACTGTTGTTTGTCTTTATTGATACGGGAACGTACGGTAGTGTCATAAACTGGTGAGAAATTCCTTGATTAAGCAATACCACCTAGGGATAGAGGGGTAGGACGATCAATTGTTTTTGCTTCTGTTCTTAACGCGTTATTAATTACTAGGGGAGGCTAGGGATAGCAGCCAGTAATTAGTAATAGGCTCTTTTCATCGAGGGATCGGGTTAAGGGTAGACCAAGAAAGTCTGCATGAGAATTAGATAATAAAGCAAATTAAACAAGAGGATTATATAAGAGAGAGTGGATAAGATGAAATTGTAAACCCCCAACAACTCCATTGAACCATAGTCTTTTTCTCGTCAACTGAATCAAACGCATTGCATGTTTATTTTGTGTTCTTGCATTCCAACAATTTAATTTTTCGTTACAAGTCTTACGATTTCAATTTGCACGAACAATAAGGCCTTTCGAGTCTCTTGGGAAGAATGATATTGGGTTTTACCGATTATACTACTTGAAACGATCTGGTACACTTGCTAAAGAGTCAACAGTTGTATCAAAGAATTGATTTCAACCCAAATAGAGCAAGAACCAACTTCATAACTACATTTAAAGTTTTCAGAAAAATGTGAAAGATCAAAATTTAATCCCAAGTCTAAAGCGTCTTCAGTTTTCACAGTTTCTATATCAAAATCATCACTAACACGTGAATCTACAGCAGAATCAAGAATATTTGAATGCATAAAAACTCAGGCAAAGCAAGTGGAATTCCAAGTTTAGCGAAAACCTGTGTTGATTCATGATTCATCTCACCAGTAGAATCAAAATGATCAACTGCATCCTCAGGTGCAAGAGGGAAGACGTAGGAGGGTGGAAAAGTAAATGGTGTAGTAGTAAGCTCATGACTCTACTCCCCATCTCCTATGACACTGACATCATCAAGAATCTGAACAGTCTAAATTGGTTGTCCCTCTAAAACTTGAGATTGTTCCTCAATGAACTGCTTGGCCATCTGCTCCCATAACTCATTCAATGTAGGCTCGGAAGAAGTAGAAGGTTGGGCAACTGGGTGGGCAGGTGCCTCTTGCTATTGTTTTTGCCTCTGATTTTGCTGTTGTGGCTGCCTGTTATTGTAGATGTTTGTAGTATAAGCTTAAGGTTCATCATGAGCAACAGGGTGGTGCAAAGAAGGACATGCATCCGTATAGTGGTCACTGGAAGGACATATAGCACACAGTCGTGCAACAGATGCAGATGGAGGTGCTGGTTTCTGGTTGGATGTTAGCTGTGTTGCCAAACTCAAAAGAGAATCAAGCTTGCTTTCCAAATTTCTATCAGCAGCAGATGAAGACTGGGCAGGCTCATGAAACTGCAGCTATTGTGGTTCCTGGACCGGTGGAGGCATACAAGGAGTCTGGAATGATGGTTCCTGATATTGATGTTGTGAAGTACCATACCATCCTAAGTTAGGATCAGGCCACCCAGGATCGTCGGTATAACCATACCGCACAGGGGAGAATTTGTCTACAAATTGATGCTTTAGATCTTCCCAACTGGTGACGGATCCTAGAGTAAGACAACAACACCAATCTCTTGTTGCTCCATGTAATGAGTGCTCAAATGCCCTTAAGCACATCTCTTCATCTGAGGCATCTGGAGGTTTCATTAAAGAGCATAATGTGTAGAACTCCTCCAAATGTCTACGTGGGCATTCACCTGCAAATGTATAAGTCCAGTGTTGAAAACACAACGAATATCCTCCTCATCGAGTGGAAACGGCTCCCTAGGAGCACTCTCATGAGATGGAGGAGGAACCTTACTGTTCTCAACATAGAAATCAACAGGAGAACCATAATCATAGGCACAGAAAAAAGAAACAGTATCCATATAACCAAAATAGGTAGACATGGGAAAGAAGGGGGAAAAGAAGAATGCAATAAAAATATGCAACTAAATATACCTAAATGCAACACACAATGATGAACACACAAAACAGAACATCACACTCACAACACAAGACAAAACACAACACACACTAACACAACAAAGACCTAAAACCGGACCGTTGGTCCCCGGCAATGGCACCAAAATTTTTGATGGGTGTCGCACCCCATGCAAATTTAATGTGCATAAAGAATGCAGTATAGACTAGGAAGTGACTCTTAGGTCGTCTCTCAAGGACCATATGTGGTTCGAGAATTAGGTCAGACACAAAGTGGGGGGTTGATGAAAATGTTGTGGTGAATAAGGATGAATTAAATTAAAACACAGATGCAAACAAAAATGAAAACACAGATGCAAACATAAATGTAAAAACAGAATGTGAAAACGGTTGGTCATTAACTCAATTACTATGCTTCCAATCACAAATTAACGACAAGTGCACACTACTCTAATCCAAATCCGACACGAATTACCCAACTAAGCGAAGGATAATTCGGTCTTCAGAATTGCAAACTAAGCTAATGCAATGCACAAATTTAATCAGTCAGGCACCATACAGTCTAATCAACTAAGCGAAGATTAAACATCGAGTAGGCAACTAAGCATATACCTAATCGCAGGCACACAACAGATTAAATATTGAGCTAAATCAGAGCAGCAGTATGACAATTAAAGTGCAAGAGTCTCATGACTAAACTGCTCTAGCCTCTAATCCAGCATAGTAAACCGACTAAGCGAAGGTTAATCAGGCTATCATAATCACGAACTAAGCGAACGCAATACACCTATTCCATCTGATGTGTTCTATACAGATTGATCAACTAAGCGAAGATACAATCACCAACTAGGCAACTAAGCATATACTCGTTGCAAGAACACAGTCAGATATCATAGAATGCTAGGCAGAGCAGAATAAACACAAGAGCAGTCCAATAATCTCAAAGAAGCAATGCAAAATCGCTAATGACCAACTCAACTATCCTAAGCTAACATCACAATTAAATTAACACAGTCAAACTAAACAAACAACATAGTAAACAGAAACATTAAACCGAACAATGCAATAGATAAATATCCAAATGTAAGTAAAGCTATTAAAATGCAATGCTTGATCTGAAAAGAATTGAAATGCAGCTAAAGTAAAGAAAATATGCAACACTTGAAATAAAAGAGTAAGCTAGCTAATAAAGAAATGGAACGTTGCAGCAGCTTGCTCATCCAAAATCTCCAATTGAAAGCTTTACTTTTCTAAATAAAATCAAAAGAAATGTGCTACGTAACGCAAACCGTGTAGCTCTCTATTTAAAATAAAACACTTCTACTTAAATGTATCATCATCTTAGCATTCTCAAAGAAAAGAAACCTGTGCGCTTCTAACACTCTAACATTAAACGACAATCAAACTAATTAAATGTGCAGTTGTGTGCTTAATCTCCAACAAAGAAAAGGAATAAAATCCTGTATGTGACAGCAGTTGTGTGCATCACTCAATCAAGTTACGTCTTCTTCCATCATAAGGCAAAATGTAAATTCTGCCCTTCCATAAATTTAAAGGTATATAACGTGATAAAAGGATCTCCCAGTGGCGGCTCTGCAGCTCTCCCAGAAATTTATTCCTATGTAGGACGTGTGATGATGTGGAGTGCAGCCTATGTGGTGCTTGAAGCTGGACAGCGCACCTCCCCATAGACGTATGAAGGCTGGACCATGAAAGCTCTTCAGCCCAAGTGATGGGATCAGCTGTTGCAGCGTGGACCTCTTTCAAACACCTGCAGCTTTCCTTTACCTGTCGTATGAACGTGGGCCGGTGCTCCTTCTCCCATTTTTGGACCAAGCCCGTGACATTCCAGAAGAAGCTGCTGGATTTCTTTCTGCTACCACCACGTGCTGGACATCACTCCCGTAGCTGCTGGATTAATATAATAATAAGTGCAGACCGTGTGCACCCGTTCTTCAAGCTAGACGTGTGAAGGCCTCTTCAATTGCTACGTGTTGCTGCCCGTTGCTTGCTGTCAAGTGCGTTCATGGGTCGTGAGCTGTAGGGAAGTGGAGGTTGCTGAATGCAGTCTGGACTCCTAAGCTGCTAGGTTGCACTTCCTTTTTTTTTCAAGCACACACCTCTCATTGCCTCCGAAGTTGCTTGCTGGAATGAAGTTGTTGGACGCAACTCTTAATGCAGCCCGCTGCTACTGTGTGCTATCTTTCGGGTCGTGACACCACCTGGGCCTATATGCATTTAAATGGAATCAGTTGTTGCATGCCTCCTTCACGTGTGGTGGACTTCCTGGATGAATAAATGAGTACAGGCTTTTTCTCAACATGTGCTACAGCCCTTTGCTTGAAGGTTGGTCGTACCCAATTCTCTTGGACCAAATGAATTCAGCACGGAGTGTGAAGAATGGATGGGAGTTGCACCTCCTCTTGGACGCGGGCCATGCTGGATATAATTGTTGAAGTCGTTAGTGTTTCCTTCTCGGGTGGCAACTGCTGCTACTGCGCGCACCCCCCACAATGGATCAGCACATTCAATGCTTGCTGTTATTTCATTTGTGTCGTGCACCTCCTTTTTACTCAATCAGCACCCTCACTTATCTCCCAATAAATAAATTACCACTTGCACCTCTAATTATGAAATTCACACCTCCTTTCTCATTTTAGCTTAGAATAAAATTAATGTGGCATTTCTCTTTAAGTCCCAAAATATTAACCAATAATTTCCCTAAAATTAATAATGCAAATAATTAGTCTCAGAAAATTCAACTTAATTAAAATTAGAATTTCCGGTCAAATTAAGCACAATTAGCAAAAACGGGAAAATATCGAACATTTAAGCACAATTCCCTGATTAATTCTAGCACAATAAACTAAGTGAAGTCGAGAAAATATTGACTCATCACTCAACATGCTTTGTTTCAAGGAGTCGTCTGACCATAAGTAAATCTCCATCACAAGGTGGAGTCTCTTGTTCTTCATCAGACAAACATAACTGAGATTCACTAGAGGAAGAGTCCTCATTGTCACTACCATGCTCAAGCATATAGGTTGACCTCTACTCAGTAGAATAGTGTCCTCTTTCCCCACACTTAAAACACCTGGTCTCCCTACTCTTTGAATTTCGTGAGGGCTCCTTGTTATTCATGGCTTTCTCTTTCCCTTGTTCTCTTCTTAAATCTCTTGGTGTGTCTCTTCCAAACTCTCTTTTTAACTCACGCTCTTTGCCTTTGGCTCTTTCTTTTTATCTTTCGCGATTATCTTCATACCTTGAATAACTACCCTCCCTCTTAGGATCTTCCCTATATGTTGAGGCAGTAGGGTAGGTCCTCTTGGTGGAAGCTTTTCTACGATTTTGCTCTTCCACCCTCACACATAGTTGGACGAAGCCATTGAGATCTAAGTAAGGTAAAAGTTCTACCTTATCTTTAATGTCACAATTAAGGCCGCTTTGAAACCTTTCTATGGTGAATCTTTCTTCTTTTTTGATGCCAGCTCTTAACATGTGTAGTTCCATCTTCTGTCGATATTCCTCGACACTCATGTTTCTTTGTTGGAGTCGATGGAGCCTGTCCATGATCTCCCTTGCATAGTAGGCTGGAACATGTCGTCGATGCAAGGTTGCCTTCAACTCATTCCAATATTGTATGGTGTAGTCACCTTGCATCCTTTGTTCTCTGATCACGGATGTCCACCAGTATAGAGTTGCACCTTGAAAGGTCAATGGTAACACTTAAAAAAAATTTCCACCTTCATTACCTCACTAATACGTCACAGCACCACTTCCATACACAAAACCAATGAAGAAAATAACAGCTACTGCATCAGAATTTAGCTACCCAAAACAGATTGCAAAGCTTAATTTAGAAGTCAATCAAGTTGAATGCAAGTGAATTTAAGCTTTGAACCACAGGAGGGACACAAAAGGAACCTAGGAGAGGCACTAGAACAGATTAAACAAGCAAGAAAAAAGCAAAAACGAAAATCAAAATCAAGTGCAGTGAAACTGTTTGATGGAAATGCCAAACTGTTTAATAAAATTCCACAATGAACTGCAGTTTTGGTGTTTTTCTGATTTTTGACTTTCAAAATTAGATTGCAGGGATGTAGTTGCTTTTTTCTGATTTCTTTAGACTTGTTTAAGCATTGGAAGTGAATTGGAAATGAAATCCCAGCTTTTGCCAATCCAGAAATGCAAATCTAATTCTGAAATTTTGGAAATAGCAAGCAAAAAGGTTGTTTGCAACGAAAAATATGGCTGGAAATGGAAACTGCACTGGTCAAACTCAATGGCAGTGATTCAAATGTGTAATTGACACTTCAAACAGTTGTATAGTAACATTTGTGATGTGTGCAAATAGTTGGACAGTCAAGAAAGTAACCACAACAGAATAACATTGGTCTACATCCTAATTTTAGGCAATTGTAACTGTTTGGGTGGAGATTTGGGCAAAATGTGAAAAACTGACCAAAGGAACAGTAAAAACAGGTTTCAATGCACCAAATATAATTGCATAAACATGCAAACTTAATCACAACGCTCAGAATCTCCAAATGATTGGTCCAGTTGAAATTTTCAAACAAAATTGGAGCTGAAATGTGAATTATGCATATGGAATGAAAAATGACCAATCTAACAGTGTGCATAAGTTTTAAATGTCCAATTGTATATGCACAAATGATCAAACAGTACAGATATACACAGATTCACAAAATCACTGCCATAGTTGCTAATAATGCAGCAAAAAGGTAATAAAATTACAGCAGAACTTTAAAATTGAAAGAAAGCAATGCTAGATGGATCAAGAAACACGTATGAAAGGTCCTAACCACTAGATCTTGCTGCAAAATATCAGCTAGGAAATATTAAATGACCTAAAGCACACAAAGATGTCAAGCACGGTGCAAAAACTTTGGGTAAACTGTGACAGTTTCTGGTAAACGAAATTTCAACAACTCATCTACTCTTTTTGAGATTCAGTGGTGAATTTTGATTGCTAACACTTGAAACATGTATAAATGCATCAAATAAACTTGTCTGGAGCATTAGAAGCAGTAAATCTAAATAAAAAGAATATGCACATGATCAAATCAGAAATGACTCTTGCTGCAGAATTTGAAATCAAAGTTGGACAAACTCAACCACTCATTTTGCTTTTCTATGATGAATATGAGTTGGAATTACTTTAAACACAATTGAAATCACTAGAAAAACTTGCACAAATCTTAAAACAAAGAAAAAAAATCTGGACGAAAATCAGATGATATCAAATTAATCCAAAAATCATGTTTTATGCAGAGTTTGCTACTGGAATTAATATTTGCAATGCTATCAACTCAAATGATCAAAGTTGGACAGGATGTCGTTGCTTTATATGATCAACATAGAGCTAGCAAATGCACTGGACACAATCAAAACGAAAATTCCAAGCGAGAATAGATTCAAAACCTGATGACAGAATTAAAACTCCAAAACTTTGCACATGACCGAAACAAAATAGGAAAAGTGAATTGCAGGCTGAATTGAACTCAAAACAATTGATATACACCGATTAAAATGTAAAAGAAACACTAAGGATCAGTGAACGCAAACAAACATTCACTCAAACATAGATTCAAAGCAGAAAAATCAATGAAACGGTGAAATTTGAATAGAACAACACAAACAGAATTGAAAAATGAATGAGAACATGACTTATCTCTTGAAGGCAACCGTGGACGTGCTGGCTCTTGATGCCAAATGATAGAAGCAGCTCCACACTTTAAGAGAGAGCAGCTACTCGAACCAGAATAGGCGGCGGAATGAGAATACGATTGATGGAAAATATGCACGCAACGTGTTCGATGATTGGTTTCGTGAAGGTGTGGTGAGTGTGTGAGGTTTCTCAAGCTTAGGAAGCCTTCCAAAAGGGAAGGGAGCTAGAGAAGGGAGTGCAGAATAAGCACAAGATAGTTTGAACTCTAAAGAAAGGTCTGGAGAAATCTCAATGGCATTTCCTTATCAATTCAAAGTTGTCTTTACGATGGACTGAGACTCCCTTTTATAGATGAAGAGAGGACTCTAACACGTGCATAGCAAGCTACTGAAAGTACAAAGGAAGCGTGCTAGAGAAGCTACATAGCTTGGGAAGCTTGGGTTGCAAGTTTCAGATGTCAGCTCAGTAGCTTGTGCATGAAGAAGAAGACCGGTTCGCTGACATTGAGCGGTACCTGGTGTGCGCTAAGCGCCAGCTGCTCCACTTGCACTCTTATTTGCCTCCTTTACTCTCCTTTGCTTGGAAGCCTTCCTAAGATGCATAGGCATGCTTTCCAACCTTTATTAAAGAGAAGAAGGATTAATAAGTAATACTCCATAAGAGTTACGTAGTGAGTGCTCCCTCTTCTTCTTGGATTCTTTTAAACATGGCTCTTGTTAGAGGCCTTATGTTTAGCTTAGATGGTCCTCCATCAGCGCGTGTGGAGGAGTCTGAGATGTTGACCACCAGGGTTGGGTCGCGCTTGAAGAGACAATTCGGATCCACTTGTCACCGGTCAAAACTGCGACGGTGGCCGGCGACGGACGGTGGTTGTCGACGGCGGACGGTTGCGGCGGTGATCGACAACGGAGATCGATTGAGTTGCGGCTGGCAACAGTTGGTTCAATGGCTATAGTTGCCTTTCTAGGGTTCCCAAAAGACTTTAGGTCTCTTTGATTCTGGGCGCATATGAATGGAAGCCAATGAGAATGCCAAGTTTTGGGCATTAGAGAAGGACCCATTCTAATTTTACTTGGCCAAAGTCTGGAAGAATAGCTTCTTTAGCTGTTATCAGAGGAAATCAACTTGTTGTTGGTCATGAAGATTCTAGGTGGCTCTTGTGAAAGACATTCAATTGATCTAAGGATCATAAGCATAAACTTGGCTAGGAAAACTAGAGTACGACTGTCCACTGAAGGTACAAAGGTACAGGTTAAAAAAGAGATTTTTAGGGGTCGCCGGCGGACAGCAAAGACAGCGGAAGTAGATCAGATAAGCTCTAATATCATGTGGAAAATAAAACTGATTTATTATTCAAATCATAAAAAACACATGTTGATACCCTCTAGTTGTAATAATCTAATTCTCCCAAAAAGGAAAATAGGGAAACTAGGAAATCTAGAGAAAATAAAATAAAATAAAAGATTATGTATCTATTTCCTCTAATTAAGAAGGTTCTAAAGATATTATCTCAAATTACAACACTTTTGGTCAATGAACTCAAGTTTACTTCCATTTTGAAGACAATCTTTTAAATATCATGTAATGTTTACTCATGAAGGAACAACATTTGATCATTTTTATTTTTTTGTGTAATTTCATAATGTAAGACAATGTTGCTATCAGGTTTCTTTTGTTATAAGATAATGTAAGACAATGTTGCTATCATGTTTCTTTTGTTATTAAATAATGTAAGACAATGTTTATTGACCATTACGTATTAATGTGGTGATCATTCTTGTATCATGTTTATTGACCATTGCTTTATGATGGTTTTTTTTTTGCACTTTCTTTACTTTATTCATTAATAGCAAATTAAATAAATCAAATAAGACAGTGTTCAACACTAATAAGTCACCTTTATAAATAAAACAGACAATAACATTCCAAATAGCAAATTACATTACATAAACCTGCACTAACAAATCAACCTAGTTTCATCAACATTTATATTACAATTACATTACAAACACACATAACAAAGACCATCCCCATTAAAACCTTCAACCACTTTTCCAAAATAACAACACTTTTATCTAAACAAGCTATTTCTAGCTTTTCAACATTTGTTTCTTCCATCTTCATCAAACTTTGTTCCATCTTCCTCAAACTTCCACCCACTTCTTCATTTCTTGCACTTGCACTCCTTTCTTCTACATTCACCACATTTCGTTCATGAATTACTTCTTCACTACACCACTGAAAGAAGTTACAGCCAACCAAATCTTCACTCCCACCCTGTTGAAGAAGAAAACACACTCCCTCGTCAAAAACCATAATAAAACTAAGATTTCTGCTTCCATTAAACTTACCTTGAAGTTAGGGCAACCCCATAATTTTTTACCCTTGTTTTTAGGGGTTCTCACAATGCGGAAGACTGCATTGTGACCACAAAAGCAAGTGGGTTTTACACCCAACCTGCTCCCACTGCCAGAACTTTGTTGAAAGCCCTAACCCGTGCATTTGCAAGAAGAAGATGAACCAGACATTTCATGAGTTGAACAGTGCTTCCAGAACTCTTCTTCCCTAACACGAACATGTATAAGACTTTGGATGTCAGGGGTTCCTTTAAATGTTAGGGCTACCAACATAAAAAATTTACTTCTCCACGTGGAATAGTTGATTGTACAATAGAAAACTCATTCAATTTAATACACAATGCCACGTGATCTAAAAAAAATTACACCTCTAACATGTATGTCATTAGTGAAAACTTAACGGAAAGAGCTTAATTGGCTCAATTATACAAATATATGGATCCAATTGAGAAAAAAAAATGAAGACCCACTTAAGATTCGCCAACAAATATGAGGACCAAGTGAGGATTTAAACCTATAATCTATCACTAACAACATTTTATTAATTTTTCACCATAATTTATAAATTGTTATAATTATTTACTTATAATTATATAAATTGATAATTTATTTATTTTTAATACATCAACTAATGTTTGAATAGTTTAAATATTCAATTTATTTAGCTATTTTAATTTTTAATTACTATTTTTATAATAATTTTTTTTATAGAACAAATAAACAAATTAATTATATTATTATAAAAAAGTTAATGAAGTAAAAATAAGAAAATATTCTTACACCGACCTATGTTTCCTAAAAAGTTAATCGAATTGGGGTGAGTTATTTAAGCCGATGAGGCAACCCTTGTGAATTTGATAGCCATAAGTAGTTTGTAATTCTTTTAGAATTTTTTTGATGTGTTTGAAAACATGGAGAATATATTAACATCACAGAAAACTGGTGGAAGAAAAGAAGCCCTGACATGGCAAATATCTATTTGTGAGTGCAATTGGTTGACACGGAAAGGAATCAGATTCCTTAGAGCACCAAGAGCGATTGATGGTGCCGTACAACCTCTCTTCGACTCCTCAAAAAGTTACAATCTAATCAAAGTTATGCAACTTTCCTCAAAAACAAGATCAATTTCACTTTTTCTTTCTTCTTCATGGCTCTCACACCACTCAAGCCAGTCATCCTCAAAGCTGCTGTTCCCTTGGCTGCATCTTTAGCTGGTTTTATCTATGCATGGATACTGGCAAAGAAAAACTTGTCTTTCAAGGTTTTTTCTTCGCCAGAAAATGGATGTGATGATTCTTCCAAGCTTTTTTCTTCAGCAGAAGATGGTGAATCATCTACTCCTATGAATAGGTTGGTGATCCATGACAAAAAGTCATTTTCGGAACACGAGATCACTGGCCTGAGAAACCAGATTGAAGGTCTTCAAATGAGGGAATTGGCCATGCGTTTGCAGTTTGAGCTGTACTGTGAAATGAAGGCACAAGAGTCTCTACTTGTTGAAGTCAGAAACATGTTGTCGTTGGAGAATGATCGTGCTGAGTTCTTAAGCAAAGAGATTTCTTCCATAGAGACCGAGACAGTGAGGTTGGAAAGTTTTGTAGTCCAATACATGAGTGTTGTTGAACAGCTTCAGTATTGGAGATCACAGAATAGGGTGCTTCAAAGGAGAGTTCAAAAGCTTCTCAGGGACTCCAAGGCCAAGTCTCGTTTGATAAAGGTGCAGGCTTTGATGATCAAAGAGAAAGAAGAAGAACTTTTGAGAAACCATGAGGATTTTCAAACAAGGGTATGCGTGATTAACAAGTTAGAGGGTGAAATCAGAGAGCTACGAAGGATTTTGGAGCAACTGGAGGAAGAGAAGAAGGAGGTTGTGAAGAAGCTTGAAACAGCAGAAGCAGAAGCAGATGCATCTAAGCTGAAGAAGGAAAAGATACATAGAAAACCATTGAAATATTATTTGGAGGTTGAATCAGGAGATGTGAGTAAGGAAGAGTACAACAAGGTTCTGAATGAATTGGAGGAGATGAAGAAGGAAAGATCAACTGAAGTTGAAGAGTTGATGAAGCAGTACGAAGAACATCATGAGGAGGGAGAGTTTGAAGGAGGCTTAGGATTTGTGCAGTATGATTCAGAGCATGATTTGCATCACAATGATTCTGCTGAGAGTGATCATGCTTCTTCAAAAAGGAAAAAGTTTCTTAAGACTCTGAAAAGGTGGGTTGAAGGAAGTGAAAAGGTAAGAGTGAAGCCTGAAATTATCAAACAATCTTCTGTTTCCTGTGGATCAAAGAAATCTCAAGTTTCTTCAAATTCAAGGTTCTGTTCCAGTGCTTGATGACTCATAATAGAGCAAAGCTTAGATACTTTCCAAAGTATTTTTTACGTTGTTTTTATGTAAGGATTGAAGTTTCATCTTACCAAAATCCAATTCTTACACAAAAACTAACACTAAAAACACTTACATAACAGCATCTAAGTTTTCATCAGCACAATATAGCTATGGATACTATACAATAAAGAAACTTGGATGATATGCAAAATAAATGGTGATGCCATTTCATAATAATTTGTACATTTTCTTTTAATGTGTATCTATATGTTCTAAGTTACAGAATGACTGCTAAAGGGTTCAGAATAATGAGATTAAGTTCCATATTCATATAAATTGACAAATTTAAATACTATATAATAAAAGAACCTATAAACTTAATGTTTCGATATTTTGAGTTAAAATATTGTCTAAAGTCGTCTTATGCATAAAATAATAATACCATAACCATAGTAATATATAACACGTATAAACTGATTCATTTCTTTTAAATTTGACATTATTAATGTTATATTTTGAAGACAGAATAAATGAAAGGGTAAATAATCTTAATTTTAAAATTATGTTATGTGAAGTTAATTCTTTTATTAGAGGTTAATTTTATAGAATAAATTAAGATTAAAAATGTCTCTTCATATTAGAAACTCTAAGGGATAAATAATGAGAATAACGAGATTTAGAAAAAAATAATGATATTACGGCCGTGGTCTTAAATATAGACATGTTAAATGCTGTAGAATATTGGATGAAGATTACAATAAAGTAGAGCATATAAAATAAGTCTAAGCCAATGTGATAGCTTGAAGGCTTTTACTTTCTACACCCCCACAATTTCTTCGTTCATCTTTCCAACTTTTCAAAAATGACCATTTTATCTTTTGTAAAACTGATTTTCAGATTACATATATTGAAAATTTTCCAGAGCAAACTTTTCGAAATTTTAAGAATAAAATTTTTAGAACAAATTTTCTGAAAGGTATGAAATATAATTCGGAACAGACTTTTCATTATAGAATATTCAGAATAAATTTTTCAAAATACATATAATATCTTTGGAACATTTTTTTCAAAACATCTTTAAATAAAATATATTTTGGGAAAAGTTTTTTTTTTATAAGTAAAGAATTGTATTAAGAAAGAAAAGTGAAACATTTTGAATCTAAACATTTCTCAAGCTTCCATTTTTACATTTGAATAAGATAAAAGATAAATTATATTTGTTTTTGGATTTAATATTGTTCATATTTTATTGGAGATAAAGTAAAAAGAATGAGTTTTAATATAGAGTTGAGTTATTATAACTAATGTATTTAAAAAATTAATGATAAAATTATCAATTGATTTTGGTTGATAATTTTAGATTAAATTATTTCTAGGTTATAGCATATAATAGTTATAGAAGTTGTCCTCCATTGATCTTTGCAATCATCTTACTTTCCTTCTATGGTTGTTCGCAGCTGAGTAAGTTTAATTCTCATGATAGCTGAGAGTACAAAATAAATATAATAAGTCATTATTCTATTATAAGATAAATAATTTGTTATTTCTCTCTTATTTGTTGCGCACTTTATAAGGTTTTATGTCTCATGAAAAATATAAATTTATGACTTGTTAATTAAATGAACGATAAATAAATATTTTTTAATAAAAAATAAAATAATGATTAGACAGACTAACAAAAAGAGTTATTTTCTAAAAATAAAAAATATAGAATTAAAAATATACAGAATTCATTTTCTGTTTTCCTTGTTCTTACACGAAATTTTCAGAGACAGAATTTGTTTACATTTTGCAAAGATATCTATGAATAATATCAAGAATCTAATATTCTATATTCTGAAACCAATGATTTTTCAATGCTTCAAAATTGTGGATGGAATTAACCACGTTATCCTCTCTGAGTTTTCTCTCTCTCTTTCTTCTCAAATTATACAAAAAGGAAAATAAAATGTATCAAGCAAGAATCAAACACCATGGAACTCTCTCTGTTCCACCATCAGCACCATCCTATGATGTTCCTCAATTGCCCCATTAGCTTAACAAGTAACTTTTCTCTTCTCTGCTTCTCCATATACACCTCTTTCAATTCAAACTAGCCTGAGAAATTTCCTTAACTCCACAGGAACACACACAAGACTTAACAAGAAAAATTCATACAGGTTATCATGCCACTGTTCATGTTCTTCCACAAAAAACACTACAGCAGAACCAGTTACAGTTTCTTCTTTGAGTATTGAAGGAAGGAGAGCATTCCTCAGTTGTCTCCTCACAACTTGTTAGTTATTAGTTAACTATCTTGGAATGTTCCCTTTCTATGTTTTCTATGTTTTCTATGTTCCATTCCATGTGATTTTCTTAAATTTTTTATCTTATGCTAGTTTGTGGAGTCTATGCATGTGATGTGGCTGGAGCTGTTAGCACAAGTAGAAGAGCTGTATGTGGCCCTGTTATTCTATTTATTTGAATCGTGGTTCTGATAAGTGTCTAGTACTAAGTGGAATTTTCCACTCTTGTGTTTTCTGCAGCTAAGAGGAGCAAAAATTCCTGAAAGTGATTATACAACCTTGCCCAATGGCTTGAAGTGAGTTTTCTAGTACATTTATTGCTGTTTTGTTTATCATAGAGAAGCAGAATCTGACACTTTTCTTTGAACTGTTTTTTTCTTTTTGTTGATTGCAATTTAAAGATGTGTTGCTATGAAACTTTTATATCTTCAGGTACTATGATTTGAAGGTCGGGAATGGAGCCGAAGCTAAAAAGGGATCTCGTGTTGCAGTACGGTTGTGATCCAGTTAAAAATGTTTCACTCATTATTGCTTCTGCATGTTGCACATCTAATAAAAATGAGAATGTTAAGCAATATATACCAACCAGTTATCTGATTTTGGGTTGAACAGGACTATTATATTTTCTGTGTGAGAAGATTTTGATTTGATTAAGTATTACTAAGAATTGAGAAATAATGAGATTATGGTATTGTAGATTCACTATGTGGCGAAATGGAAGGGTATCACCTTTATGACTAGTAGACAAGGAATGGGTGTTGGAGGAGGAACGGTATGATCCAAGTAACTATGCCAAATTTCTCAATTTCTTTCTATATTGTGTTGTTAAGGGCGATTGGTGTAGCAGTTAGAAGCATGAAATCAAATGCAATGGCATGAGAAAATGAACCTAATCATTTATATTATTAGATTCACAGTTTCAAAAACTATTTATCCTCTACTGACGAAAACATGGTTGAATTATTGCAGCCCTATGGATTTGATGTAGGGCAATCAGAGAGAGGAACAGTCCTTAAAGGGTTGGATTTAGGTGTAGAGGGCATGCGAGTAGGAGGCCAGGTGAGAACAAATTGTTGGGAAGCTTCATAGTACATTGAACCCTAAGGGCATTACTGAACAAGTACATTGGATTTGAATTCCTGCTACTACAGATTTTGTTTTATTTCAAAGATTTTATGGATAAAAGTATCTAATTTAGATGGTTTTTTGCATCATATGCCTCAAGAAGGTGTAATTTAGATGGTTTTTTGCAGCGACTACTGATTGTTCCTCCTGAACTTGCCTATGGAAGCAAGGGAGTGCAAGAAATCCCTCCTAACTCAACGATTGAGGTGAGTTATTCTGATCTCTTTGTTAAGATTTTGTTCCATTACGTTGAATCTTGATTTTAGCTCTCATACATATTGTAAGACCGATTCCAACCAATTGTAATTCATGACTAGAGTGTTCTTATTATGCTCTATTTGATTTGACCGGAACCTTCTGTTACCAAAACAGTGTAATCAAAATTTCCCTCCACAATACCCTAGCTCTTCCTACACTAGATATCAGGTTCTATAATCAAAGTAGGATAATTTGGTCATTTTGATATGATTTGCAATTTTTCCATATCATCATTTAGACCGATTGTTCTCCTGTCAAAGTGATTTTTCTTTTTTAAATTTACAATTTTACCGTTTGATACTTTGGGACTGCAGTTGGACATTGAACTGCTTTCTATCAAACAAAGTCCATTTGGGTAAGTAACGATGTCAGAATTTTTATTTTTTATATTTTAGTCTCCTGTAGTTAATTTAAATTACTTTTGGTTCTGCAGGACTCCTGTAAAGATAGTTGAAGGTTAATACAATGATTTGATATTCAGAGTGCTTAGTCGACATTTTAAGAGAAGAAAAATATGCCCCACCTACTCACCGGCCTTTACTTTTTCCCAACATCTCAATGAACAACCTTTTCTGGAGTTACTATTGTTTCAATTCAGATTTCTGTTCGCACGGAGTTGTAAAGTTTATCAAAACGAAAATAAATCAGTGGAGAAAATAACCGCATCTGTTTTCACTTTTTCTCTTGTGTCCTTCTGCCCCTTCAATTGTTTCCGACTACAAACAAAGATTGATCGTTTCCCAATTCTTTCAACATTCAACTTTCAAGTCAAATGTATCATCAAAAGACAATAATCGGGTTTTGTCCAATTTCATAAAAGAAACTATAGGCCAGCACCTTAACATTCACGGATATGCACCTTAAATTTCAAAATGGTAACCAACTCATGTAGAACGTAAGCCAGAGCCTGAAATTATCTACGATAGCGGTAGCGTTTGAAATTGAAGTACACATGTAGAATTCCACGCTCAAACGTGCACTTAAAACCTTTCTTATGAGAATATTCCCATTCTTTATTAACAATGCGAAATGCCTGTCATGGAAGACAAATAAAATGGGTGATTTGTTTGAGAATGTATATAATAAACCTTCAGAGCATCAAGTAGACTTACAATGTCCTCATATGGTGGCCCTGCATGAAATCTTATGATGCAAGTTTCACCATTGCTGCCATCCTTCTCAATAGTGTAAGTTGGAGCTTTTGTCTTGTCTACTAGATCCGGGTAGAAGATGTTAAATTTATACCCTTGTACAACCTTTGGCGGTGGATTGTCATGATCGTAATGAGTCTGATTGTATTTGTTCCATTCGTATCCCGTGTGGACCCGGTTGAAATACTTTGGTTTCCTGGGTCTGTATTTGTCATGCCACCAATAAACCTGCTCCAACATTACCAATTACATCAAACTTTAGATGTTGATAATCCCACGTCCTTGAATATAATAGTGTAAAAATCCAGAACTTTGCAAAATGAAATAAATATTTTACAATCTATCAAACACGTAGATTTCGAAGAATCATAGATAGCGACAATCATTTAATGACATCTGACAGAATGAAATTACATAATAACAAAGACAGGTTACCTGTGAATCTAGATTCACTTCAGCACCAGATCCAAACAACGCATCCCCGTCTTCCATAGCTCCCATAGCTTTCATGGCTTTCGTCTCAAAATTATCTTCGGATGGAGCAGGCTTTAATACCATTGCTTCTTGAATTCGTTTATGCTGCTCTTCCTTTACAGCCATACGCTTCCACTCCTGTGAACGTACGATGAGTTAGACTACACAATTGACACGCAAACGAGAAATATCATTGTTGAAAACCATGTTTAAAGATTACCAATAGAGCTCTGTCCTCTTCAGGGTCAATAGCTTCCTCATTTTCATCACCATGAAACAGTTCCGGTGAAAACGAGCCAGCCTGATCCTCAGCTTCTTGATCTTCATCTACTTTAATGGGTTCGGGTGAAAATGATTCATCTGCGGATTGGGCTACACAATAAACATCGAGCAAATATCAACACAAAATTTGGGTGGAGAATGCATATAAACTAACAATGACAAAAATCCAAGGCTAATATACATTTCCTGTGATGTTCATTGTCTTCGTCAGAGTTTCTAACTGGAGCGTCTTCCAGTTTATCTTCATCCTCCGATGGTTGTTCAAGGTGTAGCAAATGTTTGCGTAACATCTTAGCATGGATTTCTTTCAAAGAAGCCTGAATATAGCACAATTAATAATGAAGTGAATTTATCCATTATTTTAAAGCATGCTCTTAAAAGTAAGAGAGTTACCTTGGCCTTATATATGTGGAGGTATTTTAAAACTGCCTCCCAGTACTCAACCACCTTTGCCGTACCAGTACGCATCTCTGATGCTATATGCACCTGTAAAGCTTCTAATTCTGCATGTGTCTTTCCCTGCAAAAGCCTCTTCACATCTGGCTCAACACTGTAATGCAGACCCCTTTCTTCTGCAAGCAGCTCAGGGGGAGGCTCTTCACCACGTACCCTAGCTCGATCAATTGCATCTTTTTTTCGAGCTTCGGCAAGCTCCCAATCACACACTAGAAGGAGTGCCTGTATGAAGATATTGAGCAAGACTTCAACTTAGAACATGAATTATGACATGATTAATTTAGTGTCAAGATCAATGGCATTACATGTTAAGGAAGTCACACAATGGCCACATGAGTGAACTGAAACAGAAGAGAAAAAGATTAAGGAAACTAATTCATCTGGGATCCAATTAAGAGGATAAATTTTATATGTACATATAAACCACAAATATAACAAGACATACATAGTCACATGAAAGACACTGCATCGAAAGGCATAAACACCAGCATGCATATGACAAAAATATATAAACTACGGAGGAGGAGGAAGAAAGCACACCTAAATGAATTTGAACTGGGAAAAGCAATCTCATTGTGTAATTGAATATTCTCCATGCTACAAGCCATTCCATAGCATATTATTATAGAAAAGAAACCTTAATCTAAATTTTAAATACCCATCTACGCTATGCCTAACATAGTTTGGAACAATCTTCCATTCCGTTCCTCTAAAATTACATTAAACCAACCTCAACTTTTGTGCATTAAGAATTTATTAGATGAGACATAAAGAAAAGTGAAAATCCTGTAGCCTCACTTTTACCCAAAATATGTGTATTAGGATATTATGCTATCTACCATAAACAGGGAATTAGACAAAACACATAAACAAGCTGAAACATGCTTTACATTTCAGTAAACCACTTCTACTTTATGCAAGCAACTAGAAGTGAAAATTGTATTAGACTTCACCAACATGTTACAACTCAATAAAACCAATAGTACAAACTTGTAACACAAAAAAGTAAGTTTTAATACCTCTCCATCCCGACCAGAGTTCAGAGAGTGGAAGAACTTCATTCTATAACATCCAATACAGCTATGACAAATAGAACTTCAATGCTAAACAGGTTATCCCTTGTTGAATATAGTGAAAACTATATATGGAATTAATCTCTCTTATGTTGAATATACATATAGGGTACTTTATTTATAATGTAAGAAACATAGGCTAAGCCCAAAATACAAATAAAGAATAATAACAAATTAACTAAAGATAAAAGATAAATAAAGATAAGATAAAGATAATATATCTAATACTCACCCTCAAACTGGTGCATACAAATTTGATGTATCATGCTTGTTACTAATATAATCAATAAAGATCTAGTGAAAATATTTGCTTCTGCACTCGATAGCAAATTGTTAATGATTTGCAAAGACGACATAGAAATCAAAATACCAACCCAGAAGACTCTCCCTTGGCAACAAAGATGGGAGGTTGTTCCATATAACTCTCTTCTTGCAATCACAGTTGAAGAATGCATTATTGACATCAAGTTAATAAAGAGTGCGAACAGAAGTCAACAAACAACTAACAACAGTTGTGGATTTGATAACTTTGACAAAGGAGATTACCATCAGTAGTAGACGACGGCTAGGAGTGGTGGACAACGACAAACTACAAAGACTAGATTGTCATTAGTAATGGATGGTGGCCTGTAGTGGCTAACAACGATAGACTGCAAGGACTAGATTGGACCACATAGAAATATATTCCCCCTCACGGCAAACGGTGGAAATGACGACACGTGGATGACAGACAATGAAGGTGGAAGATCTAGCTCTTCAAAAGAATGGTCTCCTTTGTTCATCAAAGCACCTAGAAACAGACTCTCCATCACGAGGAACAGTGGTGGACAGAGGCAACGAACAGTGGACAATAATGAAAAAAACATTGTAAAGAACTGAAATTAGAAGAGCAGAACTGAGGTACTCAGACACAGGTGTTGAAAGACAAATTTCTTAGGGCGGCTGAGATGATCAAAACCATGTGGTCACCATTTGAAACTAGAACTCCAGTAATTGCAGCGATAGACAATGGCCTCCAACAATAAACAGCGGTGCCACTGGCAATGGCGGTAGACAGTGCTGTTGCCGACAACAACGGGTTTAGTGGTAGAGGTGACAAAAAAAAATCTCAAAAGAATCTTAGACTCTAGATACCATGTTGAATATAGTGAAAACTATATATAAGATTAATCTCTCTTGTGTTAAATATACAAATAGGATACTCTATCTATAATAGAAGAAATAAGGGCTAAACCCAAAATACAAATAAAGAATAATAACAAAATAACTAAAGATAAAAAATAAAGATAATATATCTAACATACCTTTTATATTAACATTAAGAAATAATAGAAGGCAGTGTTTTCATGTGCTCTTCTAGAAATAAAAAGTCAATAATTAAAGGGTATTATCCCTATGCATAACAGTTAAATTCAAAGCAAGTTCTCTCACAACTGCATTCAAGCTATCCAAGAACATAGACATGATATTTCCTCTTTAAACCCAAACCAAAGAACATACACCAAAAATTTCGTCTTAATTTCAGTTATATTCTTCTGAAAGCATTTTAAAACCCAAACCAGAAAAATGTCCGAAAATGTTGTTAGTTTTACAGTCAATCAGTTCAAGTAGTTAGATTACTAATTGAACCAGATATATTATATTTAAAAGTTAAAACTAAATATTATGTGCATATATTTATAAACAACCTGAAAAAAAATTATCCCCTTACCATAAAATACATACACAAATTAGTGACAATCTAAACTATGGATTGGTATATTAACAGGCATTAAACGTGTGTCAATCTGCATTATTTTGTCATCGGTAACGCAATTTATTTTGCTAAATCACATAATGATAAATAACCACTCACAAGAACAAAATGCATTAAGCTAATAATAACAAAGAAACATATTATGCATGGAAAATCTACAAAAATATTTACAAATTAAGATAATACATATTAAGCACATTCTTTACTAGCACTAGCATATTGGCTCCAGCAATCATTTTTTGTTTTACGCTGTTCTATAATTAGAGAGACTTCCAAGATACATATGATGTTTTGCAAGTAGATATTCATAACTTTGAATTTCAGCTGTTTTGTTGTTTTGCATTACTTTTTTATGTTTCTTTTTAATAAAAAATGTGATCCTTTGTACCAGAACTGGATAAGATTCATACTTCAAAGTCACATCACAGTCACATTCAATATAACCTACGGTGAATAAAATAAGACGGTAGTATGAAAAATAGACAAGCTAAAAATTATTAAGTAATTAGTATTACTCTGTGAAGGAATATAAAGTAATTAACTAAAGAATGGATAAAAGATGATACCTCCCAATATTCTACATGGGTGGGTGTGGCCCTGTCAAGGTCTAGATGCATTTTGATGTCATCACGAAGCTCTTCCATTTCCTTTACTGTCAAACCCTGAACCATATAATTCAAATTTTTATGTAAATTGTCCAACAACATTGGTATTTATTTAAAGCTGGAAATCTTTAATCATACTAAGGAAAAGGTTCAATGAGTTTTCAAAGCACATTACATTATAATCTTCATCAGTTAAAAGAAAGGGAAGATATGAACTTTTATAAATATAAAAATATTAACCTTGAACACCATGTATGGTTCATTTATTTCTATATCCAAATCAGTGGATCCACTGAGATGCTTGGTTAGGATATCAATTGGCCTGGCACGCCCTTCACGCAATCTAATTTCGGATCTAATCTTGCTTTGATCAAAATGAAACTGCATATGAAATCGTCTTGATTATCAGATTGCAAGTACCATGTCTGAAAAATTAACAATAAATGAAAGGAATTCAAGGAACATACCTCCTCTTCTCTTTTTTCCCAGTCATGGAACTCAGCTCGTGCACGCTCTCTAGCTAACAATGCCTGTGAGAGAGAATATGGATAAGACGTAATAGTTTTTGCACTTACAGGATAGGAAATAATTAGCATGTCATACTAGCATATACCCACCACAGCCAGGCACGAGCCAGAAACATGAGTGTCAAGTGTTAAGAAAGAATTGTCCATCCAATAGATTAATGATATTTTTTCTAATAACAGACTATGAAATGAGCTTACCATTTCTTCTTCATGCCGTGCTTTCTCAAGTGCCCTTTCTTCTCTTCTTTTTTTCACCTTTTCAATTTCTGCCTGCATTATGATTTTTACCAAGAACTTAGTGAATAAATGGAAGACAGAGATAATGGTTAATTGTTTGACAATTTCATCATTATAACTTAGTAAGGCCGAAAGGCAAGAAGCAAGAAGCTACAGCAAGTATTTATTTAGTATTGCCTACGAAGTAGTAAATATTTATTTTATCTTTTGCAGAAAAATGCATACCATCCGTTCTCTCAGTCTCATTTTTTCAGCTTTAACTGAAAACGCATCAATAGGCACACCTTGAACAATATCACGCTCAATCTTCTTCCGCCAAACAAACCTACAACTCAGTAAATTTGAGAACCATAAAATGTAGGTAGGTACCACTCAACTACTAATACATTAGTATGAGGTAAAACAGCTATGAAAATTAAAATATATACGGGACCCATATTAAAATAATGTTTCCATTCATAAGAAACTCTTATAAAGAAATCCTATTTGGGATACACTAAGATGAATTTAGTATTACAAAATTGCCACAAAGTACCAAATACCATCGACCATCTAATTACAGAATTTAGTATAAGTAAATCAGACAAGCATTCTCCTGAAAGACTGACAATACAATTGCCGCAAAGTTTTCCAAATAATTATTATGTTACCAAACAAATTGAGATTTTAACTAAAATTGAAAACAGAACCATGTAAGAACCTCAACCAACAATCGATCAATAATTAACTGGTTCTGCAGAAGTTTCTTACTTTTAAATTATAACCTATACCAAAATTTAAACTACAGAGCTCCTTAGCAATCACCTCTACATTAAATAAAATGCCAATTTTACACACACGAACACAAGTTACAAGTATGTATCTGGAAAATTCGTCTCTTATGGTAAACAGCACAAAAAATCCCAGTTATTAGATCAACAAATCCAAAACCACACAACACAGGAAAAAGAATAGGGAGAACCGGAGAATGTAGGAACTTACTTCTCATTAAGATTAGAGTCACCAAATGGATTTGCATCATTAGAATAACCTGACACGGTACGAGTCTTCAGTTTCTTGGCAACTTTCAATGCCTGAGCACAAAACCAAGAAGAATGAAACATCAAAACACGTAACTCAATAATAAAACATAAAAACGCCAAAACAAGGATAAAGAAGCATCTTCAAACCTTTTTCTGAGCCTTTTTGGCCAAGTACTGTGCTATTTCCTCCTCAGTAATGTGCCTGGAGGACTTCTTCTTCTTGCAACCCCTGTCACTACTCTCGTCAGAGGAACTATCTGAGTCCTGCCTGCTTCGTCCCCACCGTGAACGACGGCGGCTGCGATGGTTGTCTCTCCGGCGTCTCTCCGGAGACCACGAATCACTGCTGTCTGAATCATCACTGGATTGTGAAGATGGAGACTCTGATGAAGAATCATCAGATCTTCTTCTCTTTTTCTTACTCTTACCACCCATTATTATCAATTCAAGACTTCTACTCCGCTGAGGTTATAATGCTAAGCAAAAAGAGAACGTAAAGTAACAATCGTATTCCATAACAGTGAAACAGTGAAAGTGCTTCTGTGTAAAGTTAGGCTATCGAATAAGGATTTTCAGCACACAAAGAATCAAATTAATTGTTCAATAATTAAAAAAAAAAAAAAAAAAAAAAAAAAAAAAAAAAAAAAAAAAAAACAAAGATGATTAGTTCAAAATACGAATGTGAAGAAGTAACCGATGGGAAAACCACAAACCTGTGGCGAAGAAGACGGTTGCGAAATGAAGACGACGGTGCTGATGAACTTCCGGTAACTCCAAACCGCACATTGAAATTTACAACTTGGATTTTGCTTAGGAAAAAGAATTGGCCTAATCCCAAAGAGCTTTGGGTTGTTCTTCCTTTATCCTCTAAACCTTTTCTTCTTGCAGCTCTATTATTACTGTCTGCACCCACATACTGATAGCTACGGCCAATTATTGGGTCAGGGGATGAGATATCATGGAAAGGTCCAAAAGGGGAAGTAAATTGCCAAGCTATCTCAAAAACTATGTCACCAATTAAAATAATCCCATTTTATTTTACATTTTGCTGAGTTGTACTTTCTGTTTGATTTAGATTCTCTATATGTAATCTTTTCTATTATAGACCACGTGTTGGTTATAGGAATGGTATTAAAATGAAAAGAGAATGAATGAAAAGGGGAGAAGAATTTTTCAGTCACCTCTCTCTCTTGTTTCCAGGAGGTTCTTGATCCTCGAAATCAAGTTTTTTATCTTCTAACAATTTGGTGCTTTCATTCGCTGTTTTCCTCCTCATGGCTGAACATAACACCCGCTCCAAAACCATCGACGACGCTATCCTCCGCCTCACACAGAACCAGGCCCAACTCACGGCACAACAAACCGAGCTCAACACCAAGATTGATTCCATCCTCTCCCATCTCTCACAGCTCGATTTTTCCGCAACTTTGCCGCCACCATCCCCCGTAAATCACACTCTCCCTTCCTTCAAACCCCATATGAAACTAGATGTTCCTAGATTCGATGGTTGTGACGCGACTGGTTGGATCTTCAAGATCAATCAATTTTTTGAATACCATTCCACCCCAGAAGAGGATCGCCTCAAGGTTGCTTCCTTCTACATGGAGGGTACTGCCCTAAGCTGGTTCCAATGGATGCACCAGAATGGGTTGATTCAGTCTTGGCCCGCGTTCCTCCAAGCTCTCGAAACCCGCTTCGCTCCTTCCTTTTATGAGGATCCTCGTGGTCTCCTCTTCAAACTTTCTCAGCGTGGCACCGTCAATGACTACCTCACGGAATTTGAAAGGTTAGCAAGTCGTGTTGTGGGTCTTCCACCTTCTTTTCTTCTTAGTTGCTTTATATCGGGCCTCTCCCCTGAGATTAAGCGAGAGGTTTTAGCCCTGCAACCACTCACATTCACCCAAGCCGCTGCCCTGGCTAAATTACAAGAGGATAAATTTTTGGATCTGCGAAAGGGATCCCGTAATCGTCCCTTCTTGTCCACTCCACACCTCCCCGGTACCTCATCAACTGCGCCATCTTCAAACCAACCCCTACCACCACTCCTCACCCCACCCCCCAAAACCAATTTTAAGAAGCTTACTCATGAAGAAATGTTATCTCGTCGCGAGAAGGGTTTATGTTACAATTGCGACGAGAAATTCCACCCTGGTCACAAGTGTAAAGCACGTTTTTTCCTCTTGGTGGCTGAGACACCTGATGATGACATCTCTTCCTTCTCGGATCCCCTTTCCCACACCGATTTGGATTCATCTCAATTAGAATCCAATTGCACAGAGCTCTCTTCAGCCCAAATTAGCTTTAATGCTCTCTCTGGATTACCTGCTCCAGAGGCCCTTCGTTTGATGGGTCTTATTTCGAAGCAACAAGTTACTATTCTGGTGGATGGTGGTAGCACACATAATTTCATTCAGGATCGTGTAGCCAAATTTTTAAACTTACCTTCCCAACCCACCCCCACATTGAAGGTAATGGTTGGTAATGGGAGTGTCCTTGAATGTCACCATGTTTGCCCAGCTATTCTAGTGACGATTCAAGGCCAACATTTCACTGTTGACTTCCATGTGCTTCCGATTAGTGGGGCAGAGGTTATTTTGGGGATCCAATGGTTAAAGCTTTTGGGCCCAATTATCACAGATTACTCCAAAATGACAATAAGTTTTATGCAAGAGGGCCGCAGGGTTGAACTTACAGCAGATATTCCTTCTGGGCCCCAAGACATTTCAGCCCATCAATTGAAACGGATTGTTCAAACTCATTCGGGTGCAGCCTATTTCCACATCCAGATATTTCCTCATTCCCCTTTTGCCGACACACCGACAGTAGCTTCCCCTTCACACCCCGATCCTCTTATCTCCTCCCTCCTCAATCACTATAAAGCCTTATTTCTTCCCCCGACTTCTTTGCCTCCTCCCCGCAACACAGACCACCATATTCACCTTATGCAAAATTCTTCCCCAGTCAATGTTCGCCCGTATCGTTACCCACACTTCCAGAAATGTGAAATTGAAAGACAAATTGATGAGATGCTCCAAACGGGGTTGATACAGCCAAGTCACAGTCCTTTCTCTTCACCAGTTCTCTTGGTCAAAAAGAAAGACGGTAGTTGGAGATTCTGTGTGGATTTTCGTGCTCTCAATTTGATTTTTGTGAAGGACAGATTTCCCTTGCCCACTATCGATGAACTTTTGGATGAACTAGGAGGAGCCAAGTGGTTTTCCAAGTTGGATCTGCGTCAAGGATTCCATCAAATACGTATGCATGAGGCCGATATCCATAAAACAGCATTTCGCACCCATATGGGTCATTACGAATATAAGGTCATGCCATTCGGCCTTTGTAACGCCCCTTCCACTTTCCAGGCTACTATGAACGATCTGTTGAAACCTTTTCTGCGCAAATTTGTTATTGTTTTCTTCGATGATATTCTTGTTTATAGCAAGACTTTCGAAGCTCACTTGCATCACTTGGAGTGTACCTTTAAGGCATTGATTGAGGGCCATTTCTTCCTTAAGGAATCTAAGTGCGTATTCGCTCAACAACAACTTGAATATTTGGGTCATATTGTTTCTGCTATTGGAGTTGCAGCTGATCCTTCAAAGATACAGGCCATGGTAGAATGGCCAACTCCTTGTTCTATCAAATCTTTGCGGGGATTTTTGGGGTTGACAGGTTTTTACAGACGTTTCATCAAGGGGTATGCTTTAATCGCTTCCCCTCTTATAGCATTACTGAAGAAGGAACACTTTGTGTGGTGTCCTGTTGCTCAATCTGCATTCGAACATCTCAAGAAGGCCATGACCGAAGCTCCTGTTTTGGCCCTTCCTGATTTTACTCTTCCTTTTCAGCTTGAAACTGATGCCTCTGGATCTGCCATGGGTGCTGTTTTGATGCAACAAGATCACCCTATTGCATTTTTCAGTAAGCCTTTTTGTCCTAAGCTACTACGCTCCTCTACTTATGTCCGTGAGCTCCATGCAATCACATCTGCGGTGAAGAAGTGGCGTCAGTACCTACTAGGCCACCGTTTCATTATTCTTACGGATCATCGTAGCTTGAAAGAACTAATGTCACAAGTGATTCAGACCCCTGAGCAGCAAGTTTACCTTTCCAAATTGTTGGGTTACGACTACGCTATACAATACAAAGCTGGAAACACAATGTGGTTGCAGATGCCCTTTCCCGTACTAATGAATCCACACCCGGTCAGTTTATGGTGCTTTCTATGCCTCGTTTCATTTTTTTTTATCAATTGCGCAAATCTCTCCATGACAGCCCTGAGTTCTCTTCATTGTTGGCTGACGTGCGTAACACACCGAGTGTCTTTCCTCTCTACGTCATTCACAATGACTTTTTGTTATATGATGGGAAATTATGGTTGAATAAGGACAACCCCTTTATTCCTCTCTTGTTGGACGAATTCCATACTACTCCGTTAGGTGGTCATATGGGCTTTGCCAAGACTTTGGCACGTATTCACGGCAATTTCTACTAGAAGGGTATGCATTCCACCATTCGTACTTTTGTCTCTCAGTGTCCCACCTGCCAACAAACCAAGTATGAGACACAAAAACCAGCAGGGTTGCTGCAGCCGCTTCCCACTCCCCATGATTCCTGGGAAGATCTTTCCCTCGATTTTATTACTGGATTACCTCCTTCCGTGGGTCACACTGTGATATTGGTTGTTGTTGATCGTTTTTCAAAGGGGGCACATTTTGGTACCCTTCCTAATCACTTTACTGCATTTCGGGTTGCCCAACTCTTTATGGATATGGTTTGCAAGCACCACGGTATTCCTCGCAGCCTTGTTTCAGACTGTGACCCTATCTTATCAGCAAGTTCTGGCACGAGTTGTTTCGTTTATGTGGGACCAAGCTACGGATGAGTACTTCATACCATCCTGAAACCGACGGACAAACTGAGGTGCTTAATCGAACCTTAGAACAATACCTTCGTTCTTTTGTTCATACTCAACCTAGCCATTGGAGTCGCTATATCTCCCTCGCTGAATGGTCCTATAATACCTCCATACACTCAGCCACTGGTTTCACCCCCTTTCAAATCACTTATGGCAAACCTCCTCCTTCTATTCCTTTTTATTTGACAGGATCTTCTAGTGTGGAGGCAGTGGATACTTGGCTTACCAATCGACAAACCCTCATGACCATGTTACGTAAGAAATTGGAAAAGGCACAGTTAGCTATGAAAACATCAGCTGATTGTCATCGCAGGGATGTAGTGTATCAGATGGGTGATTGGGTGTACGTTCGTCTCTGTCCGTATAGACAACGTTCACTTCATTCCTCTTTCTGTCAAAAACTAGCCAAACGTTTTTATGGTCCTTTCCGTATCACAGCTCATATAGGCCCTGTTGCCTATAAACTGGATCTTCCACCGACTTCACGCATCCATCTAGTGTTCCATTGTTCTCTTTTGAAGCTGCATAAAGGCCCACTTCCATCAGTTCCAGCTGAACTTCCCCCTATTGCACAAGACAACAAGCCTTTTATTGAACCACTTGCCGTTTTGGACACCAAGATGGATGTTTCCACAGATCCACCAACAAAACTTGCACTGGTACAGTGGAAAGGTCTTGCTCCTGAAGACACCAGCTGGGAAGTTTGGTCAGAGTTGGTTTCTGATTTTCACCTTGAGGACAAGGTGCCTCCCATAGCGGTGGGTATTGATAGCAACAACCCTGTTGATACAGGGCCAATTGTTGGGTCAGGGGATGATAACAGAGAAGATATCATGGAAAGGCCCAAAAGGGGAAGTAAATTGCCAAGCTATCTCAAAGACTATGTCACCAATTAAAATAATCTCATTTTATTTTACATTTTGCTGAGCTATACTTTCTGTTTGATTTAGATTCTCTATATGTAATCTTTTCTGTTATAGACCACGTGTTGGTTACAGGAATGGTATTAAAATGAAAAGAGAATGAATGAAAAGGGGAGAAGAATTTTTCAGTCACCTCTCTCTCTTGTTTCCAGGAGGTTCTTGATCTTCGAAATCAAGTTTTTTATCTTCTAACACATACTAACAACAAAAGGACTAAAATATTCTCATTCACTCCACCATGTCGGTAGTGTTGTGTCTTCCTATTCTCTGTTGCACTCACGCGATCGCAACGGGATATTGTTGTTCGATGTTTATTTCATCCTTATCTCTAGGTTAAATATTCATATTTATACCTGTATCCCTTTTATTATAATTTTAAAACCAATTAATTAATTTCTATAAAATAATATAAAATTAAGGTAAAGTTATTAAATATTCAATAAAAAAAATAAAGATATTTTTTTCTTTAATATCAAATATTTAGAAAAAAATTATAGTTTATATATATTTTTTAAATTACAATATCAAATAAAATTTTAGGAGAATCAAAATATTTATTAGTTTGTAAACATTAATAAGATCTTGTTGATAAAATTTAAAAATATTATTAAAAAATATAAAAAAGTAAAAATTTAATTTTTATATACTAATAAAAATTATAATACATCACTTAATCGAAATCACACAATCACAAAAATTAAACTAATAATAATTGTAATTTAACATATATTATTCATGATAATTACATTAAACTATTATATTGTAGTAAATAAAATTAGACTTACTTACTTGGTATCTATAAAGTTTAAATTTTGGTCCTTCCTAAATCTTTTGATGCAATTACATTTCAACTTTTAAAAATGTCTCTCGATTAATTGTTTTTCAAAAAATAAAAAAATATTTACAACATTAATAATATGTCACATGTTAATTTTTTATTTTTAAAATTTTTTTAAGTATTTTTGGAAAAATTACTATCATTAATAAGTGTCATTAATATCTTGATTTCAATATAGTTTTTATATATATATTTTTAACTCAATTAAGTCCAACTTTTTCCAACATAAAATAATATTGTCTCTCCAAATCTAGACCAAATTTATTATTTGTATAAATGTTATAATGATATTATTTTATTAAAAATGACTTTTTAACATATTTGATTATTATATATCATTAATTCATTGTTAATTATGTTTTTGTAATAAATTTTAATATAAACATTAGTATAATATTTATATAAATAATAAATTTATATAAATAATAAATTTTGTCTCAAGAGACTAAATTTATTATTATATAAATGTTATTAATTAATTTATTTTTATTAAAAGAACATGGATTAATAATATATTGGTTTTAAAAACTTTCTTATTTTTAAAAAAACATTTATATTTAGTTACTTGTAATCTTATAAACAAATATTGATTAACAAAATTTTAAAAATATTAAAAAATTAAAAAGAAAACCACATATTGACAAGTTACATGTCATTAACGTGGTTACTAATCTTTCTTAAAAGAACTTAATTAAAATACTTTTTTAAAAGTAAGGACACAATTGAAAGCAAGGTGAACTTGAAACTTTCTAAGAAAAATGGGAATCAAAATGAGTAATTAAGTTTAAAATTTATTTATAAAATTATAGTAATAAAATTCTAGTTATAATAATGAGTTGGAAATTAAAAACAATTATGTAAAAATTATAAAAACAACATTATACATAATAAAAATAAACAACAAATAAAAATATTAAAAAAATTATCAAATGTGTTTTAGAAACCATTTCACAATATCAATAAATAAAATCCTACAAAGGAAAATAAATATATAATTACGAAATCGCACAAAGGAAAATAAATGTATAATTAAAGGTATGATAACATGAAAAATACTTTAGAGATTTAAGAAAACTTTTCAAATATCAACCTAGTTGAATAGTGGAGAGATAATAAAAATTGTTTTCAAATATCTAATTGATTACATAAACATTGTAATTGATTACTTTACACATATATGCATTGTGCAAGTAGTTTTGTCATTTGACAATATAAATATGCATACAACAGATATATAAACACATGTATGTCCACATTAAGTATGCAAACCAATCAGTTCAAGCACTAACAAACATATGTTCAAGCACTAACAAACATATAAATGCAGTTATGCATATTAAAGCGTTTAAGTTGTTGTGCAAGAAACATATAGAAACGTTTGTGTTGTTGTCATCATAAAAAACAAAACACATAAGGGATTGGGTTTATTTTTCACATTGCTTCCCCTATCAACATTATCCATAATCATTCTTAATCAATTTTTCAAATAGATTTTTCAAAAGAACTACATACTCTTGATTTCTCAATGATCTTCGATGTCGCGCTCGACTCAAATAAATATTGCAGATTAAATGTAGTAACTAAGGAATGAATCTTAGGTCATCTCTCAAGGACCAATTTCTGTTTTATCATAGGATCAAACACGTAATGGAGGGGTTTTTTAGCAGTTTCACGAATTCAATTAAGCACAATAAATACCTTAAATTAAACAGTGATTAAAAACAGTTGGTCACTAGTTCAATTGTAATGCTTCCTATCCTTGATTAATAACAAATTACACGCTCTTCTCACCCCTAATCCAACACGAATTTAACCAACTAAGCGAAGGTTAATCCGATTTTCAAAATTGCCAATTAAGCAAACTTAGTGTATATATCTAATCAATTTTGCACCACACAGATTAATCAACTAAGCAGAGATTAAACACAAATTAAACCACTAAGTGTGTATCTTATTGCAGCACATAGTAGATTAAACATAATGCAAGCCAAGAACAACAGAATCAAATGACAACACAATAATCTCAAGGAAATCATTGCAATCTCTCTAGTCTCCAACCAACAGAATTAAGCTTCCATTAAATCAAACATCAACACACCAAAACAAATTTGAAACATTATACAGTAGAGGCAAACAAAATGCAAAACATCAAATTGGAAATCAATATTAAAACTAGAACAAAAATGAGCATTAAACTTGTAAAGCGAAATGAGAAAATGAAAACGAAATTGGGAATGGAAATTGCAGCAGAATAGAGGTAAAGGAAAACAAAAATGCAATTAGAAAACGAAAATGAAGCAAGAACAGAAAACAAAATTAGAAATTAAAATGAAAGTAAAACCTAAGGAGAGGAAAGCCTTGTTCTACGTTCTCCAACACCCCCAAACGAAATTAGAATAACATAATGGAATGGGTGGCTAATGAGGACTCAACCCTAAGTCCTAAGTCAACCCCACAATTGGGTTTTTCCTAAATCTGACCCAAAATGGGTCGAGCTGTGTTGTTCTATGTAGAGTTGCGTTCTAGTGGTTTTTGAGTTATGGACTTCAGGCTAAGCTATTTGTCAGTCAGTGGGTTGGATTTGGGTGACTCTTGAGTATCAATGATGCATGTCTTAATAATTTTTTGGTACCAAGTTATAGTTGTAAATAGAAGTGCATGTTGGTGTGGAGAACAAGTCTACTTGTTGTACTTAGTAAATCTTGAGCTTGGTGTTCTTGGTCGTGTAATGCGGAAAAAATGTCTTCTTCATCCGTGCGATGCGAAAAGAGGATAGGGTCTGAGTGTTGTACTCTATCACTTGTGCGAGACAATGAAGAGGGGATGGTGTTTTGCCTAGACTTTGGCTTGTTTGTTGAGTATAGTGCCCAGTGTGCGATGCACCGATGTTTTTACTCATAAGTCCTTGAGGAGCAGGGAAACAGGTCCTTTAGCGTGAGGTCGAGACAACTTAAAGCACCCTGTTTGGAAAAAGGGGTGTGTGAGGTTGGATACGGGGGATAAATTAATGTCCTACGTTTTGAGGATGGTGGTGATGATGATGAATGTTTGGTTGAATATGTTGTATGTATTGCTATTCTTACTTTCTTCTTGTTATTGGTTGTTTTAATGGTAGCTTATCCCATATTTATTTGTGTTTGTGTTATGAACGTATGACCCTTGTTATATGGAAGCAAATGATGTTGCAGATATTCCTAATGCGAAATAAGGACGAGAAAGGACATGGAAGACTTGGACTTTTCATTTAAGTTGGATAATGTTTTAAATAGTTATGACCTTGTTTTATTTTAACTCTTTTAAATAATAAGTTTATATATATATATATATATATATATATATATATATATATATATATATATATATATATATATAATATTGTTTCTGTATTCGATTTTTATCATGTCTTGTGTAATCCTGAATTGGGGTGTTACATGCCTTAACTCACATGGGCTAGGATCAAGTCATATAAGATGGACTAATTTGACAGGTCTAAATCAGTGCATCGATAAACTCATTTAGTACTTTTTGTTATACTTGTCTTATTAGTGTATTTTTAGACACAGACTAATCGATTTATAAAATGACTTGTTTAATTTTTTTTGTTAAGTCGTCTAATTAATGTATGGACAAGCTCATTTATTGTGTATTATTAGACTCTTATGATGAATTGTTATACTAATCTAATTAATATTTTGTACAAACCCGTCTAATGTGTATATTACTATACTTATCTAGCGTGTTTTGTTATGTTTGTCTAATGTGTTTTGTTAGACTCATCTAAATATATCTTTATATTCAACTAATGATAATATAAATATATTAGTAGTATATTTTAAAACAATTAGTTTATCAGGTTTTATCTTTTGTTTATTAAAGTATTAAACTCTACATTTTTAAGTTAAAAATAATAAAAAGTTAAGTAAAAAAATATTAAGCAAAAAATTTATAATATTAAAAAATATTATTTTTTTATTACAAGTATATAATTTAAACATTTGAAATGAAGTATTACGTACAATGTTTTAATAAATTAAGTTACAAATATAATTATTTAAAATCTTACACTAATTTTTATGTGTATATGATTAATGCTAGTCTTTTTATTAAATAATTTTAGTTTAAAATATTAAAATATTCAACAACTTATATTATAATTTAATATGAAAAGGATGAATGCAATTTTCCTCTTTAACAAATTTTTTTAAGAATAAATTATTACATGATAATTTTGTATATGATATAGTAAAAAATTTGTATTATCAATAAATATATATTATTTTTAAATAATATTATTTCAAAAATAAAAGTAAATATTTTTTTTAAAATTTTATTTTATTAATTGATAATGTAATTAGAAATCATAAAAATGAAACTAAAAATATAAGAAATAGTATAAAAAAAATAATACTTTAAATATAAATTATTTTTATTTAATGAGTTTTGCTAACTCATATAGCATTTGATATTAGATTCGTGTAATTAATATACACATAACATATATTTCTAGACTTACCTAATAATAATATAAATACATTATTAATAGGATAATGATATTCTGATTTCTTGTTTTAACATTATTTTAATTTTATCACGTGTTAAGTGTTGATTTGTCCACATGGTCAAAATTAAAATAAAAATGTAGAAAGTCCAAAATTAAGGATTTCATGTTTGTATTTTTCCCTCTTTTGTTTCGAAATTTCATTTGGAAGTTGCGATAGGGTTGTGCGAGTTCAACCACCGTCGCTATAACCACTGGAGTTTGCAACCACCAATTTGTTGTCGTTCCTTTTGCTTTTTGTTGGTTTCGAAGCATCATTACAAGACCAAACCTTCATTGTTGTGTGTTTTTGAAGTTGTCGCCGATCGTTTTGGAGTTGGCAACCATTTGCAGTTGTTGTCGTTTGTTTCGCCTTGCAACCATCATTGACGTGAGTTTTCGCGGTTGTCGTCGCTCGTTTCAGCTTGCATTTGTTACAAAACTCCATTGAAGAACTATTAAAGCATTGAACCACTATTGTTATTGTTGAGGTTTCGGTTTTGCTTTCTTGTTATTGTTAGGTTATTTGATTTTTTTTCAATTTTTTCATTTTTTTTATTATTTAGGGTTTGTTGTCAGGTTTAAAGTTTCAATTTTTTTACACGCACTTATTTTTTGTACAGTGTTCTATTTTACAATAATGGATTTCATTTCACGACAAGCTCAAAACAATATGAGTAAATGTGTGATATTGAAAATTTATTACTTTCTTTGAATAATGTTTTTTAATGCTTGATTTTGTTAAAAAGTTTTGTGTTATATTGAAAATTTATTACTTTCTTTGAATGTTTTTTAATGCTTAATTTGGTTAAAAAATTTTGGTAGTTTCACTTTTGGGACTTTGATTTGACACCAAAGTTATAGTGGAGATAAATGGTGTATTAAGGGCATTTGTTTGGGCATTTTCTTTTGGACATTTTCTTAATTTTGTTTGTATTTGATTGTCTTTAGGAGAAACTTCAACACTTTAGGGAGAAGTTTGTTTGTTATTGGATTTTGGATAATGATAATGTCTGTAGAGACTAAATGCTAGAACAATAAAGGATGTTCTAGATGTTATTGTAGAGTTAGGAGTCTTTAATGTGATTTGTGGTCTTTTTCTGTTATGTATTTAACAGAAAAATGTTACAATTTTAAAAGCACATTATAATCTACAATGTTAATTATAATATTAATCTAAAAATATTAATTAAAATGTTAATCTAAAAATGCTAATTATAATTAATCTACAATATTAATGGACTCATTTCTACATGAATGTTTTAATCTAAAAATGTTAATTATAATGCTAATGCACACTTAAGGTATGATCACCAAAACAAACATTAAAAAATAGAAAATAAATCTATAATATTGGTTGGGAACCAATGCTCAAATAACTGGAAACTTAGGTTAGTGGTTTTGTAGAAGAAGGTAGACTGACTTCTACATAAATGTTTCAAATTTAAAATATTGATGATCTTGTTTATACACCCTTAAGTTGTTGAATAAGGTTGGTATATCATAACTAAAACATACACCATATGTCCTAAAATTACATGAAAAAATAAAAAATAAATCACAGTATTGATTGGATACCAATGCTCAAATAATTAAAGACTTAGGTTAGTAATTTTGCACAGAAAAGTAGATTGCCATGTAGAAACATGTTTCAAACTTAAAAATTTGATTATCATGTCCATATGCCCTTATGTTAAACAAATATATCATAACCAAAACATATACTCTATGTCACAAAATTACATTAAAAAATAAAAAATAAAGCTACAGTTGGAGACTAATGCTAAAAAATAAACCTACAGTTGGAAACCAATGCTTACTATTTTGTTAACAAATATGTATTATTTTTAAATAATATTATTTTGAAAAACAGAAATAAAATATATTTTTTAAATTTAATTTTATTAAATGTCAAAATAATTAGAAAGATGAAATTAAAAATAAAAAAAAAATAGTATAAGAAAAGTAATTAATACTTTAATTATAACCTATTTTTTTGTAATTTTTCAAATGACCTATTAATTAAAAATTATAAAAAGATAAAATTAAAAATGAAAAAAATTAGTATTGAAAAAGAAATTAATATTTTAAATGTAAGTTATGTTTTAATAATAAATACTGAAAATACGTAATTTTTAATTTAAATTAAGTAATTTTAAAAATAATAATTTATATGTAATTGATGTTTTGGAGATTAATAAGAAGAATTTCAATTTGAGAAATTAATAGTATTATTTAAAAACTAAAATAATAAGTTATTAGATATTAAATAATAGTATTAAAATATATTTCTATTTTTACAGTACAAATCAATTGGATATAAGAATAAAATAATTAATTAGAGAGACAATTTTTTATGTGACGATATAAACAATTTTTAGTATTAGCATTATATATATATATATATATATATATATATATATATATATATATATATATATATATATATATATATATATATATATATATTAATTATTTTAAGTAGTAAAAATAAAATATCTTTTTTTTCTAAATTTAATTTTATTAAATGATCAAATAATTATAATCAACACATTGTTTATTTATTTTTTAGTATCTTCTTTTTTAGATTACGAGAAAAAAATATATAGAAGAATTGGCTTTATTAGAAGAAAATAGATTAATTGATTTGAATTTTGAAAATGAAAACAATTATTTGATTATTTTTACGATTATGAAGAGTAGTTATAAATCTATTTTTTTTATTAGAATAATGTTTTACTTTTAATTTATTATGTGATTTAAAACATATATATTCTTTATTAAAAAAATATTTAAAAAATAATTTGTGTTATCAAAACATATATATTCTTTATTAAAAAAAATATTTAAAAAATAATTCATTAACAAGTACCAACAAATCTCAATTGAATGTATATTACTCAAACATACAATTATGGAAAGCAGAAATTCCTGTGTAAAGATTTTGGTAACTAAATCTTCCAATCAAACCAAATTCTGATTTATTATTACACGTATTGCTAAAAGCGTGTTGTTGAAAGACATTATTTATTAACAAACAAGTAAGATGAAAATTCATACAAGAATCCAAGATTATCCATGTAATCAAAATTCAAACAAAGTTTACCCCGAAAGATACCATCAGTGTTCCCTTTCCGTTTATTTCTTTTGCTTTTCAAGATGCAAAAATCATTTATCAGATATCTCAGTTATTGGAAGCTTCTACCACGTCATGATCTAAACTCCAAACTGGTATCATCTCAAGGTTGAAATCGTCAACAGATCACAACAACACGTCACTTACGCAGGAACTGTCTCTCCATAAGCATTCCTGGAATCTTCGCAGCTAAGCTGTAAAAGATAACATAAATCATTGCAGTTAAGAAAATGCCAAAAACAAAGAGAGTAGTGCATGGTGTCTTGAATTTCTGGAGAAAAAGAAGCAAACCTGTCAGGTAGTCCATCATCTGATAATATTGTTGCAGTTGCGGGATATATACACCAGTGTGAGCTTTTCCCACTGTATTCGTATGCCCATTCATCCTTCCCCTATTTAGCCTATGATTCCTGTTAGTGCTAGGAACCTGAAAATTAGAGAAATGAAATATAATTTTCACGGAGGACTTAGCACAATTAAATATTAGTTTGACAAATGATTTGCATAAAGGAATAAAAGTTAGAGATACCCTGTAATGATATAGCTACTTATTTTCTCCAAGTAAAATTTTTTCCCAAAATAATATAAAAAGGTAAAAAAACATTAATTTTTTTAAAGTTCTTCTGTAAATTCGCACTCACAATAGGAACCTGTGATTGTTGAAATGATCTAGTAGGGAGCGTAAAGTCATTAGCCCTCCATCCTGGTCCCAAACCCAGAGGTTGATACAAAAGCCCAGATTGAAGCATATGTGAAGTAACATTTGGATAGAAGAAAGATGAAAAACCACCAGGGACAACTGCGGCAGAAGATCCGTTCAATCGTGCTTGTTGTGGTGCATAGTGGAGCTTCAACTGTGTTTTCCTATCCTCTTTCCTCTGAGCGAAAGCAATATACAGTGGCTTACCATGGAACATGCATCCTGCAGCATTGTAAATAAGAGCATAAACAACTTAATAAAAGCAGTGTTTTCAATATAATGGTCCTATTATTGAAATGTAACATACAAGTCTTGTGTCCTATTATTGAAATGTTATAGCAAGCACTTGTCCCCTGTTTCATACTATCTAGCTAAAAACAGAACATGGTTGCATTCAATCCTATGATCTTACAATATTACATCGGCAAAACTCACCATAAAAAGTGCTCACAGCTTTATTAGCCTCCTCAGGGTTGGAGAAGCAGACAAAACCAAACCCCTTGCTTATCCCTTTTTCATTTCGCATAACTTTTACAGAAGTTATTCTGCCACATGAACTAAACAGAACTCGTAGTTCTTTTTCACTAACAGTGTCATCAATGTTCTTCAGATACAGGTTAGAGCCCTGGAAGTTAAATGAAGACATTGTCAGAAGAAAAAGGAATTCACAAGTTAAACGTAAGAGAAAGGGCATGGAATTACCTTTGATTTCAGTATTTGCTCCTTGCGTTTTTCCTCAAATTGATTATGCAAGATTTGCTCACGTTCAGCCTTCTTCTGTGCCCTAGCAACATAAAGATTCTTTGAACCTACATATGACAAATCAAAAGGCAGATATGAATTAATATCAAAAAAAGAAATTTTGTGAATAAACACCACCCGTATATACACTGAAAGGGTAAAAACACTACCAAATTGCGATCCATTCATTGCTTCCATCGCCTTTCTAGCATCATCTGGCCTATCATAGTTAACAAATGCAAAACCCTTGGATAGCCCATTGTCATCCTTTGCAATAGCCAAGCTAATAATTTTTCCAAAAGGGGAGAACTTTTCCTGAAGAAGTGCTTCCGTAATATCCAAATCCAAGTTTTTAATGTACAAATTTGTATACTTGGAATCATTACCAGGCACAATGCGGTCACCTTTTCTGACAAACTTCCCAACATATCTATTAGAAAATTAGACTCAGATTAATACTTATCTTAGGGAAATATCTGTACAGAAAGCGGATAAAGCATAGCGTGGTGCATAAAAAACTAGTTAAGGAATCAATAATGAAAATGTTATCGAAAAATAAGTTGGAAATCACAGCGTGGTGCACGAATAAGAAGTTCTAGTAAAGCTCCCACTTTTGATTCCTTAACTAGCATTTGCCCTGAAATAATGAAGAGCTTTACATACATCTGCTTGTCTCTCACAGTAGAGCCATTAAGGTTCTCAATGGCACTGTTTGCAGATTCCTCTGACTCAAATTGAACAAAGCCATACCCTTTGCTCTTCCCATCGTCATACACGACTACTTTACTGGACAAAACATTCCCATATTTTTGAAATAAATCATGTAGCACCGCATTATCTATTGATTCTGCCAAGTTCTGCCATGGTATTGAACACCAGAAACTTTCCATTAGAATTCACTTCAAGCAATAATGAACCAGAAATGATTTAACTATTCATACCAAAGCTGTAGATATACCTTAACAAACACATTCCCTCTTCCACTTTTCCTTGCATTAGGATCGCGATGTGACCACATGACCCTCATCACTTTTCCAAAGAGATAAGAATTATTTTTAACCTTGATAGCTCGAATTGCTACACAATAAGCATACCAAGGTTAATGGAATCAGACTACGTCAACAGGTATAAACATGCTAAGAGCAACAATAACCCCAGAAAGCATATTCTTTACTCTTTTCAGAAAGTACAAAAATAGAACTAAAAAAGTGAAATTGAAGCAAGCTCTGTTGCTTCTACGTGAACAAACTAATTTAGGAAATTGAGTTAGTAAGCACCTTGTCTTAAAGATCGTCAAAGATAGCAATCAATACACTCTAACTTTTTCATAGAGAACATCTTGCAGTTAATGAAAAAAATTACAATTACAAATTTCAAGCCTCACAGTATAACACAATTCGGTCAGAAAAGTTTAAGCAAGAGCACAGCGCGCAATAAAAAATACTTCCACAAACTTAAAATCCTTTAAAACATATCTCTAATTTTTTTTTTTTCACAAAGAAAACTGATTAAAAATACAATGAACAAATCATAAGCACTACAGTTTAATTAAACTCACGTGTGTATATAACTTTTAACAACTACATACTTTAAACCCCAAGAGATTAGCATTAAAACTAAAAATATGCTAGGCAACCAGAGACCATTCCCCGGAATTTATCAAATCATAGTTTAGTGTGTATTGTCTGAATTCTAGGCAAATTTTCTCGACACATAAAATAAAACGAAAAAAGCTAGTTTCACTGCAATCATCGACATTGCAGGAAATCGCAGATAAATAACCACAATTGCAGTTGCTATGCAGCCACAGATAGCCCAAGAGCCTAGACGCTACGACCAAAATTGCATTCGCTGACCACTTTATTAAAAAAATAGTTTTTACCTCCGTTCCCAAGATAAACACGCAAGAGTCTTCCAAGATTAGCGTTTCTTTACAAAAACAACAATGGTATCAACGTACCTCTGAAGGCCAAATCTCAGACATCAAACTACGTACCAAGAAATGAAATACCCTAGAAAACAAAACACTAATTCGAACTAGCAATATTTGTACATCATCCCTTTACCACGTTATCGCCATCGATAAATAAAAATACATGTAACTAGCAATTTCCAAGATCTCTCTTGAAAACCTAAAACAAAACACCAATTCAAACTACCAAGACGCGTTAGTGTAAAGATAAATTAAAAAGAAAAATCAACGCTTTTCTTGTAGTGTCAAAACGAAAAGACGAACAAGAACAATCAAAGAAACGATAAAGAAAACCGCAGCAAAGCAATGTATCTAAGCAATTGTTAATCGTGAATGTTACTATATATGAATATCTCAGTGAGATAGAGAGAGAAAGAGAGAGAGAGAGAGAGAGAGAGAGAGAGAGAGAGATACCGTCTTGCTGAGACATAAAGTTGACGTAACCGTAACGGAGCGACGTCTTCGTCATGGAATCCCTGCAGACGCGAACGGAAGAGAGGCTTTCGAATTCCTGGAAGGCCAAGAATAATTGGGTTTCGGTGACGTCAGGGTGAAGATCTCCAACGTAAAGTGAAGCCTTCGTGGCGGCGACTGTCGCGGGAACGGCCATTGTTGGATCGAAGAACGAGGGAGCGGTAAAGAACTGAAGATCGAAAAGGTGGTCACTAAAACCCTTCCTCGAACGACGGCGTTTTCTTTGAGAATCTTGACGAGAGACTGAGAGTGCGTAAACGCAGAGAGAGAGAGAGAAAGAAAGAGAGAGAGGAGGTGGTGCGACTGTGTGACTCAGTGAGTGTGAGGATCTTGCATGCAAGCAGACGCAGGAGGATCGACCGTTCAGTATTAATAGGTGAACGAACATGGAATTATGATCACGCGCTTTGCCAGCGCGTCACTGCACATCGTTGGTTTTACGTAAGTTTAATTTCTCTATAATTATTTATACAGGAAAAAAATGTCAAAAAAATGTGTATAAAATGTGATAATAATGTAAAAGAGATAAGAGAATGTTTTTGAAAGATACGTCATAAATATTATTCTATTTTGTTCTTGAATAACTGAAATTCTATGTAGAAAGTTCCAAATTCAGTTATCTTTTCACTTTCAATGAAGCATTTATTTGCTTTTAATATGTCCTCAAATTAATTATTTATGGAAAGAGTGAGACTATTTTATTAAGTTTATTTTAAAAAGTTTATATTTATTATAATTTGAATTACTTTAAAATTATTCTTTTATATATATATATATATATATATATATATTTATTTATGAAGGTTTGAAATTATTTTGTTTTACTCATTTGTATTTTACATAGTTCAAGGTCACGTTAATTATTTGTTTATTAATTATACTTAGGAATGAAAAAATAAATTCTCCGGTATAAATATGTGTGGGTGGAATTAGTTAGTCATTTCATATAGTTACTTAAAGGCAAGAAATACAGATAATTTTTTTTTCATTAATGATTGTATGTTTGAATATTAATAATTATATACATAATAATATTCTCATTAAAAATTATTTAGTGGGAATTGAATTTATTACAATACCTTTACACCGACTATTAAATCTCGTATTTACTATTAAAAAGAAAATAATAAATAATAGTTAAGGTGTAACATTTCTTTTTAAGAATGTAGTTGTCTAAATTTTATTATTTGATTATAATTTGGCTTACCATATAGCATGAAACATAAATTACATTCAAATTCTTTAATGTCCAAAATTTACTATGAAAGGACATAAAATGTAACTAAACTAATATTTTAAATTAAATATTTATATTTATACATATTAATCGTTACATAAAGTTAATGAACACTAATTTCTTCTTAAGCTTTTAAAATTGAAAGTGAACGTGAACAAGAACAAGACGAGACTAAAATATATTAGGAGAAGCTATTGATCATGATGATGTTAGATGTTTTTTTAACAATTCATTAAAATTTAACTAATAATATCATGAATGAAGTTGTTAAAGTGATTGATGGGGGAAAACAACACAACTAGAGTATGATTTGATTGAATTATGTATTTTTATTTAAACTTACCTATTACGATTATTTTGGATTTATTTATACTTATGTTTGTCATAAATGAAACATAATTTTATTAGTTAAATTTTAATGTTTGCTATAAATGAAACATACATAAATTTAAGTGAAAGGTTCACTATGCAAGCACACAAGCATGAAAATTATGTAGAACCCAACAATAAAAATTATAAAAGTTTATTTTTATGTTGTAGGGAGTGCCTTCATCTTTTGTCTTCCGAAATGATTGAGGCTAAGCATATAATACCTTTTCTTATGGGCCCTCTAATGTAATTTAAACCTCTAATGTAATTTAAAATGTGAGTAATTACATTCTAATGTCATGGAGATGAATAATTAAGAAATTGATTGACTTACTAACTACAAAGGAAATCTTAAGACAATTTCAACTAGTTTTCTATATTTATCAAGACATAAAAGTGGTTTCTCTTGACTTAGTAAAAGTTTAGTATTGATATTGATGGAGTACCAATGAATTAGCCCAATCTCTTCTAAAATATTGAATGCATACTCTCTTTCAAAAATAATAATTCTATTGTTAGATTTTGCTACTTTAATACCCAAAGAATTTTTTTAAGGCTACCAACATATAGTATTAGTCAATAGTTGAATGATAATAAAACATAATAGTTAGCTTCCTTTAAGGCTTACCATATTTTTGGACTATTGTGCTATATTTACAAAAACATGTTTGTCAAAGATTTGACCATATAAAATTTTATGAAGACAATATGCTAAGCCAAATGATTCCTTATGAAACAAACTTAAGTGGTATTCCATATAATTTTCTTTTAGCTAGTAAAGGGACTAATGTCTAAACAAAACCCTAGTTAATAATAATTTGATAAAGACCATGTTGGAACTAAAGAGAATGTGTAAACATTATTTAACTTAAATATTTGAGTGTAATCTATATTACCAAATAAATTTTGAGTTGAACAATAGTGTCATTATGACCAACTTTGATTTGTAATAATTGACTTCTCAAGAGATAAAGTAACCAGATTCAAAATATCACCTTAAAAGAATACAAAATTCATTAAAGTTGACTTGTCATGAAAAGAAAATTATTAAATAATAACCAAATTGAAAAAAAAAAATATTTAGTCATTATATTGACTAAGATACATTTTGTAAATAAAAAATTATTAATCTAAAATAGTCTCTATTATTAATAAAAATTATAATTTTTTTGTGAATTAGAATCTAAATATTCTCTAACATTAGTTACCAATGTTATAGTTACATACTATTATTGGTTCTAAATTAGTCTCTAATTTAAAAATAAAGACTAAATTGATAACTAATGTTAGAGACCAATTTAGACTCTAATTCATAAAAAAAATATAATTTTTACTAATAATAAAGATTATTTTAGCCATCAATAATTTTTAATTTGTAAAATAATGTTTAACTTAGTCAAAACAATGGTTAATTATTTTTTGTTGAATGTTATTTAATGATATTTTTGTAGTATGTATTTGCCAAAATATGTGATGACTCCATAGTTGAGCTTGCTTGCATTAGAAGGAAGGAATGGATAAATCTTGGCAAAAGCTTAAGGAAAGTAAGAGCGTTAGTGGATTGAAATGGAAGGAGTGAGTGTTTCTTAAAAGAGGTTGGGTCAGCTTTCAAGAAAGAAAGGTTTAGAATAGCCAAAATAGGGAATCATATAAGCTGATTCACAAAGTTAAGAAAAAATCTCGACAAAGTTTCTCTATACATTCATGAGTATTTTATAAGGTGTAAGCTCCTATATTTATATGAGTGAAATTGAGGGTTGAGTGAAATTGAGGGTTGAGAAAAAGGGAGGGAGATTTCAAATTTGAATTCCTTATGACCTCCTAAATTCATGTCCCATTTAGTGGATCAAGTGTCAAGTGTCACTCATGCTTTCCACATTGCACCATGTGCTAAATGAGAATGCGCACCTAGTCTTGAACGACTTACCCATGGTTTCTTTTGGACGAATCTTAGCCCAATTGAAACTTTAGGCAGGTTGCTCTAACCTATACAAAGATGATCCCAAGCGAAGATCAAATTATTACACTACTTAGCCCTAATACAAGATACAAATAACTAGACTATTTGTATAAAGTACAAGACTTAAATCTTTATTATTACTTTGTATGTTTTATTATTCTCTATAATAATATCTTCAGAAATAATCTTGGATCCATTAAAGATTATTATAAGTCCAATAGAAGCTAAACATCTTATAAACTTTTGATCCAAACTCTACGTCTATGGTGCCTTTTATTATGTAAAAACATGGTTGACAATATGCAAGGATAAGTTGCAATTTTAAAATAAATATAGAAAAAAAATGAGAAAGTAACAAGTATAATAATTCATAAAATATGACTTGGTGTCAAATTAATTAAATAAGTCACATGTTAATAAGATACTTGTATGAAGAAAAAAAAGAGAGTCAAAATGTATACTTTTTAACCTAAATCATAATAAATCTAATTTAATTTTCATAAAAAATATTTAATTTTTTTAAAAAGTAAAAAATATAAGATAATTTTAGTTCATATGATAAATTTACAATTTTTTCCTCTTAAGAATATTCATGGATAAGTTTTGTTTAAAATAAATTCTATATTTAAAATTTTTATTACTCAAATAATAAAAAAATTTCTTTTAGAGTGAAAATGTTTTTATTTGTTTATTTTGATTTCATCTTTATGTTATTTTTTATTTTATATAAAGATAAGTAAAAAAGAAAAAAATGTTTCACCTTGTTTAAACAAGTACAAGTTAAAAATATTTAATCAAGTATATATTAAACATAAAATGAGCTTGAATTTGCAAAAAGAACAATATAACAAAAAGATGAAAAAAATGTTATATTAAGAAAACAAGTTTTGTAACGTGTAACTATATTATAAAATTCAATTATTGAAGTGTAACCTATATGCTTAATTATACATTTTCATCTTATTTTGTTTGATTTGTTCAACTTCGTTTTCTTATTTTTTTTATATTTAATTTGGTTTTTTATTTTTTAAAACAGTTCAATTTAATCATTTGACATTAATATCGTGTTTGTGTCAATTTGCGAAATTTGTATTATTTTTAGTTTTTTAATTTAAGAAAAAACATAAACTATTATTGATTAGTTATAATTGAACTACATCACAGTGACAATATTATCTGGCAATGTTATTGTCACATGACAGTGGTGATTTAAAAAAAATGACTAAATTGTACCTCTTTTAAAAAGAATAAAAAAATTAAATTGAACAAAAATAAAATAAGAAAAGAAAATTAAACCAACTTAATAGGAAAACCATATATATAATTAATGTTGTAATATATTTTATTTTGTCTTCATTATTGACAAATGATATGTATAAACATTATCTTAATGTCAATATAATACAAAGGTTTAATATCTATTTTAAATTTTTGGTAATTTTTGTTCAAAATGATCATCTTCTTCTTTTAATTTACAAAGTGTTTTTCCTTTTGTATTTTTTTTAATTTAATTTTTTAACAACATTTAAATCTTTAATGACACAATGTTCACATGAATTTTATGTAATTGTCATTTTGTCTTAATGCTTATTCATAAGAATTAAACCATTATAATTTTTTGATTTTCATGAAAAGTAGTTAGGATTTTCTAATTTTCCATTATAATAAAACAATTAAGATTTTTTGATTTCAGTTTTACGAAAATAAAAATCAAAATAAGTATTAAACTTAATAAAATTACCAAATTACAACTTTTTTAAAAAAATAAAAAAACTAAATTGAACAAAATAAAAATAAGAGGAAAAAATTAAACCAACTCAGTATAAAGAGCAATGCATAATTAAACTTATAATATATTATAAAAATCAGCCGTAAATTATTATTTTGATCAACTTTTTAATTTTGGTTCTTAATTCTAGACTTTTTTTTTATACTTTTAGTTTATAAATTAAAGAAATTGTTTCATTTGGACCTAATCTTCAGTTTAGCATTAATTTTTTTTTTCAAATTTTAACATTTATTGAAAGTACTATAAAAAGTAATTTAAATAATTAAAAACTAAAAGATAAAAGAAAAATATATGCAAAATTAAGGATCAGACAAAAACTACTGATTAATTAAATATAAAATTGTGATTTTACAATGTTCCCAAATTTATTTGTTTTTCAACACCTGAAAGGATGGATTCCAAATCTCCTCCGAATGTTATCTTTCCCTTCAAGCTTTCTATATGAATTAGTTTTTTTCTTTTCGTTGAAATTAATGACTAATGATGTGTTGGAACTGGTGCCATATTGCTAAAGGAAATTTGAGATTGTGATGTGCTACCTGCTGCCATTTCATGGCATAAGTTGTTAATTACTGTAATGAATGCTTTGTTCGTCGTGTTTCTCTACGTGTGTTCTTCTTTGATTCAACCAAAGTATGTTTGATTAAAAATTTAGCCCCATTTTTGGTGGCCCAAAAACCTTTCAGATGGATTATGAACGAAATAGGGCCGGGTTAGTCCCTGGCCCCAAAACATGCGATCTATTTCCATTTTCTTCTGGAAAACCACTTCCCTGAGCACTTGACAGCCACCCCTCACTCTCGCCGCCTCCCGCCGCCTCCCGCCGCCTCCCTCGCCATGCTGGATTTCGGATGGAGCTTCCCTATCATCTTATACTGAACACATTGCGAGATGGTAGAGAGGGTGGTCCTCTTGGGGAGCACAATTGCGAGGTTTTCGCGAAGGTTTTGGAATCCGTGAATTGTTTATCGGAACTGCCTCTCGGACACTGCAAGTTGCTGAAACGAGCTCGTGAAAGGAGGTGGTGGAGGCGGCGGTGGCCTGAGAAAACGTGTCAGTGACGGTGTTATATGTTTGTGTCCACCGTGGTTGAAGATAGTGGTGAAGGCGTTTGCATTTGTGAACATTTTTTCCGCGTTTATTTATTTGCAACTTCGAGATTTGACCTCGAGTCTGCTGGAGGAGGCGCTTAGTGAGCTTGCTAAGTTTGGGGTTAAACTTGGCCTCGGTGACATCAAGAATCTTTCGCTTCTCTGTCCTCGTGTAAATTGATTGATTTTGTTTCTCCTTTTTAGTTTTTTGATTGAATTTCGTAGTTCGTCGTTGTTCATGTTGTGGTGACGTTGTAGGAATAGCGATTGTTCCTTAAAGTGACTATTCGGTGTTCAATGCATTGGTTTTGTTATGCTTTGTATGCAACAAGGAAATGGTTACGGTATGTTGCACTTTCCTGTTCTTAATCGTGGATTGAATTCTTTGCAGATGGTATGTTTCAGGGATGATGTAGAGAAGACAAGTTTTGGTGATAACATTCTTGTCCTTAATCATTCAACAGACAATAAAGATCTAGTTGAAGAAAATCCTAAAAGAGGTATACTGAAGATGTGGACTGTTGTTTTGTTGCTGTTATTTACTGATATTCTTCTATTTCATCAGAATAGCATTTTTGTTTTTCAATTTTGCTTGACATGTCTTGTTTAATAGCGCGCAAGTGGTTGTATATTTCAAAGACTGTCAGTACATCGAAGAGAAGGGACAGTTCTTTCCTTAAATTTCTAGGATGGGCTTTTGAACAGCTGCCGGTATGTCTCTGTTACATTATTCTTCACAAATGAGCCACTGTGGACCCACTTATGTTTAGTGAAAGTTGCTATAATAGATAGAAATTTGTTCCTAGAACCAAACTTTGATTGTATAAGTATCATAGAATTTGCATTGTATCCTATACATCCACCTGTGTATACTCTGATTGATATTTCGCTTAAATTTTCCAAGTTATAACACTTAATATAAGTGTTTCTTTTCTTTGTAAAAATGGAATTTATTGTTGGATATTTAGTTTTTTTTGTAAAAAAGAAAACCCATGGGCTGGCCCTGACCCACAGGGCTTTGGAGCTTTTTAGCCCTGGAGGCTTTTTTAATAAAGGGCTTTTTTGGCCCTGTGGAATTTTTTGGTCCCAACCCACATAGACTAGGGCCAGAGCCTATTATAGAGGCCTATTTGACAAATTTTAAAGCCCATGTACTAATTGTTTCAGTTATATGGTTTATCAACAGGAGTTGATTGCATAAAAAGAATATGATTGAGAGAAGCTATGAATTAGCTGAGATGCTCTTTAGGTTATAGAAGTCATCAGTCATTATACATGAAAAGGAGGGATCTTTTAGTCAAGCTATTGGGGACCTGCTGTAGTAAGATATCAGTTACACAGTTGCACTCACAGTGTTTGAAACTAGGCCTCACCCATGATAGTTTCGTTGTTACAAAGCTTAATGTTCTTTATGCTAGATATGCAGCCCTTTTTCATGCACATAGGCTGTTTGAAGAAACAACTTGCAGAACTGCCTATTTATGGAATGCTTTGCTTAGGAGCTACTTTATGGAGGGAAGATGGGTGGAGACATTATCTCTATTCTATCAAATGAGTGCCAATGCAGTGTCAAGTGAGGAAAAACCTGACAATTACACACTGTCTATTGCTCTAAAATCGTGTGCAGGTTTGAGGAAGCTTGAGCAGGGGAAAATGATTCATGGATTTCTCAAGAAGAGGAAGATAGATAATGACATGTATGTAGGGTCTGCACTGATTGAGCTGTACTCAAAATGTGGACAAATGAATGATGCTTTGATAGTGTTTACTGAGTATTCAAAACCAGATGTGGTTTTATGGACTTCAATAGTTACTGGGTATGAGCAGAATGGCTGTCCTGAACTTGCACTTGCATTTTTCTCCCGAATGGTTGTGTTGGAGCAAGTAAGTCCCGATCCAGTAACACTTGTTAGCGCTGCTTCTGCTTGTGCCCAGTTATCTGATTTTAACACAGGAAGAAGTGTACATGGATTTGTGAAACGAATGGGTTTTGACACCAAGTTATGTTTGACCAATTCTATGCTAAATATGTATGGAAAACTTGGTTCTATTAAGAGTGCAGCTAATTTGTTCAGGGAAATGCCAAATAAGGATATTGTATCATGGAGCTCAATGATTGCGTGTTATGCTGATAACGGAGCTGAAACCAACGCATTAGATCTTTTCAATGAAATGATAGATAAAAGAATTGAACCCAATAGGGTTACAGTGATTAGTGCATTGAGGGCTTGTGCTTCCAGTTCAAATTTGGAAGAAGGTACACATATCCATAAATTGGCAATCAACTATGGATTCGAGTTGGATATCATTGTCTCTACAGCTCTTATTGATATGTACATGAAGTGTTTTTCGCCCGCAAAAGCAATTGAGCTTTTCAACAGAATGCCCAATAAAGATGTAGTTTCTTGGGCTGTTTTGTTTAGTGGGTATGCTGAAGTTGGAATGGCACACATGTCCTTGAGGTTATTTTGCAACATGTTATCGAGTGGAACACGACCTGATGCTATTGCTCTGGTGAAGATTCTTACTGCAAGTTCAGAATTAGGGATTCTTCAACAAGCTTTGTGCCTTCATACTTTTATAACTAAAAGTGGATTTGAAAATAATGAATTTATTGGAGCATCACTCATAGAGTTGTATGCAAAATGTAGTAGCATAGATAATGCTAACAAGTTTTTTAGAGGATTGGCTCATAAAGATGTTGTTACCTGGAGCTCAATGATTTCTGCATATGGATTCCATGGGCAAGGAGAAGAGGCTTTGAAATTATTTTATGAGATGACTAATCATTCAGATGTTCAGCCTAACAAAGTAACCTTTGTCTCAATTCTATCTGCCTGTAGTCATGCAGGTTTGATTGAAGATGGGATAAAGATGTTTCACGTCATGGTGAATGAGTATCAATTGATGCCCAATTCAGAGCATTACGGTATTATGGTTGATCTTCTTGGTCGAATGGGAGAGTTGGATGGGGCCTTGGACTTGATTAATGGCATGCCCATGCAAGCTGGCCCGCATGTATGGGGAGCCTTACTTGGTGCATGTCGTATACATGAAAATATAAAGATGGGGGAGTTTGCAGCTCAGAATCTTTTCGTGTTAGACCCTAATCATGCAGGGTATTATATACTGTTATCAAATATATATTGTGTGGACAATAATTGGCTTGATGCTGCAAAAGTCAGGACATTGATAAAGGAAAATAGGCTGAAGAAGACTGTTGGTCAAAGCATGGTTGAGATAAAGAATAAAGTTTACAGTTTCGTTGCTGGTGACAGATTGCATGGTGAATCTGATCAGATTTATGAAATGCTAAGAAAATTAAATGCAAAAATGAGGGAAGAAGGCTATGATCCTCCAATATTGTCACAGGAAATACAGTTCTAGTATCGGCTATGTGGAACATTAAATCTGATGGGAAGTTATCCGATGGCAGAACCAACCACCAAAAAAATACCTTGAAATCTAAATGGTTAAAGGATTTTATGGATGACATCAAGATATTAAAATATTATTTTAATTCCTGGAAGCTAAATGATGACACTTACAAGGCCATTATTGCTGACATCTTTTAGATTATATAGTGTACTCCCCCTTATTATAATTAAATAGTGAAAAATTTCATGTTTTATTTTTTTACTTTTCAATAGCTCTTGATGATAGATAGCTTAAGTTTAAGCACTGTAGTTGATAGCCTTTCAGTTAAACTGCTGTACTTAGATTGTAGAAGTTTTTTGTGTTTAGAAAATACCTTTGCAGGCACTTTTCTGCAGTTTGATTTCTTCACAATGAGCAATTTGAGAATTAAGTACATTGGTTGAGAGGGGCTCATTCCTGCTGTTGAATTTGTTTTGATGGTATTGTGGTAAACATTTATGTTGTTATGATGCCTATTTTTATCTGTATATTTCTTAATCTTGTTAGGGCAGCTTTACCAAGATTACATTATCTGGCCGAGCACATTATTTGCTGATGGCGGACTATGTCTAACATTGAGTTCAATACATCTCTTGGCATCTAGTAGTTAAGTTTACTGGTATATATTTGTGTAGTTGTTTTAAACAGAAGAAGCGAGAATTATCTCATCTAATACTCATGTCACTATGGTATGCACCAAATCCTCATAAATATATTTCTCATTCTGTCCAATATCCCTATATACAAGTTACTGAATATCATGTTAACTAAATCAACCTTTTGTGTAATACAACTTTTTATAGGCATTTTGGAATCTCAAATTTAGCTCTATGCATCCTAATTCTGACTCAGTTCTAGTCTCCTTCACTAGATTTAATACTAATTCAGTCCTAAACTCCCCTGATATGCACCAAATTCTTTACTGGTATGCTACTAATTTGGTAACACTGATAGAAAAGTGTTGGGATCAGTTTTTGATTTGTATGTTGCATAGGAAACTAAATGAAGTGACCCCTATGTTGGCACTGTTCAATACTATAAGATTAAACTCAACTATCAAAGCTATAAGGATGAAGGAGAAAGATGCAGTTGGTTTACGGAAAAACTCTGGCTCTCTGGCCTTCTATTATGAATTATACAGAAATGAGTTCCCTTAAAACACAAGAACTTAAAGGGTCCCTTATATATTCCTGCAGTTTCTATATATGTCTATATATGTACTGTAAGATAATGTTTTATAGATACAAGTGACAGATACAGCCGGTTCAGATGGTGTGGTATAAGTCATTCACATTTTGAGCTACTGCCTTAGCTATATAAATTGTTTTGAACATGTAAGCATTTTGAGGAGTATAATTTTTTTTTTTATTAGGTTATTTGACTGTTTAATTACTAATTGGCCTTAAATTGAACAAAGCATGTCAATCATATTCTACAGTCAAAATTTATTGCTGTAGTTCTCGAGAAATATATATTAATGGCTAGAAACCTTTGGTCTGAAACGTTGATAAAGAAATTAGGCAGTCTGCAGATTTAGAGTTGTCTCAGTGTCACTAGTGATTTCAAATTTGAATCATGAGTACACAACTGTATTTAATACTTAAAGGAGAATTTTGATGATCTATATCACTGTTAATTTTGTTCTTTGAGAGTCATTCTTGTTACTTTTTTTTAATATGTTCTTGTAAGTTAAGTGTGACAACTAAAAAAAAATACTTGAGTTCTCAATTTTAGTAGAATATATTAAGGGATAATTAACCATTGTTTCTTTACTTTTTTTGTAATGAAGTTTTTTTATCAGTAAAACCTTTTAAGATTATATTGTATGACCATTTGGTTAATCTTAGATTGCACAGTACAAAAGGTCAGCCATGCCTTAAACGTGACCACAATAATCATCTCTTGACAGAAAGAATGCAACTTACAGATTGAATGGTCACCCTTTGTAACCTAATACTGATTAATTTATGAAAAAACATGATTAGTACCAATTAGATCATGATTAGACTGTTAGTAATCTGAAATCCATTATTATGAAGTTTATAAATATATGTTTGATGTAAAAGTAGGCGATGATAGTAAATACTCATTAATTGTTAGAATTGTTGAGTTTCTACTGATTAAGTATCATCACATATAATCTCTCAATTTGACTAAACGAGATTATAGGATGAACGGTAAAAAAGGTGACAATAACAAACATTTGGATTCTCAAAAGTTAACTTCGATCCCATAACCGAAACAAGGGTGTTTCTCAGGATTGAACGTAGGATGATGGTACGAGAAAAAAAAAAATCCTCTATCGTCTCAAGCTAGAACTTAGGTTGACCCTCATTAGTAGCGGAGATATCACAACTTTTTTACACTCTTTCAATGTGTATAATATTATTATGATGATGTTATGTTTTTTCTAGATAACAATCATGGAACAACATGAAGGTTTTTGAAGAGGATGTCCTTCTTCTAAAGAACTTGTCACCTCCTCTTCAGAATTAAAAGATCTTTGAATCCCTAAATTATAAACCTTAAATTCATTGATGAACAAGAAACGTGAAGTGAAAAAGTACAAAAGAAAAATGTTTAATCACTATATTCCTTAAAAGGTTTGGACCTTTCTTCTCATGACCTAAGCCTAAGTTAGAAGAGATCTTTCTTTAAACATGCTTAAGTGTTCAAATAACAAAAGAAGTTTTCGAAAATTCTTAAAAAAAGGTTAGAAAGACTATTGTGCATGTTTTAAATAGGGATAACAAAGTGGGCTATAACAAGTGAGTTACCAAAATAGGATGAATGAAATTAAAAATTTCAACCCACTAGTTCATTTTGGTTTGTTTAGCCAGTCAAATTGATTAGTCAAAGACGCACCAAAATAGACTAGACCATAGACACTATTTTTATTTTTAAATTAAAAATTAAAATAATATATAGTTTGAAATATTAAATTTTTAATATTATATTTTTTAAGAATATAAATATATAATAATATATCTTAAATAATTAATATTTATAAATTAAGTTTTAATTATTAATCAGAATAATTTTTTTAATTTATCAAATTAAAATATTAATTAATTAATTAAAAGCTTTAATTATACCATTAAGTCATTTTTAATATATATATATATATATATATATATATATATATATATATATATATATATATAATTTGATAGTAAAATATTAAAAAATTAAAAAATATATCGGTTAGTCCATTTGTCCGCCCATTGGTAGAACGAGTTATAAATATTGACATATTTTGTGATGATAGACCAATTTAGTCTAATTATTAAACTAAAATTCCTAAGTCTCAAGACATTGTTGTTAAAGACTAACAATAAGAAGAAAGAAGTGTAATAACTGGAACTAGTTGTTGAAAAATATCAAAGAAGAAAAGGTTGACTGTTGTTCCTTCCAAAGGATTTTTCTTCATGGAGAAATGTATAGGTGCTTCACTTTTCATAAAGATATATTTTAATATCAAATTATTTCATTTTTTTACAATAATTTGTTTGAATAAAATATTTCAATTATTACCAAATCATAAATTTTATTTAATATTTAAAAATAATTAATACTCAAAATATCAATCAGAGTTGTTTTTCTTTTCACTTTGATCAAATATACAATAAAATTCTGAAGAATTTTTTTAGTTGATATAAACAAAAGCTTTCCTTAATTAACATTGACTAAAGCTAACCATAATTATTTTAGCTAAAATGGATAAAGATTATTATTTTTTCAATGTTATTAGTAGAAGTTAATTTTTAATATTGATGGTCAGTATTATTTTTTAACTAACTGCTTAATAAGTTTTGCTGAAAAACTCATTTTATTTTTAGACAGAATTTAAAATCCTATAACTTTGAACAATTACTTTTCTTTCCTAAATTTCTAAATTTTAATTTCCTTTCAAATATTTAATTATAAGACAATTCAAATTCTTTTATAAAACTAAATTACGCTCTATAAGGTTCACATCCCAACACACTACTATTATTCTACTCAATGGCCTTTTCTAAGGATCTCTATCCTCTTCCTTTTAAATATTATAGACTGGTTAATCACCCTGTTTTTCCTTTATCAGCAGATGGGTAAGAAGAAAATCCTCTCTCTCTCTCTCTCTCTCTCTATCTATCTATCTATATATATATATATATATATATTTATTTATTTATTTATTTATTTTTCTTTTAGTGAGGCCAACAAGAAGTCATCTTGCATGGCAAAGAACAAGGAAAGAGACAAGTAAATAGAAAAGAAAAGCCTAAGATTTTTTATTTTTATTTTTTTATTTTTTTTATGTTTTAGTCAACATATTTATGATAAAACCATAGAAATACTCAACCAAGTCTAAAGAAATACACTTGAGGTTCAATTTCAATTTATGTTATCAAACAGAAATAAAGGTTCATAATATTCAAACTTGAGAAATGTTTAAAAATAATTAGTCTTTTTTAATAAACCTTTTTAATCACCATTATGTTTACCTTGTCAAAATTGGGTAAGTATAGTCACCGATGTTTTAACCAATCATTCTTGGAACTTCCATCCAAATTTCACTAATCAAACTCCTGCCAAAATTTTCCCTTCTGAAACTCATTAAAATCTCCACTTTTCAAGCTTCTATTCAAATTCCCATTTCTTCAGAGCTGCTTCATTCATAAATCTTTGACTTCTCACTTGATCACCTTCCCATGATTAGTGTTGAAAACTTAATTTTACATTATCTCGAGTGATGACTTGATTCCCAACATTTCACATAAATTTTTTCATACTAACATTATGTACAAAGACAGAGCCACAATGCTTACGGATAGTAAATTAGAAAGAACACGTATTGCGGAGCTGCTGACACTTAGCTGTCCCCCATTGATGTATTCATCCTTGCTCGTAGTCACAGAAACATTTACAGACAAAGAACCTAGCATCAAATGAAAATTCAAGACACAGTAAAGAATTATATATATAATCTTTGCAGGAGTAGAATTTCTCTGGTGAACTTACAGTCATAGTTAGCCCATCCAATTCGTTGATGTGCCAAGTCGTACACAACTATCTTATCTTTTAGGACAAGATCTGTCAAATCAGTTGAAACAATTTTGATTAGTTTTGAATCATCATGGTAGATCACTTGTATATCTGATACAATTGATGCATTATTTACAGAAAAGAAAACATGGCCTGGCCAATTTACAATTAGCATAATTTTTGACGCTTTCAAGTACAGAAGTAGAATAATTTCTTTTACCACAACACTGATTTATGTAGTACTTGAATGATGAAAATGAGACAATCTACCTTTTCTGGATCATATTTTATTTCATCATCTATCTACTATTTCTTTTGAAGAATTTTTGTAACAACAATGGGTTATGCGAAATTGTGCAGAAGCAACAAGCCATAAGTTCTCGGTGGTATATGATGACACTAGTTGTTTACCACTGGTACAGAAAACATAATTAAGACATTTTTCTTATTCTTTGTTTTAGAGCCCCATTTCATAATCATGATTTGTGATTTCTTTTATTTTCATTGCGTTCTGCGGACTTTATCTGTCAACAAAATGTCCAGCATCTAACCTCCTAAAATTGAAACACCCTCCTGTACATTCTGGAAACCGATGCACCACATTTCAGCACCCTCCTGTTTAAGCAGAAGGCACCTCAGCATATAAGCAACATATAATTTCAAATAATAACTTCCTTATTCAAATGTATGAGTTATTTAACAGACATACTTACACGGTAACCATTATGCATAAGGTACTGCTCTGGTTTTAAAATCATTGAAGCTCCACCCTCAAAATTTAAACTGACTAAAGGGAAAATGTCACCTATACTGTAAAACATAAACTCTAATGAGTTATGGGAAATCCTAATAGGAAAGTTTTGAGAAAAAAGTCATTTAAAAGTCTCAACAATTATAGTATTCATAATGACCTGGTTGTGACCAGATAACACTGGCTTCCTTTGGAATTAGTTTGCTGAGCAGATTGTGATACGGCCGTAGTTATCTACACATTCGTTTAGAATGTCAAGATCAATATATGTTATAGATAAGGTAAAAAAAATTCCTTATAATGTAGGGTAAGTAAATAAAAGGAAAAATTTATTTGCCTCCCTGAAAACCCCCTCTTAATAATACTAATTAAATATAGAAAAGGGTGTGAACCTTAATAAGCTGTTTAATTGGTGGGGGTATCCTAAATCTATTACTGAAACATCAAAACTTAATACCAGAAAGAAAAATAAAAAGTATAAGAATCCAAATGAACTCAGTGGGAAAATATGTTAATCAGAATATTTAGAAAAGATATAAAACAAAAGATATGCAAACAACAATTTAAGAAACTATTCTCACTATTTACAATTTCTCATGATGGACAAGAAAAAGGACAATATTGTGCCCAACACAGTAAAATACTTGAAGATTTTGCCTAAGGTACAAGAAACTTACAGCAGTGACTAGAGGATCATAAGCTTCTTGAACAAGATATGCCAACGTCGTACCACAGTCAACTATAGTTCCTCGGTCATTAGACGTTGCAAATACAGCTGGATTAATTGGAAGGGGTTGCCCATTGACAGCAATACTCTGAAGATTCAAGTTGTAATGAGGCCTGAGATTTGATCAACCAGTCAAATACACTGCAATATATCTCATAGAGAACCACAGATTATTTGACAGAGACAAGAAATTATTTGATAGAAATAAAACCAGCATAACAAGTATTTTTAATGACATTTTTGAGAGCAATATTACCTAAACTCAAAAATAACTTACATCTATTATAATTTAGGATTTTCCTCAACCCACAGTCTCTCCTTAATTTCCCTGCCCAAACTACTTAACTTTCAGATCATACAATATTATTATCATCATAAAAATATATATGTTTTATATTTTAGTATAGTTACATGTATCAATAACATAAAAGTATAAATATATTATTTACATCTTATGAAATAAAAAGATTTGAAAAATATAACAAAATATCTGATTATTATCTATTTATATTGCAATTGAAGATTCATCTCAACCATTTTCTCGCCTATTATTTTCTACCCATTTGAATATTTTTTTCTTCCCTGTTTTTTCCTGTCAGTTTGAATATTTTTTTTTTCTGCTAAATTACAAATAAAACTAGCTTCATTAAATTAAAACAATGAATCTTATCTTTTCAATTATATTCATTTATATATATTTGGGTTCTGAAAAAATATTTTAAAATGGTTTAGCATCACCAGGTTGATTCAAACATTTTCCCCAAGAGTGTGGCATGTGACGACTTTGTGCTTGTGTAAGTGAAAATGGATGAGAAACTAAAGGGATTTTCATACGAGAGCATGTGTAGATCCATAGGTCTCTTCAAGACAATATTATCTTCAGAAACGGAAAGGATATTTCTTCCCCGTGAAAGGCATGAACCCAAAAGTGTTACGATCTTCCAGGATCACTAATATTATATAATAAGAATACTACCCTAAATCAAGATTAGGATAAATACATTAAAATCAAATTAACGCATCAGAAATTAACAGTTTAGGTTAAAAATGACAAAATCTCAACCCACCAAAAATTTTCATATTGGGGTAAGTTATCAACTAACCAGGTAAAGAAAATGAGAAAAGAAATGAAGAGAACATACTGTGATGGAACAAGTGGACTATAAACAATACTTGACTCCTTTATCTCGCCCAGAACTAGAATGCCTCCTCCATCACCATCTCCTTTCAAGCAATGAGAGAAGACTTTGGGTGTTATTCCGCGTGATGACAACTGTGATACAACAGATAGAGCACCAGGACCAAACCCAAAAATTCCATCAACTGCTTTATCTGTCTTAGTAAGATCTCCAGACTGATAGATGCTACACCTGTTTCCAATAAAATCAACCAAAACAGTCTCCTTTAAAACAAAAATGGGAAATCCATATCAAATATTAGCATAAACAGGGAGCTATATGCAAAATAAACCAGAAGAGAAGCCACGGGAAAAAGAATGAACAACATCAACATAAGCAAGGCCTTTCATTAACCTTTTCTCCCAGTTTATTAAATAAAACAACCTATTGACAAATATTACAATGCCAATTTAACTTCCACCTTCCCATCTCCTCTGTATTTCATTCTTACAAAGCATATCCCATATACAGTTCTACTCTTCATACATTCCCAATCTCATATCAAGTGCACACACCTTTATTCACAATAATAGACAAGCATAATGACTCACCCAAAAACAATGGTAGCCGAAGAGTTAACCGGTGGAAGTGGAGTCTGTCCCACGATCAAGTTAAAATACAATGCATCCGAAACATAATAACCTGCAGTCCCACTTCCATCTCCATACTTAAAGGAGTAGCTGCATTGATTAGCCCTCGTGGAGCACTCAGCAGAAGCACCTTGAACCCCAGTAGTGCATATCGGGTCCGTGCAGGAAACCAACGCAGCGGTGGACGACCCAACCGTGTCAAAGAAATTAAGTTCAATCTGCTCACCACAAAACACAACCAACAAAATCTTCAACACATTAATCTCCAAATAAAAAATCTTAGTTCCCATCAAAGCACCATAAAGTAAGTATGCAAGATAACAAGAAGCTCAACACATAAAGCACCAAAATCAAAATTAAATTCAAAATCCTCACCCCTAGTTCACTAGACTGGGGACAATTACTGCAAGTATTGCAATTCACCCATAATATATCACTCCCCGTATCAATCTGAACGTTAAATTCTTTAGGAGGTGTTCCCATCTTCACTTTGGTATAATACAACCTGAACAAAAACAAACAAAAATCACCACCATATTCTATAATATCACTCTCAATAGGTCAATTAAATAAATAAATAAACAAAACTTAGCACTAAAGTATATAAATATATCTTTGTTTTCCACATTTTAAAAAAAGAAACTTCAATGGATTACCCGTACCCAACGGTGTTTGGATCGGATGTTCCTTGGACTGCTAAGTCGACTATGCCGCTCAACATTCGGGCGTGGCGGGCTCTGTCACGAGCCCTCAGCTCCGCCACCTCCGTGCGGTGGCTCAGAGGAATGCTCCGCTCGAGACGGAGGAAAGCGCCGTGCACCGCCGACACCAGCACGGCGATCACCGCCAACAGCGTAGGAATGCAACACCGCATTATTGTTAGTATTTTTAAATTGCGTGTGGTTTTGGGTTTTGTTTTGCCTAATGAAAATGGTGAAGGACTCGGTGCATTGTAAGTTGAAACGTAGAGAGAACAGAGAAAAATTGAAATGAAAAGTTTCTCACAGATTTTTCTTTGCTGATTATGGGAAATTAGCTCACTTCATCTTGCTTATAGTTAATGAAAAATTACTATATTTTTTATTTATAATTTTGAATTATAAACTTCAAATAATTGAGTTACCATTTAATCGAATAACTTGTTAATAAAATATCTCCTCCGCCTGAAATGTAATAAAATATCTTACCACTGTTTCATTAACATAAGTTATGCAATTATTTTGAGAAAGAAAAAGACAAAAATATATAACTAGGACAATGATTTATGAAAAAAAAAACTTTATTTTCCACTTTGAGAAATTACAAATAATAATAGGAAAACTAAGAAGGGAATAAAGCTAAATTTAAACTAGTGGGAAGTTAGTACGCTGACACAATGCTTTAGCCTCTCAAACTTTTCAAATGAAAAGGAAACGAAGATTCCATATAATTATTAAAGTTCTTTGTTCCTAAGTAGCATTTAAATAAAGTATAGATCATATAAATTAAATTTTTACTTTATTTCATGTCAAAGTTTATTAGAGATAGAGTCAATTTAATTCATAATATGTAAATAAATATAAATTTTATTTTACGAATTGATTTTATGAAATTGAATTAAGTTTAAAGTATATTTGTTTAATTAATTATACGATAACGTATAGGTGTTAATTAAACGGATAGAGTTAGAAAAATGAAGTAAAAAAGATATTGGTGAGATCCTTACATCTATATGAAAAGCGACCCTTTAACCCTAGGTTGTTCTTTTTTCATTATAGTATAGTTTATTGTATGCACCAAAAACATGATATATGGATGGAATATCATATATCATATGGTGGATCTTAGGGAGAATATAACAGTGTACTTGTCACATTACTTATATATATAATTTATCTTTGGAGAAGAGATTATGGGACCTTATTACAGGAACTCTGATTGAAAATTGCAACAATAAGATCAAAGAAGATGGAAAGAGACATGTGGGAGCAGATACAGTGATTTGCTTCAATCATAGGGACTTGAAAGAGACAACAAATTTATTAGATACTTTTATTTCACATCACAGATAATATTAGCAAACACATGAAAAAACTGATCATTTTTGTTTTTCTTAATCAAATTTTAGTGGATGTGAAGGAACAATTGTGTATTTATTATTATTAGAATATACTATAGTAGGATAAGGTGATTTAAGAAAGTAATTTATTTATTTGGTGAATTTTAATTCTAATAAAATGATTTGTTTGGAGAAAACGTTAAAAGAAAGTTAAAATTTAAAAAAAAAATATATTAATAGATGTTTCAAATTATTAAAAAGTAAAATAGGAAATTCACTCAAATAAAATAGAAATTGAAATACACACGCGCACACCCACGACCCACGTGCAGGCACACATATATATAAAAAATTAAATTGTTAAATATTGTTCAAATATTTAAATTTAATTATATTTTATAAAGTTTAATTTTGAAACTATACTTAAAAATAAATATCTTTAAGATAAAGTTTTATCTTAAAAGATAAATTAAATTACTTTAAAAAAATTAAAATGTAAATTATTTGAAATACTCTATTAAGATAAAATATTTAAAAGAATGAAAAAAAATATATATGCAAGCAATTCAAATATTATATACTTTAATTTCTTAAAATTGTAAAAATTTCTCACCCAATTATGATGTTTTAATTTGATCTTATTATTTTGAATTCATGTTTAATAACATGATTTTTCTTCTTTATTTTATTTTATGAAATTCATGGTGTCCTTTTTAAGGAATGAGAGTTATGTTATTAGACACAACTTTTTTTCTTCTAAAGTCTTGAATGAACTGCGGACATTTTTCTTTTATGTTTTAACTTTTATTTTAAAAATAATCTATTATTTCAGTTTTTAAAAAGAAAATAAAAGTCGTATTTTTTAATATTTCCCTAAAATAAAGATTTATTTTTCAAAAACTATATGAAAAATTGTTATAATTCCCAACTTTAGACTTATCTTGTTTAACTTTCGAAAGTGAATGTTAGATAAGATCAATCTGGGATTGCTTTAATTTCTAATGACATAATCACATAAATAAACATTGTAGGCAGTCAAATTATTGTTAGTATAGTAGGATGTTAAATGTTCTAATAGATGTGGTTAGAAGTTGGTAAAATGATTTAGAGATACTTCATGTCATTATTGTTTTAGGGTTAGAGATTTATGGATGTTAACCTACTAATTTAAATTAACCAATTTGAATAAAAGTATTATTCCTTTCATATTAATTCTTTTAAATTGAACTTCCGACTTGTTTTTTTTTTATTATCTTAGTTATGGTTTTTTATTTTTATAAGATTGTTGTACTAATTTTTTTTAATAAATATTTGGGTTGCTTGAAGTACACTTGTGGTTAACCATTCTGAGTCACTGTTAGACTTTTCTTAAATTTTTTATTAGAGTTGTTGTTGGATTTGTTGTAAACCTTCATAAGAGTTATTGTTGTATGTTAGTTAAAGTTGTCATTGGATCTTTGTTGAAGCTATCACTAAACTCTCACTAGAGTTGTCGCTAGACCTTCATCAAACCTATCGTTGGACCCTCATTAGACTCTGTCGTCAAAACTTCATTAGAACTGTCACCGAATCTTTGTTGGAGTTGTTGTCAGACCTTTTATCAAAGTTTTCGCCATTGCAATTATTGTTGTTGTTGTCGTTGCCACCATCGATATTTGTCTCATTGTTCTGTTTTAATTAAGAGGGGACTAAGAAGTCCTTGTTATTTATTTAAGGGTGATAACTCCACTAAGAATTGTTGAACTTCTACTTTAGAGATACATACATTATGTGCTAAATTTGAACAATTGAAATATCTCATAAAGTCTATTAATAAGTCACCTTCTAGTACTTACTCTCTACCACTCAGTGGTAAGAACTTTAATTCTTCTTAAAACATTATGTGAGGACTCTTAGGTTCTCAGCTTTGGTACGACAGATCATATGATCACTTGATGAGTCGTTATTTCTTGAACTATATTTAGTTTATTGCACTTAAATAAGCCAGGGAATTGTGTTTAATTGTCTGTTATTTTCCCATTTTCTGAATTCTACTTAATTTGGTAAAAAATTCGTAATTGTGCTAATTTGGATTTTCTGAGCTGATTAAGTGCATTTCTGGTTGCAGGGAAGTTGTGGAAACATCATCTGGAGCATTAGGATATGGCGT
>NC_028358.1:13952459-13958284 GCF_000741045.1 Vigna radiata var. radiata
GAACCGCAAAATTGGTCTTTGGGAGACGACCTAGGGGTCATTCCCTAGCTATACTGCATTTCTCATATGCAATCAAATTTGTATGGGCCGCGACACCCATCAAATTTTGGCGCCGTTGCCGGGGACCAACGGTTCGGTTTTAGGTCTTTTGTTGTGTTAGTGTGTGTTTTGTTTTGTCTTGTGTTGTGAGTGTGTCGTTCTATTTGTGTGTGTCATCATTGTGTGTTGCATTTATATAGCCTTAGTTGCATATTTTCATTGCATTCTTCTTTTCCCCTTTCTTCCCATGTCTACCTATTTTGTCTTTGTGGATACTTATTATTCTGCCTGTGCCTATGATTATGATTCTCCTTCTGGATGTTACTCTGATGATTGTGATGTATACTTTGTTGATTTCTGTGCTGAGAACAATACGACTCATCCTCCCACTCATGAGAGTGCTCTTTCGGAGCCAGTTTCACTTCATGAGGTTGATGTTCATTGCGTTCTCACCTCTGGACTGATACATTTGCTGCCTGAGTTTCATGGTTTTGCAGGTGAATGCCCTCACAAACATTTGAAGGAGTTCTATACCATTTGCTCGTCAATGAAACCTCCTCATGTCCCTGATGATCACATGTTCTTAAGGGCATTTTCGCATTCACTACAAGGAGCAGCAAGGGATTGGCTTTATGGTCTTCCTCCAGGATCCATCACTTCTTAGGAAGATCTTAAGCATATGTTCTTGGATGAATTCTTCCCTGCTCAGTATGGTTACAACAACGATCCTGGATGGAATGACCCTAGCTTGGGATGGTATGACGCTCCACAGCAATATCAACCATCTCAAAATACTTCTATGCCTCCACTAGTCCAGCAACACCAGAGTCAACAATATGATGCTCCTGCCCAAATAGCTCCTCAACCTTCTACTTCTGAGCCTACATTGAAGGAGTTGTTGAGACAAATGACTGCTTAGAATATGCAGTTTCAACAGGAAACCAGAGATCAGATTATGCAGTTTCAGGAGTTTCAGCAGGAATTTATAACTTCATTTCAGAGTTTGAGCAATTAGTTGGGGCAGATGGCGACTCAACTAACTGAGGAACACTCTCATGTTTCAGAGGAATCCCCATTTCAGGTTGTTCAGCTTCCAGACGATGTTGGTGTCATCCACATAGGAGATGGGGAGCAGAGTCATGAGCTTACTACTGCGTCATCTACTTCCCCACCATCCTATGCCTTCCCTCTTGCACTTGAGGATGCAATTGCTCATTCCGATGTTATTGGTGAGATGAATCATGAATCAACACAGGTTTTCTCTAAACTTGAATTCCCACTTGCTTTGCCTGAGCTGTTTATGCATTCACATATTCTTGATTCTGCTGAGAATTCACATGTTAGTGTTGATTTTGATATGGAAACTGTGAAAAGTGAAGATGCTTTAGACTTGAGATTAAATTTTGATCTTTCACAGTTTTCTGAAAATTTTAAATGTAGTTGTGAAACTGGTTCTTGCTCTATTTGTGTTGAAATCAGTTCTGTGATACAACCAGCTTCCAACTTTATGATTGGGATACTAACTGTGAATCTGATGAAAATGTTGAGGAACAGACAGATATGAGCGTCACTTTTGAGATAGGTAGACCACTTTCACCCTCCACCACTTTAGCCACATCTAGGGAAGTGGAGGTAAACATACCTGAGATAGATTCTGTTGTTGATGATTATGATGATGATGGGTATGTTGATGATTATATTGTTGATGAGCATGATTTTCATTCCCCCTTTTTGCATGATGAGAACCACTTTGTGTTATCGCATCTGAATGTTTGTTCTCCATGCACTGAACATGAATATGAACCTGTGATTGATATTGTTTCTATTTCTGAAGTTGATTCATGTTCTTAGGGTATATCTGAGGGTCAGCTTGTTACACTGAGATTGGGTGTTATACCTCTGCATGTTAATTCTGTAGAACCACATTGCACTAACCATGTTGTAGGAGGTACACATGAGTTTGATCAACAAACACCCACGGTGGAAGACAAGAGTGCCAGTGTACACAAAGGCTTGAATATAAATGGGCACTAGCTGAACCCACTCATCAACAATCACTGCTTCTTAGATCCAACTGTGGAGGACATCTACCTGCTTGATCAAATCTGAAGACTGAAGAAATTCCTCCTCAATACTTCCTTTGTGACTCCAATGGTGGAAAATATCTCCTTGACAGTCCAAAATTGGCAACTGCCACCATGATCATGGGAGTTTTCTTCTTTCCCTTCTTCCACTTTTCCCACTTGAATTGCACTTGTCCTTGATCTGTTGACTATTATGATTACTGATCTTATGCTTGTGACACATTGAGGATACTGTGTAGTTTAAGTGTGGTCTATTGGGGGAGAATTCTATTTTCTTTGTCAATTTTTGTTTTTCTGCGTTAAATTTTTTGTTTTCTAGGTAGTTTTTGTTGTGTTTTGTGTATAGTTTTGCATGTTTCTCTTGATTTCTGGACTTTGTTTAGGTTGTAGACTTGTCTTTCATTTTATTGGTACTCTGATTAGTTTGAATTCTTGCTTTTCTTTGCTTGGGAAGATGATTATGATGTTTGAGAGGGTAATTGATTGTGACAAAAATACCTTGTGTGAGATTTGAGCCACTTGATATTCTTTCTTGTGTGTGATATGTCTCTTGATTGCTTGCACATATGCCTTGGCTTGACTCTTGTTGATAATTCTTGATTGATATGCATGTTTGGAAGTGATAAAGNCAGNTTTGTTGTTGAGCCTCTTTAGCCAAATGAGCCTACCTTGTTGTGATCCTTTGATAGCCACTTTGAGCCTTTACTTTCCACATTTCTTTGTTTTGAAGCTCATACACTAGCCCTAAGTGAAAAACCATGATTACCTTAACCTTAGGGAATTTTGGAGCTTTGGAANTGTTTTGGGAATAAGTGTGGTCTCTTGGGAGATTATGATGAATTGGCTAGTAGGTTCCTCTTCTTGTTTGTTTTTGTATATATGTTGTGTTATCTTGTCTCTTAGAGTTGTGTTCTGAAAAGTGAGAAAAGAAGAGAGACAATATGGAAAAAAAAGGAAAAAAATACAGAAAAATGAGAAAAATTAAAAAAATAATTGTTTTGTGAATAATGGAGTTAAGAAGAGGATTGAATTAGAGTGTTCTGGGTGTGTGTATATTATGTTTTAACTTGTTCCCCATTGCTCCTCTATTTCCCTTTGGTTTGTAACTTCTCATCCATATCATATCCTCTTTTTTCCTTGGCCCCATTACAACCATGAAAAGACCTTTTGATTTGAACATGCATATGTGCTTGAGTGTTGATATTAGAGGCTTGCCAAGTCTATTTGTGTTTGCTTTCTTGAGTGCATTGAGTGACATTGATTTACCTTAAACACTTGAGAGAAACACCGATTGTGTGCATCTGTGAGGCTCTGTTGCTTTTGATTCATCTCTTGAACTGATTGACTGTTTTCCATGTACTGAATTGCTTAGATGACTTCATGAGTATCTGCTGTCTTTGATTATGTGTTGGATACTGTCTACTACTTTTCCTTGTCCAGATTTCTTGAGGACTGTAACTCTGTCTGTCGAGTCTGTGTCACCTCCCTGATGTTTGAGTAATTCCCTGGTTTTCGTCTTGGTTTTGCCCAGGAGTGCAAAAGACTAAGTGTGGTCTATTTTGATGAGTCGTTATATCTTGAACTATATTTAGTTTATTACACTTAAATAAACCAGGGAATTGTGTTTAATTTTCTGTTATTTCCCCGTTTTCCGATTTCTACTTAATTTGGTCGGAAATTCGTAATTGTGCTAATTTGGATTTTCTGAGCTGATTAAGTGCATTTCTGGTTGCAGGGAAGTTGTGGAAACATCATCTGGAGCATTAGGATATGGCATGACACTTTTCTCTCCTAGGGTTTCATGGATGAACATGCCTTAAGGGAGCTTGCTAAGTATTTCGGTTTTGGGCCANTTGAATGAAGAAATTTGCAGATTTTCTTTGTCTCTTAACTTACTCTGGATTGTCTTAGCTCATTAATGGTGAAAAACCACTCATTTCTACTTCCATTTGCCTGTTCTTGATGCTTGGAGTTTGAGTTTTGGAGCTTGTTCTTGCATTTCCATGGTGGATGTTGGTTTTGAGTAACTTTGTATTTCGTTTTCCTCTTCATTTGCTGTTGTTCTTCTCGTTTTTCCTTGCATTTCATTTGGTTGGATGATAAAAATGGAGTTCTATGTGAGTTTTGGGTTGAAGAGAGCTTAAGTTGATGTGTAGTGTTGTGGTTTGGACCCTTTCTTCTTGGTTTTCATTTTTGATGTTTGAAACAAGGAATGGACCAGATTTTTGTGTTGTTATGGTGGCTGGACAGAGCTGGAATTTATAGCTTGCTTATCATTCTCGTTTTTGCAAAGAAACTTGAAGAAATGATAGTGTTGAAGATGGGTTGATGAGTAGAAGTTTGGGTTTATGGTTCTTGTATCATTTGCAACTTTAGCTTTGGTTTCTTGAAGTCATTCTCTGTATTGAAGAGTGGAAGAAAGATTTTGGATGCATACTTCTTGAAGAAAAACCGTTTGGTGTTTGTAGGAGAGAGGAATTGCTTCATTTAATTTTTACCACTTTTGGACCAATATAAAAGATGCTTGTTTTGACTCAAAGAATGTTTCCACTTTGAGTTTTTGTCTCTTGCATAGAATTTTGCCGTGAATCACCTTGAGATGGGAATGTTTTGTGTTTGATTTTCATTTTACTTGCCTACATGGCACATTGGTTGAAGCATCCAAAGTATCTTTCCATTAGTGTTGGTTTTTGGAGCACTTTTTGCTATTAGCTTGGTAGTTCATGTGAATTTTTGTGCCTTGGTGTTGGGAGTTCGTTTTTGCTGCATGGAAAGGGATAAATGCATGGTTTAATAGTGATGTTTAAGACACATTTTAATTTTCTTGAAAAATGGTGCACATGGGAGAAGAAGTCAACACATTTTGTGGCTTATAGAAGGTGAAATTGAAGTTTGACTTGGGTGCATGGTGACTCACGACCATGTGTTTTTCTTTGGCCAATTGGACTTTTAAATTCCTTTGTTAATTGTCATTTAGTCAAGTTAATTGCTAGGATTAAGTTAGGCTTGTTGGTTTCTTTTGTTTTTAATTAATTGAGTTAATAGGTCGAGTTTAATGTGTTTGAGTTAGTGTTGAATTTAATTATTTTAAAGGTTTAAACCATTTAGTTGTCCCTATTTTTGGGAGGTTTTCCCATTTTGATCCCCGTCTTATTAGAATCCCCAATTGAGTCCCTATAAGTGCTAATTTCAATCAATTAAGCCCCTGCCGTTAAATTTACTTAACGGGGTTAACTTTTTTGCACAGCTGGAAGGATGACCTGTTAATTTCTGTAAATGTGGCCTATTTAGAGTTGAAACGTGGCATGAATTAGAGTTGAAATTGATTGAAATTAGCACTTATGGGACTCAATTCATACCACGTTTCAACTCTAAATAGGTCACGTTTATAGAAATTAACAGGTCATCCTCCCAGCTGTGCAAAAAAGTTAATCTCGTTAACTAAATTTAAGGACAGGGGCTTAGTTGATTGAAATTAGCATTTATAGGGACTCAATTGAGGATTTGAACAAGACGGGGATCAAAATGGGAAAACCTCCCGAAAATAGGGACAACTAAATGGTTTAAACCTATTTTAAACTGTGTTTGTTAATTTGTTTGTGGCAGTGTTTGATGTTTGAATGTTGTCTAAGGTCTTTAATAGTGTTAATTTAATTTCCATGGTAGCTTAAATTAGTTTGGTTGGTCATTGATGATATTGCA
>NC_028358.1:13958709-13984089 GCF_000741045.1 Vigna radiata var. radiata
TTTATTGAGTTCTTTAATTTTTGCAAAACCTTACCAAACCCCCCCTTTTTTCGTGTTAGACTCGATTCTCGAACCGCAAAATTGGTCTTTGGGAGACGACCTAGGGGTCATTCCCTAGCTATACTGCATTTCTCATATGCAATCAAATTTGTATGGGCCGCGACAACCATCACCCCTCATTTATCTATTTTAACATCATATGTTTCTCTTTTCTGTAACCACATTACTATTGCTAATGGGACTTGCATTCCAATAATTGAATATGGTAATGTTTCTCTTTTGTCATCCCTTAACCTTAAAGATGTTCTTTATGTTTCTAACTTTTCTAATAATCTTATTTTCACTAAAAAAACTCACCCGTGACCTAAAGTGTTCTATAACATTTTTTTCCACTGTGTTTTTCAAGACCTTGCCATGGGAAGGATGATTGATGTTGTTAAGGAATGAGGTGGTTGTGTTGTTTTAACACCTTGGGAACTAAAGACAGTATTAGTCCATAAATAGGTACCTTTGTCTCCAATCTTGTACTACTTTTGAGGCCTCTCAAATTTGACTTGTCCTCATCCTTCTAGGACATCTCTCTTTTTCTATTATAAATTCCATGTTTCCTTCTTTCCAAAGAGTCTGTTGGGTCATTTAAATGTGATGTATGTTAATTTGCAAAACATCATCGTGTCATATATCTTAGTAATTTAAATGTGATGTATGCCACATTTATTAATGAATATGCTCGTATTGCATGGATTTTTCTCATGAAAGAAAAATCTAAATTTTACTTTATTTTTCAAATTCTTCAATGTGGTAATTTTTTTTGAAAGTTAATTAAACATTTATGTTATGATAATAGGAGAAAATATGTAAATCATGACATGTCTAAATTCCTTTTAGCAATGCCATTTTGTGTGGATAAACCACAATTGTTGGCAAAATTCGAAGATGATTAAACAAAGAAATTTTGATGATAATGTCTTAGAGAAAGACTAAAGATTTAAAAGAATGATTTGGGTCAAAAGAGAAAATTTTACGATTGAAGACTTGTCTTTACAGTGTTTGGAGATTAACAACGTTTGGAGAAGTTACAATGTATAAAGAGCTACATCGCTTGAAGCTTTACAATGTCTGGAGAAGTTACAGTGTCTAGACTGAAGTGTCTAGAACTCTACAACTTCAGGAACTCTATAACATCTAGGGACCACAAAAGTGTCTATAAAATCAAGGTTTAAACTCTTAGATGGTCCTCATATTTGTTGAGGAATCTCAAGTCGGACCTCTTTTTTAAAACGGCCTCAATTGGTTCCTAAATTTTGTAAATTCGTAACAATTAAGCCCTTTTCGTTAAGTGGTCACAAACAACGCCAAATATTGATGACGTGGTGCACAACAAACGTATTGAGGTGGATCATTTTATTATGTGAGAATATAATTTAAATTATGATGTGGAATTTAGTAAAGTAAAAGAAAAGAAAAAAACAAAAGGAAAGAGGAACAAACAACTTTGGTAATTCCAAATCATATGAAACCTATTTCTTGGGTATTTTAGATATGTTGTTGTTGGGCAACCCTTGAAATTTCCAGAATCTCCCTTTTTTTGGGAGACGATTAAGGAAGACGCGATTTCGCGTTTTAATTGTTTTTTTTTTCATGGTTGCAATTAGGTTTGATGATTTGTTTGCAGGTTGATGGGTTCACCATGGTTTCACGAGGATGAAGACTTGTGATTCGCGTTCTCTGGATTGGCTTGAGTTCCCATGGAAGATTACGCGAGTTAGGGTTTTTAGGCGTGATGGAGATTGCAGGTTCTTGCATTTTGCTACATGTCCGATTAGGGAGTGAAAATGGTGGAGGAAGAGGGAGTAGCTCACGTTGTGTTGGGATTTCGCGTTGTTCGCGCATGGAGGTCACGAGACTGACATTCTGGGTTTTTTCGCGGTTGATAGTGTGATTAGGGATGGCATTGAGTTGAGTGGGGCACATATAATGCCTACCCGCAACCCGACCCGCCGAATAAAATTGTATCTGCCACCCGACCCGCTACCCGCCGGATACCCGTTTAGAAAATACTCGCGGGTATTTTAAAACCCACGGGTACCTGCGAATACCCGCAAAAAATAAATTTTTTTTTTATACATTTTAAAATAAAATTTAAATAAAATTATAAAAAATATATGTATAATATAATATAAATTAAACTAAATATAAATTAAAATTTAATTTTAATTAAATTTAATCAAAAATAAAATATAATTAAATTTAACCTAATAAAATATAATTTTACTTTATTTTTAACTAAATTTAATTAAAAAAGATATAAATTATTTTTTTTTTATTTTTTGCGGGTAACGGGTACCCGTGGGTCGGGTAGTATACTACCCGTACCCGACCCGTTTAGAAGCGGGTATTAAAATACCCGCTACCTGATACTCGCAGGTAGTAAATATCTACGGGTAGTAACTATCCGCTGCGGGTTTTACCTGCAGATACCCGTGCCCGCGAATTTTTTTTCATCCCTAGGCATGATGAGTATTAGTTCAATATGCTGGATGTGAAAGATGAACACGTGAGGAGGCTTCACGATGGTCTTCGTGGTGGCGTAGGGTTGGACGAAGATGAAGATGGCGAGGGCACGACGAGGAGCTTGAACAACGCTGACGGTGGTGGATTTCACAATTTCGAAGGCTGACGTGGTTTAGGGTTCTCTCGTTTTTGTGATTTTTGGTTTGGTGATGATTCTCTTGCAACACTGTTTAATGTTGTTGGGCAGCCTTTGAAATTTCGAAGGCTTTTGGGTGTGACTTGTGATGAAGATGGTCTTTGGTGTGATGCTACCTTTTCTTCTTCCATTACTTGGGAACCATCCGTGAAGGATGCTCTGCCTTGATTCCTTTTGATATTTTTTTTTTTTCAAAATTTCAAATTTGTAGTTTCAAAATCTCAAATTTGTACATTAAGAACTTTTTAACTTTTTTTCCTAACAACATTTCCAATTAAATATAAATTAAATCCTAATTTAAGATTATAATTTAAATCTTATTTTCACATAATAAAATGATTCACCTCAATGTGCACCACGTCGTCAATATTTGATGTCGTTTCTTACCATTTAACGAAAATGTCTTAATTGTTACGGATTTATAGTATTTAAGACCCAATTGAGACCATTTTAAATAAGAGGACCGACTTGAGATTCCTCAACAAATATAAGGACCATCCGAGGGTTTAAACCCAAAATTAAACAACAAGTTGTATACTACAAGTTGAAAAGATTCTTAAAAGAAACATTATTTTAGAAATATACTGGAATAATCGATTATCCTAGTAAAAGTTTTGTAATGCAAAGTGACTCTAGAATAATCGATTATTTCCTCATATAATCGATTATCCCAAAGAAAAATGATTTTTGAAATACATATGAAATAATCGATTATCATCTTGGGATAATCGATTCTTTATGGTAGTTGTGAAGAGACCTTTCATATTATGACCTATTTTCAAGTTAGTGTAGAAATAGCCTGCTTTTGAACACTTAAAAATGCTTTTTCTGATAAGTTTAAAAATTGTTTTCTTAAGAAACTCTTTGTGCAAAAGGTGTGTGTACTTGTAAACTCTTATGTTGGTAGAAGGAAATGCCTCCATTAGTGTGTCTAAGTGAATGCATATCTACTGTTGCAAGGTTAAATTATTCATCCTTTTGTGTGTCAAAAGGAAGTGTCTATAATCTTTTATTTGTCAAGGGTGAACTCTAAATCTCTACTTTACTCTGTATTGTAAGTTCTGGTTTATTATTATTGTTTAGTTAATTTCTTCTTTAGAGAGATTAACAAATGGACGTGGGATCTTTTGATCTGAACAAGTATAAAAATAACTTATGCAATCTTTCTATTTCCTTTTACTCTTTATTTACTCTTAATATTTAAAGGAATCATTTTTATTATGAAATCATATTTTAGAAAGTGAAATTTTTTAAAAGGCATAATTTTTAATTAGTAAACCAATTCACCTCTTCTTAGTTTTGTTCATACATTTAAACATTTTGCTGTGTACTAACATCAACAAATTGACATCGGTGAAAGAAAAAGGCGACATCTTGTTTAGGTGAGACATACACTTCTTTTCCAAATGAATGTCCTTATCTTATTAGGGAGAAGTTATCCTCACCACTGTCTATCTTATTAACTTATTACCCTTTCGAGCCTTAAATGGTCTAAGTCTCATTGAGTTCATGTTTTCCTTATTTCCTTTCGCTCCTTTTTCTCTTTTGTCTTCATAGTAAGATGTTTGGATGTGTCTCATTTTCCCATATCCATAGTTGGTTTCATAGAAAGTTAGATCCTACAATTGTCTTTTGGAAGTTGAGTCTTTTGGATCTCTTGAGTCATCTTTTCTCCCTTTCATACAAGAATTGTCTTATACTACTCTTAGTATTCCTAATACTTTTCCTGACACCTCTCATTTGCATATCTTTTAAACTACTCCTAATAAGAGAATCTTTGTTCCCGAGTTAGGGTCAACTCCAGAAATTAGTTATGTTTCTGAAGTTTCTTTTACCAAGGGCATCTTTGTTCCTGAGTTAGGGACAACTCCAAAAATTAATTGTCTAGAGAATTTCCTATATATACAATATCATAGGAGACAAAAGTAACATAACCTGATAACACCAATCATCTTACTCAAGGTTAAGTGCTCCTTCTTCTCCCAACCTTGAATCTTTGGAAATTCCTTGAATATTAATTATGAACCTAACCTTTATAACTTACCCATTGCTTTAAGAAAAACATTCGATCTTGTACAAAGTATCCTATTTCTTATTTTGTAAGTACTAAAAACCTATGTATGCAGTACCAGATTTTCCTATTACCATTGATGCAATTAAAGTCCCTACTTTAGTTCAAGAAACATTAAAGGATGAAAATTGAGTTCAAGCCATGAACAAAGATATCAATGCCTTAGAATAAAACCAAACATGAAAAATTTTTAATAGGTAACTAGATAAAAAGGCAAGAAGATGCATATAGGTTTATAATGTAAAGTATAAATTTGATGGTACATTAAAACTTTATAAAGTAATGTTAATTGCTAAAGGATTTACTCAAATTTATGGTGTGGATTATGAGGATACATTTGTTCTCATGGAAATTATAAATATTGTTAGAATCATTCTCTTATTGACAACTTATTTTGGTTAGGAATTACAACAAATTTGACATGAAAATTGTTTTCTTCCATGAACAATTAGAGGAAGAAGTTTACACGGAAGTTCCTCTAGATTTAAGGCAAGGGAATAAAGTATGTAGATTGAAGAAAGCCTTGTAAGGACTCAAGCAGTCACCCTATGCTTGGTTTGATAGACTCATTCAAGTTATTATCTCCATTGGGCATTGATAATGTCAATGTGACCAAACTCTATTCTTAACGCATTTCCCATAAGGAAAACTTACTTTACTCTTGGTCTATTTTGATCATATTATTGTTGTAGGAGATAATGAAGATAAGAAACAAATCTTGAAAAAAAAATCTTTTTACTCAACTTGAAATGAAAGATCTAGAAAAATTAAAATATTTTCTTAAAATAAAAGTTGTTTACTCAAACAAAAACATCTTTATCTCTTAAGTATGTTTTTTATTTTCTAAAAAAACATGCAAGATTGATTGGAAGACTAATAAAGTTCTTATAAAACAAAATCTTATAATTAGGAATGATGAAGGCATTTCTAGTATGAATAAAAGTCATGTCAAAAAATTCATTTACTTAACTCACATTAAAGCATATAGCTTATGTGAATATAGTTAGTTTATGCATGATCTTAAGGAGAAGATTTTAATAGTTTTTAATATGATAAGATAAAATTAAATGGAAGATTTTGTCCTTTGTTTTTTTTTTATCCATAACAGATAAATCACAAATACCAAAACGAGAACCATAGGGTAATAAGGAAGAAACTAATTGCAACATTGGAAGAGAAAATAAGTGGCAAGACTAAACTTAATAAAATTGGCAAGGGTAATGATACTTTGACAAACACTCAATGACAAATTTTTGACACCAGATACGTGTCACGTTGTTATTGGACCGGGTGGAATTTTTTTTTTTAAAAAGACAAAATGATGTGGAAATAGAAGAAAGTAAATGGTTTTGATTTTAGTTTCTCCCTGTTCGCATTTGGTGGTTTTCAAAAATAGAGAAAGGCAGTTTCGCAAAGCATTTTCTCTCTCGCCCAAAAGTATTTTCGTCTTCCTCCTCTGTCACACTCACCCATCAACCACCGTCGCTGTCGTTGAAGGAGTTCGGAGTTCGTCGGAAGCACGCCGTGTACCGCAACCGTTCCGCCATTTACCGTCACCACAAGCTAGAAAACTCCATTGGAGGTTAGTTTTCGAAGCTTTTTTCCGTTTATTTCGCTATTAGTTAGCTTATTTTTTGTGGGTTTATTTTTTTTAAAATGCTTTAGGCATTTAGGTTTTGTCTTGGTAAAGGTGAATGCTTTTCAAAGTTTTTGTTCAACATTTCGTCCTACATGTGCTTTATTGGTGAAAAGTTCAATTTTTTTTTTGTTAAATGCTTTATTGGGCATTGAGGATTTGTTTTGTTATTAGGTTCTTTTGTTGAATCCTTTTTGATGCATTTTACAGTAGTGATGGATTCATTAAAGTTGAAGGTCGTACCAATGTAAGTAAAAGTTATGTATTGAAAATGTAATTATTGGTTTGAACCTTGCTCACATGGTAACTTCCTTGGCTCAATTCTTGTATGTTTAAGTTTTATCATACATTGTGATTCCCTCATTCATGATTGAAAAGTTGAACGACTGAATCATGATGTGGTTGGAAATTGATAACTTTGTAAATGTTAATAACACATTTCAAGATAAAGTTGTTTCATTTTTTTTTTGCTATTAAAAACATTAACTCTGTTGTATAAGAGCATGTAGTCCTTTAAGTTAATTATATATGCAAAAAAAGAGGGTAGTAAATCTTAGAACAACCCAAAATATTAAATGTGAAATCATTCCGTGAGAGTTGTTTTTAGTTGCTTATTTTTCAAAAAAGAAGATATTTTTCTTTTACAATTTTCTGTCTAAGTTTGACTTTTTTTTGCGTTAGGCTCTTGAAGCTCCAAGGGAGCATTACCGACCGAAAACTCATTAGGACCATGTCTTAGAAGAAATGGTGTGGTTACCAAAGGTACACACTAGTTTCACCTTCAAAATCTGTAATGTGTAGTGTTTCTATATTTTATTTTGTATGATTTTACATCTTGTTCTTTGTTTTTGCAGGATTTTTAATCAGAGAGGAAATGGAAATTAGCTTAGGCAAAGAAAGTGGCTTTAAGAGCCAGCGAAGGCATGATAGATCAGGCTACAAGGGGTGAAAAGAAGATGAAGGTGTCGATCTGTCTTCTATAAATCAAAGTAGTGATAACATGCATTAGTTATTGATGTTATGGTTGTATTATTATAAATAGAAAGCATAATTCAATGATTGCATGCTTCTTTTATTCTCCACTGTTATGTTTTGGGATGAAAGCTACATCTTGTACAGGAAGAAGATCAACGATTAAGAAAGGTTGGACTAAATATTTCTAAGGATGTTAAGAAATTCTAGACAAAAATAGAAAAGCTGGTAATATTTTTTTGCTCAGTTGATTTGTTTGCTAGCATACTTTTTGTAAATTCCATATGGTGATCTTCATTTCATCATCTATTATTGTACCAGGTTCTTTATAAACATCAAATGGAACTTGATGAAAAGAAGAGAAAGGCACTTGACAAACAACTTGAGTTTTTATTAGGGCAAACATAAAGGCTGATTCCTTTTTAATTTTTTTTTTCAGTTATGTTTTGTGGAACCTGGCAGCACACTTGACTTCATTGTTCTTATCTTTTAAGTATATATTGTTTTCAGGTAGCGAAAAATCTGGTGGATGCTCATAAATCAGGAGAGAATAATTCTACAGAGCATCACATCACATGAGTATTTAACGCAAAGATGCGCATGGAGATGTTATTAATGAACCTAAGGAAGCTGATGTTGGTAGGTAGAAAGACATATCATTGAACTTATATATGGAATCACTTTTTCTAACTTACCTCAATTCAATTGTATCAATCAGATGCTGCCGACAATGATGATGAGTATGATGTACAATCTGACGATGAATCGATAATTCATTTTCAAATAATATTCTTTTTTATATTATGTACAATGCCCAATTACACTAGTGTAAGTTGTTAAGATTTGTAGTTGTTTGGAACTTTTATTGAACATGGCCATGTGATTGATATTGTGTTCATTTATTTGTTTGCAGGAGGAACTGTAAGAGATTAGGGAAAAGTATGTTTATGAATGAACATTGGATGCTGACAATGTGCAACAGAATGAAGTCTTGCAACATTTAGGGTTGTTGTAGATGTTTTTCATTAAGGATTATAGGAATGTGATATATGTATTTTTTAGAACAGTTTCAAGATGCAGTTATTAGGTCTAAATTTACATATANTTGTTGTTAGAATTGATGAAAGAAANTTCTTGTTAACATTTATTAGTAATGNAATTTGAACATANCAATGATGATTGTGTTATTTTTNGTATTCATTATGACATGGTTCAATACAACAATGAGCATTATTTGTCTACGACCTTTGTTGCACAATGTCCAGGAATTGTATGTCATCATGTGTGTTTAAGGTGCTATTTACAGGAATTGTACGTCATCATGTGTGTTTAAGGTGCCCGATTCAAAGATGATCACCTCGTGCAAAAACTCAAACTAAACTACCCACTTATTTTGCCTTTGCTACCAATTCTGTTTCTGCACCATCACTTTAAAAAAAAATGTTTTCTTGGGGATGGACTTGGATATAAATGTGTTAATAAATGACAAATAATAATTTTTATTGAACATAATTGGTAAACAATTAAATGGGAAGTTCAAAACAAGTGTCAGATTCAAAAATGACCTCTTCGTGCAAACACTCAGACTAAACTACCCATTTATTTTGCCTTTGCTACCAGTTCTTTGTATTTAACATAATTGGTAAAAAATTAAATTGGAAGTTCAAAATAAGTGTCACATTCAAAGATGACCTTTTCGTGTAAAAGCTCATCCTAAACTACCCACATATTTTGTTTTTGCTACCAGTTCTGTTTCTACACCATCACTTTTTAAAAAAATGTTTCCTTGGGGATGGACTTGGATATAAATGTGTTAATAAATGATAGATAATCATTTTTATTTAACATTATTGCTAAAAAAGCTAAACGGGAAGTTCAAAATAAGTTCCAGATTCATAGATGACCTCCTCGTGCAAAAACTCAGCCTAAACTACCTACTTATTTTGTCTCTGCTACTAGTTCTGTTTTTGCACCATCACTTTTAAAAAAAAATGTTTCCTTGGGGATGAACTTGGATATAAATGTGCTAATAAAGGACAAATAATCATGATTATTTAATATAATTGGTCAAAAATTAAATGTGCAGTTCAAAATAAGTGCCAGATTCAAAGATGACCTCCTCATGCAAAAACTCAGCCTAAACTACCCACTTATTTTGCCTCTGCTACTAGTTTTGTTTCTGCACCATCACTTTTAAAAAAAAAATGTTTCCTTGGGGATGAACTTGGATATCAATGTGTTAATAAAATACAGGTAATCATTATTATTTAATATAATTGGTAAAAAATTAAATATGCAGTTCAAAATAAGTGCTAGATTCAAAGATGACCTCCTCGTGCAAAAACTCAGCCTAAACTATCCACTTATTTTTCCTTTGCTCTCAGGTTTGTTTCTGCACATTGAGTTTTAAAAGGAATTATTCCTTGGCCATGGAGATCCATATACTTGTGATCATCAATGGTTGAGCAACACTTCTATATCCAATAAGTCTTAAAAAAAGTTGGTTCAATTAAAAATCAAGGTCCTTTTCATAGTTGACCCTTGTATGCAGAAACTTTTCCTGAATTACCCACTTATTTGGCCTTTTCTCCCAGGTCTGTTTCTGCACATTGAGTTTTACAAAATAGGCTTCAAATACATAGTCAGGATAAAAGTTTAAATAACCACGCATAATGTCCATACAAAGTTCATTTCAACAACCTTCCTCTAACATCAACAATAACATTCTCCTTCACAAAATCAAACACATTTTTGAAGATAATAGACAACATGAACATGGTTGGCCAACTAACTTCGCATACCTGCCTAACAATTTTATTTTATGTCCACAAACATAAAACATAAATCAATCTAATTGAAACACATTCATAGAATCCAATTCAATTCAAATTAATGGCAAAGATTAAATGTTTATAGATCAACACCTTAGGTAATATTTACATTTCATATTCTACTTCAATATCTAACTAAAGTTTTTAACATAAAAGTTAAACTACAACTTATTCAACTACTCATTGTTTTCTTCTATCATCTGATATAAATGGAGTTCTCTTCGCCATACTCTTGACCCTTCTTCGGGGTGCAGCCTTCATTCGATCGTACATTGTGCTTTGCTTGAGTTCATCCTGACCTTCACACCCCGAGGTTTGTTGCTGATGTTGAACCAGTGTGCTTTGAAAAGGATCTTCACTTCCAATAAACGCCCTATCCTCAAAGTCTTCACCATTATCTTCATTTTTGGCTTCAACCAACTTTCAACGACCAAAACTCAAACTCATTCAAAATAATATCTGTGAATATATTCAAAACTAAAACTCATTCAGCTGTAGTTAAATTAAGTATAGAAAGTACATGGTACTAAGAACTGGTAATTCAGTCTGCTACTAATTGATAACATTCATAGTAATTTAAAATAAAATTCAAATAATTTTTCAAGCGAATTGATACAAGAATATTGAAATCTATGCTTCATATATAGTAAAGTAATTAACATACAAGAATATTGGTACAAACTATCAATGTTATCTAATACTCTAAAATGCATCTTACTAACTAACATCTTATTTTAACATATCTCATCACTGTACTTAATTGTGTCATTTTAGTTAATTAAGCTTGATATTTCTTTTTCTTTTTTCTCTTTTTAGCAAGAGTTTTAATCCTCCCAAGTTGAACATTATCTTTCCTTCTGAGTTAGCAATCTTTTGGATGTGAAATTAGTTGCATAGTTTAAGTACACATTTCAATTGGATCCTTCTTATAAGGAGATACAAAAGATTGACGAAGATGTCACATCAACAATTAAAGTTGGTGTAGCAACAAAGAAACACTCCAAGCATAATTTCGTGAGTGCGTATCAAGCTCAAATTATAACGTTATCAAAATTGGGACATTTACATGTTGAATTTAGATGAGGAGAATTTAGAGTAAAAGAGAGAAAGCAAGAGAATGAAAATTCAAGAGAATGTAATGTGTACAAGTTTTGTATATATCATCCATATATACTATCTTCTGATAAACTTAGTGAAGACTATTTTCCTAGGCTACTATTAATTAAGTGCAACTTCCTGGACACTGATGAACATGATTAAATGCATGTTATTGTGTGAATGTGATACACCATACATGAACATACTACTTTTAAAGTACATTAACTACTATTTTTCCAACACTCAAATATATCAAATATATCAATTATAGATCAAAAGTAATATATCACGGCTAAAAGAATTTGATCAGGAAGAGAAACTAATTCAATCAAATATATCACTTACACATTGACAAGACTATATCATAACCTTGGGTGACATTCTATCAAGAAAAAAAAATTATTCTTTCCATGACATTGATCAGACATAGCTACTTAATTTTAACAAAAAAATTATGAAGCATTACTAACCATCTCAAGGGCAATATGGAACCCAAATGCCACAAATGGCAGAACCAATGAGGGTTCTACATAGGACAATATAGAAGTGGCTGCAACAACTGTCTCAAAGAGATGTTCCATCTTGTTGTATTGACCATGGTCAATTAACTTAAGCATTGAATTAACAAAGAAAACCCTCTCTGATTTTCCAAGATGTTGTTCACTGGGTCTTCTATTATTTGTGCTCCTGTCATACATAACCACTTCAGTTGCAGAAAACAGACACATACAAAACTATATGACAATTTATAATTGATTCTTACAACTGTTCATTTTGTAGACAGTGTTGAAATTGAAACACCAAATGAAACAAAAGTCGGTCCATCGACCCCATTTGAGGGATGATAATATCTATAATAATAAATGCCAGCAAAGAAGACAGTTTCTTTAATTGATCCTTGTAACGAAGGAGTACGCAACAATACCTACAGTAGATAAGATAAAAAAAATCAAAATAACACCCAAAAACACAACAACCCCTAAATGGTAAAAATAAGTAAAAAGCAAATCAAATCCACTGAATAACAACAAAGGGTTGACAAAAGAAACGGTGGGAAGCTTCAAAAACTACGTCAATGCTGGTTTCGGCGTTTCTTGGTGTTTCGGAACGGCAGACGACGACGGACAATACTTCGATCAACGGCGGGAGTCTGCTGAATGGTGGAAAGTCCGTGAATGGCCGATTTTGCTTAGACGATGCTTGTAGGTGGGAGCATGCTCTCTCTAGGGTTCTCTCGCGATTGTGGGTGGAAGAATGCTCCTCTCGTGAAGATGAGGTTTCGAATTTTTGAAACCTCAGCTCCAAAATCAAAACTCCTACAACCCATCTCAATTCAATTTCCATGTCATTTTTAATTTTTAAAATTTTTTTCACATGGACCAATGAGACTGCAACATGTGATGGAGTTAAAAATTTGTCAAAAAAATGATGTCAAAATGCAATGACTATTGCGTCTGAACCAACGGAAGAAAAAAGTTTTATTAATATGTTGATTGGAATATGCGAAGGAAAAAAGAGGTAATAATAAAAGGTAGAGAGAAAAATGAACTATAAAAAAGAAATTAAAAATGACATGTAATCAGCTCTCGAATAATATTAACACTAATTTAACTTAATAACCACATTTAATCTTTTACATAAAATAACTACTAAATTAAAGATTGAAAAATTAAAAAATTACATTGAATTAATGCAATGAATATTGCTATCAAAATACTGATTAATGGTAAAAGAATGTGAAACTCAATGACAACGTTTATGGGTTATACAACTTATTTACAATTAAATAAAATAATTTAAATTATAATTTTAGATTTGTGAACAGCAGTGACAGGAAGTTATTGCAGAAGGAGAAAGGTTGAGAGGCAGAAATCGAGTGGGTGTTTGAGAGAGTAAGCATGGCAACGTGTCTTCGCCTCAGGGGATTTACAACTATCGATTCGCGCGCTCTCTTCGTTTCCACCGCTAGATTCTCCTCCTCCTCCTCTTCCTCTTCGTCGTCGTCATCGTCATCGTCTTCCGGTAAGTCTAAAACGGGGAAGAAGCTCATGGATCGTCTTACGGCCGTTATCGACGCCGTTCATGATCGTAAACTACCACCGGAGTTACGCGGCCAGCGCAACAATGTCAGGTAATAATAACGCACATCCACATGTTTGAAAAGGCCGCTATTCCTGTAATCTAATTTCAATATACTTTTCCAGCTTCTTGACGATTGCGCTCGCTCGCGTGCCTGAATTCGTGATATTAAATTTTTCTGTTCTGAATCTTTTAGGTGGCACAAGCACGATAACAAAGTTCGGCTTGATCTTTATTGGATATATCTCTTTATCTCGGCACTTTCATTGCCTTAGGTTTAAAATGTCAGTGAATATGAAATTGATAGATTCGGCTCTTTGAATGGTTAAAATTAGGATAAAATTTCTGCACTACAGTAAATTGTTTAGCTGTTTGAGTGTAATTCATTAATCTTCTCTTGCGGTGAATACATGAGCTTAATCCGAAATTATACATTTGAAATGAAAACGTAAAGAAGTGGAACTTTCATGCTTGTCTTGGATGTAGCAAATGGAATCAAAGGCAGATGAACTCTACCATAAAACTCTGCCCTTTGGTAGATTAGAAATGCTACTAATATACGTTCTAAGAGCAGTTTTAATCGTCTAACAATGGTGGAGTTACGTAACTCACTTTCAGTAGGCTCTTCTATGCCTTGTGAAATTTAAGAATTTCAACAAGTTTTTTGTCTGATGTGCTGCATTTAAGAACTGGAAACCGGTTCTACAATTGTCTCGCCATTCTTAAGAGCAATTAAGAATCGATGATGATATAAATAACTATTGTTTAGTTCTAATATAAAAACGGTCATCTCAATTGTTACAATGGGGAGACTGCTTAAGAATTGGTTCTTTAGTTTAAGAATGCCGTGAACAACTTGTATTGCAGATGTTGTAAAAAAAAAACATTTCTGGCCTACTTTGTCCTAATGAGTGAAACTTGTACAATTCTCTCTAAATATGGGATTCTCATTTCCAAAATGAGTGGAATACTTGTGATTTTCAGCCAATGAAAGAGAAAGTATTAGAAAGTGTTATTAAGTTTGTTATCAGCATTCCTTGTATAGTATATGTGTCATTGGTTTTAACATGTCCCAAATGGCCGGTTAAGTTGCCCTCAGGACGAGGGGGCCCGAGCCCTGGTGCACTAGTGGTACGATTGATAGTGCTACCGATATTGATTTTGAGTCAAATGCTTTTGGCGACATTATTTTGCTTTACTCCTCATCTGGTGTTTAACACAAACTGGATATTGGGCAGGTCAGAAACTGATATTATTAACGTTGTTGAGCAAAGGATATGGCATTCCATGGAAGAGGGCCAGTTTGAGAACTTGCCAGGCAAAGGAAAACCCCTTAAGCTTGACGCAAATCCTCATGCAGATCCAGCTGAAGACACCCTGTACCGAATCTTGTCAAAAAATGGTTGTGCACCAGAGTGGGTCGAGCTTAACAAAGAAATAAGATCTAAAATATCTGAATGGAGGATATCCTTGAAGAAAGCTTGGGCTACTAAATGTGGAGGAGAGCACTCTCAGTGGGTCGAAAGTTCAGAGAATTTGAAACTGCAGTTACGAGAAATCAATGATAAGGTGAGGTCATCTACCATAATGTTTCCTGGGAAATGGAATGGAGAATTAAATTCTTGGTCCTTTTATATTTTTAATTCCAGTCATAATTGAATGCTCATGTAATGGTTCTACATTTTCTTGGCAGGTTTTCCGGTATAACCTCATTGTGCCTTTTGGTCGGCAAATGTTTGGCCTTAAGTGGGAGAAAGAGCTAGGTTACTTGGAAGAAAAATGAGACTTGGTGTGGTTACTTAAATTTGAGCCAGTTGGTTCACATAGTAGAAGATAAAGATCCTATTTATTTTCCTTAGGGCGGTCATGCCAAGTAATGATCAAGTGATCGATATTATTCTGTTCGACTATTGCTGATTACTTCAATTTCGTAGCAATGGTTTTAGTCCGGCCAGCCCTTGATACTACTAGTTTAGTTATTATGATATGCCTCTTTCAGGCTTATACCTATATTTATACGGTTCATAACCCCTGATCTGTGTAACTCCTCTGTTTTCCATGTACAACCTAAGGAAACAAGAAAAATAAAATAGTGAAATGTACGTCAATGAATCTTGTTGTTCCCGCTTCAATATACTGGATATTTGTTGTACCTTGATTACTGGAATAGAGCTTTTCCAATGGCAGTGCTATACTGTGCTTTTGCCTTTTATCTCTCGGCCATGATCATAAAGATTCACTTACCCAAATCCTTGTTCGTCTTTAAGAGGGAGATTAACATTATAAGAACCCTCATCAGATGACTGCTGATGATGTGGACTTTAATTTACAGTACAAAATAAAAACGCAATATTGATGATATTATCTATACCATTTTTTTCAGTGAGATGAAATTTAACCTTTCTTTATGAAAAAGCACAACGCATTAGTTTCACATGTCCAAACACTTAAAACACGAGTTGGATCCTATAATAGCGATGATAATTACAATACATCACAGCCTCTGGAAAATCTTATTGATGAAAATAACGCAGGAGCCAAATAAGAGGAGATTGTGTACTATTTTTCAGATGGTTTGAAACTACTTAAATATTGACAGATCTACTATATTGGCAAGAATGAGCTGAAAATCAATTACATTCCTAATATGGATATTCTTATGCGATGCTCATATATTTGATGTTTTAGCTGCAAGATTTATTAGACTTTTCCTGTGGTAAGCGGTACGTAGCTTTTTGTATTTCTGCAAAAAGGCTCCAAGGTCAATCTCTCTGTCGAGGAATTGATGGTGCAGATTTTCGGATTCCTCATCTGTCTTATTCATAGCCTCTGCAAAATCATTAGAAGATATTACGAAACCAAGCAGGTAATAAAGATAGATTTTCGTGATTACAGTAATTAGGTTTATATGAGAGAAAACACCATGTCAATTCATACCTTGAATCCTTTGGAGAAGGTACAGTGGGGAATTCAACTTCGTTATTTCCTCTTTCTGCCTGTAAAGCTCGTTTAGTTTCTCTTGAGCAGCAGCTAACTCAGTCGTACAAATTATTCTATACTGTTTCCACATGAGAAGGGGTCAAATTCATACTCACTTCAGAATGTAGAAAATCAAACAAATCATAGGATTATGATCACACCTGGTTACTGAGTTCCACAATGCGAGGTTCTTTTCGTAGATTTTCGTCTGAATTTAAAATATAAATTGTTTGAGATGATCTAAAATATTCAGCTGGCAGCTAGCCATCTGATGGCATCGTCACAAGGAAAAGAATTGAATAACTCACCAGCAAGCTGCAGATTCTCCTTGCAAAGTTCATCTGTCACCTGATCAAATCATTGGGGGTAAAAATGTGTTAAAATACAAGCAATACAACAATAGAGTTTTCGGCATTGACATGATGGGACGTTACATCGAGTAATGTCGATCTAAAAACATCAGTTAACCCCACAGCATTTAAAAACTTCAGCAGAAGTGCTCTGAATTTTGGGTCTCACCAAAACCCTGACAGGACCGCCCAGTGAGTTTATGAAATGTGCAACTAAAAAACATGCCAATGGTTTGGATCTTGTAGTACAAATGCAGAATTCTGACACTGACACTTCGATTTTGCAACTATGCAAATTGAAAAACTAGTAAATGACAGCTAGCACAAACCTTTCTATGAAATATGAAAGCTTAAGTAGGCTATTGAGGATGGAACTTTCATTTCCTCATTTTGACTCGAAAAAATAGCTTATGAACTAATTAAGAGAAATTCTCAGAATCATTATCATTATCATCATCATCATCATGATAACTGAATATCTTACATGATTTTGAATCTTGACCTCTTCCAGTGAATTTAAGAACTGCTGATATGAGTCTTTGTTAGATAAAAGCTTCCGCAGCTCATCAACACTGCCAAGTTCATAAAAGAGAACAAGGAATCGTTAATATTGCTAATATTTAAAAGACACCGAACTGTAACATCATATTCTAATCATAAACTGGTTTATGGAATGATTCGTTGATGTTTACAATAAATACATTGAAAATCATACAAAAAAAAAGGAATTTGTAAGTGAGATTGCATGTCCATTAAACTCTCATTTAACAAGATCAATTATTCATAACATCAGACTGCAACACAAGTCAAATGCACTATTACATAACGAAATCTAAAATTTGAAAAACAGAAGAAATGATATGATGTTTGATGAAGACCTTTTATCCTTGAAAGTAGCAACAAGTCCAGGAGCTTGGGTGGTGGAAGAAGAAGCATGTTGGTGTTCTTGTGATCCCCTGCACGTAAACCAACCTTTATGAATGATGAATCAGTTAAAAGAAAACGATAAAAGAAAGGAATCATATCTGAAAAAAAAGAGGGTTACCAAATTCTTGAGGACATGGTTCTGTTTCTGTTTCTGTTTCAAGCTTCGGAACCAACGAGGTTGCGCTGTGTTTGGTTGGGAGCTCTGAAATTAATGTCTCTTTTTCTTATGACTTCCGCTACGCGTTGCGCTTTGTCGTTGTCACTGTTTCTTATATTTTTTTTTTTATTTTTTTTTTCGAATTTTTTTCACTCTTTTGGAAAAAACAAAATTATATAGCTTGAAATTTCGTATTTTATTGTTATATTAATAATTCAAGTTAGGAAAAATTCAAGTATGCTGTTGTTTTTTTTTTTTAAATCCTTAAGTTAATTTTTTTCCACTTTACGCGTAAACGTATATTATTATTGCTACCTAAGTCTCTTAATTACAGTCAAAATGAAAAATAAATTAAAATTTTAGATTGAAATAAAATGTTTGAAAATCTACTTGAATTTTTCTTAATTTAAAAGACCAATATGACCGGTAGGTGCAGTTTTAAGCGATTATGGTATCGGTTAATTTTCACGTAGCACTTATTTGAGATTTCTTAGTTCTGTTTAATAAACTAATACGTTGACATGTATTGTTTTAAACAACTTTTTTAACAATTTTTTTTACAATAGATTATATTTTTCGTTTGAAACAGACTAATATATAAATGATTGTAAAAAAAGTTTATAAAAATATTTTAACAACTTTTTCACAAGAGATTATATGTCATTATTTTATTAGTTTATATATTTAATGGACCAATCACAAACTATCACGTAAACAATTTTAAAAAATTGTCAAAAATAATGGTAAGATACATTTTCCAACTTTAAAAGAATGTATTTCTTTTACATGTGTATTAAATGGCTTGTTAATAAAATACTCTTATAAATAAATTTGATAAATTGTTTAATTTACTGTTCGTAAAATTATATGTAAATATTTTAGCATGGTAAAAAAATTACTATTTATAACTCAAAAGAATATTAATAAAATGTGTTTTTTTAAATCATTTAAAAAAATCGAATTAAAACCAAACTAATTCAAAATTACTTCCTGATCGTGATTAAACGTCGTGTCATCTAAAGGAAAATTTTAGTCAACGTTGACATTAAATACTGATATGGGTACTTCTATGTATAAACAAAAATAAGTACTCATATAATATTTTCAATATAAGGGTGTTATAACAAACATTTTCAAAATTCTGTTTTTGTTTTAAGTGAGTTTTACTTTGATATATATGCTTAATAAACTTTACAAGTTTTATTCCTAGGTAAAATATTATAAAACACACACTTTAATACTTTTTTATTTATATTTTAATACTTTAAAATCTATAAATTAATTTAATACTTATAATTAAATATTAATTTAATATTAATGTTTTAAAGACATGTTAAATTGAAAAGTTATTCTATATTCTTAACTATTCACGATTTTATACAAAATTCAGCGAAAAAAATCTAAATCATAAAATTTTGGTCTTAAATTTTAAATTATTGATTAAATTCTTATCTGGAATATATTTTAATATATTAGTTGAGATGTAAAACCCTTTTTAAAAATTATAAGCTTGTTTATTTAAAAAGAATGCGAACAAGTTGTAAATAAAAAAAAAAAAGTCTTTCTCCCAAAAAATCATTCTTTTTTTTTTTTCATTTTTTTCTTCACTCACATTTCATCATCTTCTTCATCAGAGGTGGTGATCGTGGTGAAGTCCTATTCGAGTATAACAAAAAGAAAAAATCTTTTAAATAAGTTAAAATTTCAACTCTCTTTGACATATGCTTTATTTTAGATCGTGCATGTGATTTTTCTAGATTTGCATGTGTTTTTAGTATCATTATTTTTACTCTTTACTAATTAGTGGTTTGTTTGGTTTGGTTTGATAGTCTTTCTTAAGGTAGAGTTTAAAAGATAAATTGAAATTGTACAATGGTTTGGTATTATATGTTACTAAATTAATTTTGTTGTAGTGTAGAAATTGTGATTTATGGGATGTAATTGTATTGATTTATGTTGTTGGGTTGTGAATTTGAATGAGAAAATTTTAAATTAAGGAATTGATATAATTGGTACCATATAAGATTTGTTTTAAATTGATATGAACTAAGAAAGAAGTGAAAATGTATTAGTTAGACTTAAATGAATCAAGTTAAAATCTTTCCACTCATTTTTGGTTTCTAATATGCCACTAAGTAGTAATAGGTGACATTGGGTGCCAACTTTGTTTCCCAAGCTATGGAGAAATTAGCTTTAAACACTCTAGGCGACACTTAGATAGAGAGCCCCTAAATTGATTCTCGTTGAGCGCTAGTATTGTTGCTAGGCGAAATCAGAATCAAGGAATTCACTAAGTTAGTGAAGCTGAGCACTTGTTCTTGTTGTTAGGAACCAAAGTCCCCTAGAAGCACAACACTAAGCGCCCTTTACTGTCGTTGGGCACCAGATCTTGTCTTGAGAACAACCCCATGATTTTATGATTAGGCAATGGATTCACCTTGTGTGTGGTAGCTCGGGTGAGTGAGATGTTCCATCAACACAAGTTCATAGCTTCCCAGGTTCTACTCAAATGCGCCTATTTGAATAAAATGAGTCTGTAAGGGTCTATTTATATGTCTGATAATGTGTGAGGAATGTTTTCTACCTATTGTGGTAATTCACCTAATTTCATTTTATTTTTGGAAAATATGTTTTCTCCGTTTCAACTAGCTTATCCTTTTTTTGCTTGTGTCTCTTCTTATTTGTCCGTATCTTTTGTAATGATCACCATTATTTGGTGTGAGAAGAGAAGGAAGCATATGTTGAGACATATGGGGATAACATTGCTCTTTAGTTCTTATTTTATTCACAATTGTAATTTTTGACATTTATTATGCTATTCTAATTAAATCTTTAGATAATTGTAATAGGAATACATAGTGGATGGTTTATTTGCTTGAATTATTAAATTTACCATGTTTTACCTTAGTAGAAAGATTTAATTAAAATGAGATGTTACATGTGATATTAATTATTTAATAGTTAAATTAGTGAGAGAGAAACACTTCATACTTTTATTTTTTTTTTTAAAAAAATTAATAATGGTTGTTACATAAAAGGTAAAATAATGATGGATAATTTGTAGTCTATTGTGTTATTGAAAGGTCAATACAATAAAATAGACATTTAGTGTAAGTTAGTCACCACTAATAAGTGAAAATTGATGCTAATTAGTTAATAAATTTGTGTTATATGTGCAAAGGACTCTTAAAACATAAATGGTAATTCATTTTTGTTTATTTTTGAAGACCGACTAGCATTGGTTTAGCCAACACTAATTTATCATTAATTTTTAATTTGATTTTATTTAAAGTTGTTTAGCATCGCCCATACTAATGCTAATGCATTTTTATTAATAAAAAAATTAATTCAGCATCCAATAATTAAAAAATAAATCTCATACAATGCCTCTATCTTTAATAAAATAGAATACAAACAAAAAAAATTAAAAGAATTATAGTGAGTGAAGGATGAGTGTGGATAAAGAATATGAGTATGAATCAAATAGATGAGTATGGGCATGGATTAAGGAGATGAGTGTGGGTAAGAAAGATTAGTATAGTTGAAGAAGAGAGTGTGAATGAAGGAGATGTGCACAGATGAAAGAGATGAGTATGAGGAGGTTTTTATAAAAAGTGAGAAAGGAAATGATGAAACCCTCTTCTCTTCCTTGTAGCGAAAACTATAAAGGGATTGGAAAATTTGTAAAACTACCTAAGTTTTTAAAAGAAACTCATGTTTATCTTTCAAGGAAGGATCCTTTAAGAAGAACTATACTCTCATGTTTAACCTAAAAAACAAGAACACAAATATTTAAGCAAACTAATTTTCATTCATTAAAAGATAAGTTATATGGACCAAGAGGTTTGATACATAAATTTCTAACCCCTTGACTAACAAGTGTTGGACATTACACCTAAGAGGCTTGAACATAGTGCCCAAAAAATTTGGCATATTATTTTCTCCTTCCGAAGTGATGCTTGTCTTTCCACGCTTCTACCTTATTCTTCCATGTTTTTGCATGTCTCTAGTGGAATTATAATTTTCTTTGGCTAACTTTTCATGTCCGAATCAAGGTCCAATTGAGGCCTAAATTCAATAACAATGTACACCTATACAATCTGTACAAGAAAGAAGAAAATGCTAGTAATTTCGATTGCAGTAAATTACAATTCTAATCACTTAAATTAGAGTTGTCAAAATGGGTCATAACCCGCGGGTCAACTTGACCCACCACAAGTTCGGGTTGGGTTGAGTTGGAAAAAATACATTTTTATGTAGGTCAATTTTCAACCTGGCTCATTTATACCTGACTCATCCGGGTAGAACCAGTGGTGAACCGAGTTGGTCCACCAACCTATCTAATTATATTTTTATTAATTTATTATCTTAAAAAATCCTAAAAAATACAATTTGACTTATTATTCGTGGATTGCATTTTACTTTTTTTTTTTTATTTTAAATTGTCTTGAGTTTAACATCATTTTGGCAGTGAAATTTATTTATATTTGAATTACAAAAAGTTTGTAATTTTTTTATTTTAAAAAAATTGTAAATAAGTGAACCAATGAGCCAACCCATTTAACCCACCAACCATGGTGGGTCGAGCTGGGTTCAAATTTTTCTGGCTCGCTAATAAATAAACTGGGTTGGATTAACTCACTAAGTGACCAATCCGTGATAGGTCGGGTCGGGTCGAGCCAGATGATCCATTTTGAGAGCACTAACTTAAATAAATATATGATCTGGTAGATTTCAAATTCTCTTCTGTTTCGTATGATTCTTTTAAGTTGACACAAATTTACTAAACTTTTGTATAAAACCTATGTGAATTTTTTTCTTATTTTAGTTTATAGACATTTTAATTGGATTTATAGACCTAATTAAAGCTCACACTGAGCCCATATTTACTTTATATTTCAATCAATATATATATATATATATATATATATATATATATATATAATATTAAATATGCGCTACCCATAAATTATTTGCTTATTTTTCATATTAAGGAATTGTCTCTTCATCTCCTATTCTCTTTTGTTTTTTAAATTTTGTTTTGACCCTTCTTCTTCTTCTTCTCTCAATTTCTTATATTGTTCCTTGTTAGTGAATAACTAATTCTCGAGGATCAGAAAATCAAGACGAAGCAAGCCAGATTGAGTTTGTACCAATTGTTGAACGTTTCAAGTTTGTATTTCTCTTTTATGATTTTTTTTTTTTATTTTGCACTTTATGATTATAATTTGCTTTTCGGACTTGAAAAATAAAATTAAGAATCAAGTGAATCTCAATTTGATAATTAGTATAAGTTATATTGAATGATATTTTGATTTGATTCATATGATTTATTTAATTGATTAATTTGATCAATTAATTGTTCAAACTTTGATTTAAATCTTTAGAGAACTACGATGAGATGAATTATTTGGTTCATGAGTATATGGATTAGCCTTTTTATGTTCTATTTTTTTTTCTTTTGTTATATTTATCAATTTGTGTTCTACATTTTTGAATTCTTAATCCTCTATATTAATTTGTACTTGAGTAATATTAAAAATGAAATATAATCAATGTGTTCTTTGACAATCAACCATTGTTGTACTCTATATTCCATATTTTACATAAAACTTAGAATATTTGATTATAAGAATGACACTGAATATTAGTATTGTTGTTACTCTTGTTTTTAGTGTTTTTGGTGCTAGTGCTTTTGTTATTGTTGCTTTTTTGTTATTGTTGTAATTGTATATATTGTGATTGTTATTGTTGTATTTTATGTTCTTGTTAGAGTCCTTGTTTTGTTGTTGTTGATATTGTTGTTGTAGTTATTGTTGATATTGTTGTTGTAGTTATTGTTGTTTTCTTATATACACATTTATATTTGAAGATGACTTCTCCTAAAAATAGTCATTCTTCTTATATACACTTTCATTATATTGAATTTTAAGAGACAATTCTTGTCACTTTGTAGTGTAGATTCTAAGGAAATTACTTGTGTTGTGAGAATAATTATATGATTATCAATGTCATTTTGGCTATACATGTTGGGATTGAGATTAAGAGTATCCAAACCCCAATGCGTTGTTTGTTTCAATTTATTTACTATGGGAAAGTATAGCTCTTAAGCTACCAAATTTATTTACCATATTGAGCATGACATTAAAGGAAGAAGCCTAGACTGCACTATTGAGTTGGATAAATTTATGTATATGAAGATCAATCTGACATGGAAGAGTTAACATCTTTTGAGATTGATAAAAATCTTTGTCAATATGTTAGAAATTAAGAAGTATTCCATTTGAGTTGTTTCATCTATTGATCATGAAGGACAAGTGAATTACAAATTATTTATAATTCACTTTGTTTGAAAAACTATGAAAGACAAATGAACCGAAGACTTTGTATAATGTGTTTTGCTTTGTTTGAAGTTGATGCACTTCATCTGATATGTTAAAGAACTTGTGATCATACTATTTATGTTTGATGAACTAAGGCTTCATAAAACACAAATTTGAAGGTTCATATAAGTAAAGCATATCAAAAACTAAACTCATTTAGTTATTGTGATCATACAAAATTTCTTGAAGAGGCTATATCAGAGTTAAACTGTCTTGACTCTCAATATTTCTCATGAGCAAAAGACTAGATTAATTAGCGAAAAAACACAATAAACAAAGAAAAAGTTGTTTTTACATTGATTCACCTAAATTTGTATTCTACGTCCAATTTTTCCTTAAAACAAATTTTAAGAGATTCCACTAATGAATTACTCATTATAATGAGTACTCAAACTACTTTTGATTATCGTGCCTCAATCTCCTTCTCAAATTAATTTTTCAAAACAAATAAATAAAGAAAATTTTGAAGAAATAATAATTTAGGTTCATGAGGTTAACAATGTGAAAAATGAAAAGGTTTGTAATTCTCCCACTTAAATTTAGAACACTTAACAAGTTATGAAAACTTGAATATTATGTATAACTTTTTGTGTTTTGATCTCGTCTTTCTATAAGTTACATGAAGATGATGGTTGATGCATTTTGATTTCATTGTAACCAAGCTTAAATTCTTGGTTTTCATTCTTGAATATGAAAAAATATTAAAATATATATGTAAAAGCATTATATGATTATTTGATAATTTACACAGTAGGTTCTAATATGAACCTTAATAGAAATATATACTTTTTTTTTTTTTTATAGACGTTGCACTTTTCATTCTTTTTGATCAATGTTTCATTTTAAATCTACCAAAAAAAAATGTGATTACAACTAGGGCTGGGCAAAAATAACTGATCTGTACTGTACTGCATTTAACTGTACTATATTATACTAAAAATAACTTAACCACTTTTACTAACAGTTCAATATATTATTTTATAGTTCAGTTTTTAAAACTGAACTTATAACCGTTACAATTCAGTTAACTGTGAGAACTGTATCTACTCTTATATTTTCTCTAGTTTCAGTTCAATCTTGTCAAGAAAACTTTATTTAATAATAAAATATTAATAAAAAACTGTTCACATAAAAAAATAATAATTAATTTTTTAAGACAATTTTTTTATCACAAAATTTATATTTTT
>NC_028358.1:13984569-13986217 GCF_000741045.1 Vigna radiata var. radiata
ACAATTTAGTTTAAAATTAGTATAGTTAGTAGTTCAGTTCAATTTATATTGTACTTTAGTTAAAATCAGTGTAGTTTACAATTTAGCTAATAGTTCAGTTAGTGCAATTTACAATTCAGTTAATAGTTCAGTTCAGTTAGTGCAGTTTACAGTTCAGTTAGTGTAGTTTACAATTCAGTTAATAGTTCAGTTCAGTTCATACTGTAATTTAGTACAGTTCAGTTCATACTGTAATTTAGTACTGTACAGTTCAGTTTGATAAAACAAAAAACAGTTCAGTTTTTCAGTTCAATTCAGTTTTTAGCAGTGCAGTACAATTCAGTTCAAATTGTTCACCCCTAATTACAACTTTGTTACATGTCTCATTTTACCATTAAATATATATGAACTGATTTAGCATATAACATTTCAAATTAACCACTAAATAATGCGACAAAATAATGTGATAAATTAAAACTTACACATAAACATATTAAAAGGTCCACATAAAATAACATGAATATATCTCATTCATTATTTATTATTATCAAAATTCTTTATATAAATAGGGTAGTCTAAATCTCAATTATTCTTACTTGCAAAAATATAGTCACATCTTTTTTTTATAATAATTAATATATTTTACACTAGTATGATCAATTTTGATTCATTTAACATTAAAATTGTCAACAAACAACATTAATATATTTTATAATTAAAACACAGTAACTATTTATAGAACTAATGTCAATTTGAAAACGGGAAAGAGTTAATTCTTTTCCCGTTTTAAAAAATTGAAAAACTTGATTAAATATTTTATTAATAGAAAGTCTAAATTAAACAAAAAGGAAAAGTAATGAAACCAGTTTTCTTTCCAAAGAGATAGAAACAGATTGAATGTTTGTAAACGAAAATTTTCCTTCAGCTTTTTCTGTTTGTATTGGCTTTTAGCGATTGAAAATCACGTTCTTCAACTTGGTAACGCGAAATGTGAATATTTTAAAGGAAAAGGTCTTTTTAATAATATTTTATTAACAATTCTTTTACAACATTTATCTGACAGTTTTTCATTAATTTGTTTTAAATATTTTTTAAATATAAATTCAAATAAACTAATAAAACAACGACACGTATCTCGTTATCAAAAAATTTTCAAAAAAATATTATCAATATATTACCATCCTTTTTTTATAAGCATTCAAAACGATGGGAATCACTTTTCTTTTCTTAACTCTTTGTTTGGATTCCAAGCGTTGGCATACGCGCATAAGTCGTATTCCTTTCACATAATCAACCATGCTATTCTCATCCATACTAATATTTTAAAAGGGGAAATATGTTTAAAACGATTATCCATAATTAATCCATACAATAAATAAAAAGTAAAAATAAAAATAAAAAAAAAATATAATTATTGTGTATGTTAGTTATAGAAGAAATACAAATAAATTATATTAATAGAATAATAATAAATAATCCCAAATTCGTCAAATTCAGTAATATTTTGATGAGTTTAAATCACGCAATAAAATTTAATTCATTTAAATGGATTAAAGGAGTTAATATTTTAGATTTAATTTGTTTTGAGAATCTTTTCCAAAAAAGACCAAATATATATATATATATATATATATATATATATATATATATATATATATATATATATATA
>NC_028358.1:13987857-13994261 GCF_000741045.1 Vigna radiata var. radiata
TGAGAAAGCGTCCTCACGGAATATCAGGATCAAGGACAACACCTGAGTCATTCCCACATTCATACTTTACCAATCAATACCAATTCATGAGTTATTCCGCCAGTGGAATTTTCTCACTTAGTCAAACTCAACCAATGTTCATTATTACTTCCGAACTGTTAGGGTGTTGAGAAAATACCAGATACCCAATACCGAATTATAACCAATAGTGACCGAACGGTTTAATAGAAATGGGAAATGGAGTATTAAGAATTCAAGTAACTGACCGGACGGTCATATCAAAGGTAAGACTGAATAACAAAAGTATGTCAATGGCAGGTAGGGTGATTAGATAAAGAATGAGATCGTAACTTAAGGATTTACTATAAATGATAGTCATCCGAACGGTTTGACAATAATATCATAAACTAAGAATTTAAAATGGTCAAAGGGTTGGTCTATGACCAAGCACTTATCAGGCCGAACGAATTAATAAAGAAGAAATTCTTTAAAAGAGTGAAAGGACATTAGTCAATTAAACCGGACGTTTCAATAAATTGAGTCTCACTAGACCATTCGGTCCTTAAGTGACCGAACGGTTTAAAAAGGAAGAATATCAGGTTTACAAGTTTTAGGATTCAAGTATCAGCCTAAGGCAAAACACTTGGAAGACCGAACGCTTGGTTTATGACCAGCATTCTTTAACTAGCTAACAATAGAACACTTAAAGGAACCAATTAAGTTTTAGTAACTACACTAGGCCGATCAGTCGCAATAGACCGAACGGACAAGGGAGGACCGAACGGTCCTAATGACCTTCGATCTCAGATTCACATTCTAAGTTCCATTCATATTCTTATCAGTGCAGGATTCATAGTTCATACTTATCATACAATTCATATAACAACATACCATATTCCAATCATAAGAAAATCAAGCAACATACTTTATATATCAAACATGCATTAAATCAGGCACATATTCAAACCATTCAGAAAATCATAATTAAACTTTATAAGCTTCCCTTACCTCTAATTCCAGCTAAGTCTTTAAAAGCAGGTTGGTAGGAACTATCCCTTCTAAGGCTTCCCAAATTCAGTTTCAAGCTAGAAACCGGACGGTTTAAGTGAGAGAGGAGACCACCAGCAGTCTTCAGGTGTGATCTGAAGGGTGATCGGAACAGTAAATGGGTTAGAATTTTAGAGAGAAGGTAGGGAGGTTTTAGAGAGAAGGAGGAGAATTTGAGATTTTCAGAAGGTTGAGTTTGAGGAAGAAGAAGAAGGTTGCATGCAAAAGTGGCGTCAGGTCTTCATTCTCACCTTATATACTGCCTCCAATCCGAACGGTTGGCCAACTCCCAACGTGACACCTGACTTCTACTTGCTGGGATTCACTGCTCTGCTACTGCTGCACGGATCACGAGGGAAGGGAATTAAAAGGTTGACAGAGTTTGTCTCCCACTCACCAGGGGAGAACCGGACGGTGACACATGTACCCCACTAAGGAGGGTATTTTAAATGGGGTGTGACATCCTCCCCAACAAATAAAAAAAATTTTCGACCTCGAAAATTAAGACTTACAAGAGAATAGGTGTGGGTAGGATTCCTTCATAACTTCTTCTCGTTCCCAAGTTGAGTCACCCGTTCGGTCATCCCAGATGACCTTGACGAGAGTCGTGGCTTTTCCGGGCGGTCGTTTAACCATTAATCCTTCGACTCGAACTGGTTGCATCTCGACCGAACAGTCTTCCTTAAGTTGAATGTTGTCAGCTTCAAGCACATGAGAAGGGTCAGCAATGTATTTCCGGAGTTGAGAAACGTGGAAAACAGGATGAAGGTTGGACAATTGAGGAGGCAAGGCTAACTCGTAAGCGACTGGTCCAATGCGCCTTAAGATTTGGTATGGACCAAGGAATCTAGGAGAAAGCTTCTTTGGCCGGACGACTCTTCCAACTCCAGCCGTTCGGTTTAGCTTGAGAAATACATGGTCTCCTGCAGCGAATTCCAAAGGCTTCCTTCTTCTGTCGGCATACGATTTCTGTCGGCTCTGGGACGCTTTCAGTCTTTCTTGAATCAACTTCACCTTCTCAGTTGTTTGTTGGATGATATCAGGTCCGGTTAACACTGCTTCACCTTCTTGGAACCAGCAGAGGGGTGTTCGGCATCGCCTTCCATATAGGGCTTCATAAGGTGCCATCCCAATGCTTGAGTGGAAGCTGTTGTTGTAAGTGAACTCAGCTAAAGGTAAGACTTCATCCCAAACTCCTAAGTGATCTAGAACACTAGTTCTCAATAAGTTTTCCAGGGTTTGGATGGTTCTCTCGGACTGGCCGTCTGTTTGCGGATGGTAGGCGGAACTCATATGAAGCTTGCTTCCCATTTCTTGTTGTAATGCTTGCCAGAACCGAGAGGTGAATCTGGGGTCTCGGTCTGACACTATACCGGACGGTACTCCATGCAGCCGGACGATTTCTTTGATGTATAGCTGAGCCANCTTGGACATTGGCATCTTCAAATTGATAGGAAGAAAATGTGCACTCTTAGTCAGTCTATCAACTATTACCCAAATAGCATCATGGTTTCTGACCGTACGGGGCANGTGGGTCACGAAATCCATGGCTATGCTGTCCCACTTCCATTCTGGTACTTCTAGTGGCTGTAAAAGACCGCTCGGTTTCTGGTACTCTATCTTAGCCCTTTGACAGGTTAAACAGGATTCCACAAACCGAGCTACATCGCGCTTCATTCCTGGCCACCAGAAAGACATTCGAAGGTCCTTGTACATCTTAGTCATACCGGGGTGTATACTAAGACGACTTTGATGAGCTTCTTCCAGAACCAACCTTCTCAAGTCTTCATCGTTGGGAACACAAGTCCTTCCTCTATATCTCAGAAGACCATCCGTTCCAGAACTGAAGTCCTTGTGTGGTGGTACACCGTTCGACACACTGATCTTCTGCAGTTCTTCATCAAAGGCTTGCCTTTCCCTGATCCGATCAAATATGTCACTTGACAGCTTCATATAGCAACAATGAATACCGTTCGGCTCTAACTCACAATGGAGCCTTAATTCTCTAAAGCTTTCAACCAATTTCATCTCTCGGACCATCATGCTTGCCATATGGACGGTCTTCCTTCTCAAAGCATCAGCCACAACGTTTGCCTTGCCAGGATGGTATTGTAGTTCAAAATCATAGTCCTTTAAGAACTCCATCCATCTCCTTTGCCTCATGTTCAGTTCCTTCTGGTCGAATAGATACTTGAGGCTCTTATGGTCACTGAACACTTGGAACCGGACGCCATAAAGATAGTGCCTCCATATCTTAAGGGCAAATACTACTGCCGCCAACTCCAGATCATGTNTTGGGTAGTTCCTCTCATGAATCTTCAATTGCCGAGAGGCATAGGCCACTACCTTTCCTTCTTGCATCAACACACAACCCAAGCCTTGATGTGAAGCATCACAAAATACCACAAAGGGTTGGTTGACGTCAGGAATTACCAAAACTGGAGCGTTCGTCAGTCGCTGCTTCAATTCCTGAAAACTGGACTCACACCGCTCGGTCCAGACGAACGGTTGATCCTTTCTGGTCAACTGAGTCAACGGCGTTACTATCTTAGAGAATCCTTCAATAAACCNTCTATAGTAGCCGGCCAACCCAACAAAACTTCTCACATCAACAACCGAACGGGGCGTCTCCCATTCCAACACTGCCTGGACTTTTCCTGGATCCACAGCAATCCCGCCGGCTGAAATAACNTGCCCAAGAAACTGTACTTGTTCCATCCAGAATTCAAACTTGGACAATTTAGCGTACAGCTGCTTCTCCCTAAGTACATCAAGAACTATCCTCAAATGATCTTCATGCTCTTCTCGGTTCTTGGAGTAGATGAGGATATCATCAATAAACACTACCACAAACTTGTCCAAGAAAGGCCTGAAGATACGGTTCATGTAATCCATGAAGATAGCAGGAGCGTTGGTAACACCGAACGGCATTACCACATACTCATAATGACCGTACCTTGACCTAAAGGCAGTTTTCTGGATATCACCTTCCTTAACCAAAATTTGATGATATCCGGACTTCAAGTCTATCTTGGAGAAGACTGTTGCTCCATGAAACTGATCCAACAGGTCGTCTATTCTTGGCAGTGGATACTTGTTCTTGATGGTCAGTTTGTTCAACTGCCTGTAGTCAATACATAACCGAGAGCTGCCATCCTTTTTCTTGACCAAAAGCACTGGAGCTCCCCAAGGTGAGGCACTTGGCCGGATGAATCTCTTCTCCAACAACTCCTCCATTTGTTTCTTCAGTTCGACCAATTCAGCTGGAGCCATTCTGTACGGGGCAATGGATACCGGGCCAACTCCTGAGATCAAGTCAATGGAGAATTCAACCTCTCTTGGTGGGGGTAGGCCTGACACTTCTTCTGGAAAAACGTCCATAAATTCCTCAATCACCGGACGGTTTCCAACCTGACGGTCTGCTTCACTTGCATCCATATAAGTCAGGATGAGGAAACTCATTGCACCTCCCAACAAGTCTTCTCTGATCTGACCGAGCGTCAACGTCAGCTTCTCTTCTTCTCTTGGGAAAATCAACTTCTTCTTCCCACAGTCAATAAGAATGTGATTGGAGGTTAACCAATCCATTCCTAGAATTACCTCTAAGTCTTGAAGAGGCAAACATATGAGGTTCACCTTAAACTTGTACCCTTCTACCTCAATAGGACATTTTACACATACAGTGGATGTCCTAACCTCACCAGCTGCTGGGGTTGACACCACCAAGTCGAGCTGCATCTCTCTCTCGGCTAAACCCAGTCTATCAACACATGCCTTCGAGATGAAGGAGTGCGTTGCCCCCGAATCAAATAATACACAGCAGGGAACACCAAACAGCAAGCAAGTACTGATGATGAGGTTACCTGCACCGGACGCTTCAGCCCCTGTGATCGCATAGACTCGGCCAGTTGCTTGTGCTCGGCCACCACTCTGTTGAAATCTTCCAGCGTTCGGTGGCCTTGAGAACGTTCGGCCACTCATGTTGCAGTCCCTCTCTAAGTGTCCATTCCTTCTGCACCGAACACAAAACTTGGTATTTCCTTGCCTGGGACAATCCTTCATGTAGTGAGGGCCTCCACAAGTGAAGCAACTTACACTCCCTGGTTGACCGGACGGTCTGGCGAAGCTAACAGGCCGAACGGCCAAAGTAGAAGGACCTTGAGATGGCATGGGCCGAGAGTAAGGGTTTGCTCTGGAACTAGAGTTGTTTCTTGCAAAGATAGGTCCCCTAGAGCTCGATTGCTGCTGCTTCTTACACCTCTCGGCTTCCATCAGATTCTTCTCTAACACCTTTGCCCTTTCAACCAAGGCAGGGAATTTCTGGATGCAATGACTGGCAATGACCGGCTTCAAATCTTCCCTCAGTCCATTTTCAAACTTCCTGCATTGCCATTCTTCACTCATTCTCATAGTGTAGAACCTCATGAGTTGTTTAAATCTGTTAGCATACTCAGAGACCGTCATTCCTCCTTGAACCAGTTGGAGGAATTCCACTTCCTTGGCGAACCGGACGCTGTTCGGGAAGTACTCTTCATAAAACCTACTCTTGAATATCTCCCAAGTGATACGGAGATGTTCATCCTCCAGTAGCATCTTGGTACTACTCCACCAATGACCGACCTCTCCAGTCAACAGATACTCTGTAAAAGCCAGACGGTTCTCATCCCCACACCTCTTGGCATCGTAGATCCTCTCCATGTCACGAAGCCAGTGATCGGCCTCGTCGGCACTGCATTTGCCATCAAACTTTGCCGGACGATGCTGGAGAAAACTCTCCAGACTCCATTCAGTCTGGTTGCTTGACGAGGAACCGAACGGTCTGCCAGACTGCATTCCGTTCGTCAATAAATCAACAATCTGCCTCTGTGTTGCTTCTGCTGAGGCTCTGGCTGCTTCAGAGTGTTGCATGGCCAATGCGTTCTGTTGGGCAAGGTTGGCATTCTACTGCACCAGGTTGGCGTTCTGTTGTTGAAGTGCAGCTAAGACTGACTCCAACAAGCTGTTCTCGCCGGACGTATCCCTAACAACAGGTTGATGGGGTGGTCTTGGGGCCATCTTCTGCTTTCAACAGAAAGAAGGATCCGTTAGTCCACAAGAATCAGAATATTCCGATCGGATAGTGAGTACACAGCATAAACATGGTATACTCATAACCTAGAGGTATTCTAAGGAAGAAACTGCTCTGATACCATTAATGTAACATCCCAATAAATATAACCAAAGCCATAATTCATTTTCAGGAGTTAACGTGAACAATAAAGGAGAACAGTAGTGAATAAACCGAGAGGTGAAAGAGATAGGAGTATGACATTCAATTTAAAACTGTACAGCAGTTTAATTAAGTATAATATTTACAA
>NC_028358.1:13994991-14028275 GCF_000741045.1 Vigna radiata var. radiata
TTTAATAGAAATGGGAAATGGAGTATTAAGAATTCAAGTAACTGACCGGACGGTCATATCAAAGGTAAGACTGAATAACAGAAGTATGTCAATGGCAGGTAGGGTGATTAGATAAAGAATGAGATCGTAACTTAAGGATTTACTATAAATGATAGTCATCCGAACGGTTTGACAATAATATCATAAACTAAGAATTTAAAATGGTCAAAGGGTTGGTCTATGACCAAGCACTTATCAGGCCGAACGAATTAATAAAGAAGAAATTCTTTAAAAGAGTGAAAGGACATTAGTCAATTAAACCGGACGTTTCAATAAATTGAGTCTCACTAGACCATTCGGTCCTTAAGTGACCGAACGGTTTAAAAAGGAAGAATATCAGGTTTACAAGTTTTAGGATTCAAGTATCAGCCTAAGGCAAAACACTTGGAAGACCGAACGCTTGGTTTATGACCAGCATTCTTTAACTAGCTAACAATAGAACACTTAAAGGAACCAATTAAGTTTTAGTAACTACACTAGGCCGATCAGTCGCAATAGACCGAACGGACAAGGGAGGACCGAACGGTCCTAATGACCTTCGATCTCAGATTCACATTCTAAGTTCCATTCATATTCTTATCAGTGCAGGATTCATAGTTCATACTTATCATACAATTCATATAACAACATACCATATTCCAATCATAAGAAAATCAAGCAACATACTTTATATATCAAACATGCATTAAATCAGGCACATATTCAAACCATTCAGAAAATCATAATTAAACTTTATAAGCTTCCCTTACCTCTAATTCCAGCTAAGTCTTTAAAAGCAGGTTGGTAGGAACTATCCCTTCTAAGGCTTCCCAAATTCAGTTTCAAGCTAGAAACCGGACGGTTTAAGTGAGAGAGGAGACCACCAGCAGTCTTCAGGTGTGATCTGAAGGGTGATCGGAACAGTAAATGGGTTAGAATTTTAGAGAGAAGGTAGGGAGGTTTTAGAGAGAAGGAGGAGAATTTGAGATTTTCAGAAGGTTGAGTTTGAGGAAGAAGAAGAAGGTTGCATGCAAAAGTGGCGTCAGGTCTTCATTCTCACCTTATATACTGCCTCCAATCCGAACGGTTGGCCAACTCCCAGCGTGACACCTGACTTCCACTTGCTGGGATTCACTGCTCTGCTGCTGCTGCACGGATCACGAGGGAAGGGAATTAAAAGGTTGACAGAGTTTGTCTCCCACTCATCAGGGAAGAACCGGACGGTGACACATGTACCCCACTAAGGAGGATATTTTAAATGGGGTGTGACAAGTATTTTTCTGACGGTTTTTCAATCATTGATAAATCGTTGATAATTTTACTTTATCGAATTTTTTTTGTAATTATTAACATTTTTTTTCTTTGATAAATTGATTTTTTTTTTCTTGTGACTAAGCTTTATTTCTTAAACATTATTGTAACCTTATCATTAAACCTTATCTTTTTAATACTTCTTAAATTCTTTGTTTATGAATAAAAAAGGGAGTCCATTAGTCCGGTTAGAATTTGGAATAAATATAATTGTGACAACTTTTAATTTTAAACTGCCTCATAAGTAGAAAATCAAAGTTAAGGATGAAAAGTTTTTTGTTAAAATTCTATCAATTTTGCATAACACTATTGATTATTAAGTCTATTCTAGTTCGTTAAACTTCTATCAGTTTTGCATAACATTAATAATTATTATGTCTATTCTAGTTGTATGTGTATGTTAATATTAACCTAACAACCAAAATGGTTGATAAGTATAAAATACTCATAAATAATAAGAAGAATGATTAAACTAAGTTTTTTACTCTTTACATAATTTTTTTCAAATAAAAAGATTAATGAAAAAAATTCTTTATAACTTTCAAAACAATCATCAAAATTGTTAATAGTATCCAATAATATTCCAAACAACATTTCCATTTATTAGCATGACAAACCAAAGTAAACAACATCAAATTCTTTCATAATATAATGCATTCAATAACCTCATTTTGCAATTCCCTACATGAAGGATTTATAAATTATGGTATTTCATATTTTCAGTATTAAATGTTAAAGACAAAATCGTCTATACGAATCAACGATCTTATGTTTTGAAGTCTAGTCAAATAACATTAAAATGGATTAATAACCAAAAACAACTTAGAGTAAAAATACAAGACTTAGAGTCCAAACCCAAACAGACAAAAAACTAGAACCTGAACCTCAAACATAAAAATCATAGGAAAACACTTAGGTCCTAGGAAATAGAAAAACACCCAGATGCATGACTAGACAATGTCTTGTCTAAAAGCGTCCAAGAGAGATTAAGTTAAACGCTCAATGCTTAAATACCTGGATTAGGTATTTGGCTTCTCTAAAAAAAAAAAGGTTGAAACAATGTTTTCGACTAAAACATTAAAAGACTTAAGTATTAACACACATAAGAAAGCCTACGAAAACTAAACACTATCTGTCTAAAAAGAGACAAAACCCAAAGAAGCGTTTACTTGATCAAACGATTCCATGAGCTAAACAGACACCTCATCTTGTGATGAAGTATTTATATACGCTTGGTATCTTCGTATTAAAGAACTAAATTGTAAAATGTTACCTAACGGTGGGAAATAAAAAAAAAAACATTTTGTTGTTCTGAACAAGCATTAAATGACATTAAATGTTCAACGTTGAAAAACAACAAAAGCAATAAGAAAAGTCATATATGTTGCATGCACAATTTACTCTAATTTTGCAGATGAACTATTCTACAACACATCCATAGTGCTACAAATTAAATATCAAAATGTGAACGTTAGAAACAAAAGAGATAATCATAAAATGTTCCTAGCTTGAAGCAAAGTCTAAAAAGATCGTACAACCTACTTCAAGCAAAGGACTAAAAAAGCATGTCTACTCTAAGAAAGTTGACTTACACAATAATTGTTATGAAAAGAAGAAAGAGAAAACACAAGTATCAAGGCTACAAACTACAAACTCAGTCTAATAGACAAATATCCATGAAGCCTATAAATAGAAGATCTCTGAAGAAGAAGATCAAGAGGATAAAATAGAGGATAGAAAAAAAACACAAGAAAAGCTTACAATGACATATCCATCCGAAAGAGAAATAAAGAAGAGTTCAAAGAAAAGAATACATCTGAGTTGAAGAAAAGAGAAGAGCAAAGAAAAAGTGAAAGAGATACCTCGAGCTTAAGCGTCAAATTTCTTACTATCGTAAGAGAGAATAAAGAAACATCTGCGAGTGTTTACATTGCATTGTATTATAATCAAATCCTCTCGTAGAGAGATTTAGTCTGAACTGCTTTTAAGCAATCGTTGTTTGCAATTCTGAAGATAATTAAAATACTTACAACTGTACTCTTTTGAGTTGAGGAATCCAGGCACAATAGTCTAGTACCAGGAGTGGTTCGAATACTCAAAGGAAATCTCGGTAGGGAACTGAGTACTAGGAGTGGTGCGAATACTCAAAAGAAATCTCGACAGGGGGCTGAGTACCATGAGTGGTGTTAATACTCAGAGAAAATCTCGGCGAGGTAGCTGAGTACCAGGAGTGATGCAAATACTTAGTTGTTATCGTGTGAAGATTATAGTGGAACCATCTATGGAGTAGACTAGACGTAGCTTAGTTGGAGAAAACTAGTATAAAATCTCTTGTGTTATTTTATCTTCTTTTTATTTAATGATCCTCTTAAAAACCTATAGTTGCATTTTATATTTCAAATCCTATAAGCAGTGAAAGTGCTATTATATGATAAAAAGCTAAAAACATGCGGAGTAGAAATATCATACAATTTCCCATATAATTTTTCACACGGAGTAGCATCATCAAGTAAGGGTGTAGGCATGCAATTGATCAGTAAAGTAGCATGTTCAATAGCAAAGCACCAAAAAACAGTAGGCAAATTAGCTTGAAACAAGAGGGAACGAGTGACATTTAACATATGTTGTTGTTTACGTTCAAATATGTCATTTTGTTGAGGAGTTTCATTACATGTGATTTGATGGTAAATACCTTTAAGGGAGAAAAAAATTATGCATAGCAAATTCAATGTCATTATCAGTGAGGATGGTTTTAATAGTGGTAGAAAACTGGTTTTCTATGTTTGTTATGAAATCAATGATAATTTTTCTAATAACAGATTTGTCAATCATAAGTATAAGCCAAGTATAACGCGAAAAATCATCCACAATGGTAAGAAAATATTTGAAACCATGCATGGAAAGAAAATATCAATATGAATAAGATCAAAGATTTGCATGATTTTAGAAGTACTATTTGAGAAAATTAACTTTCCTTGTTTAGCATGATGATAAGCATCACATATGTATGTGGAATTATGAACAATGAATGGGTATTTGAGTTTTGAACTATTCAATATAATATTTAAAGGATGTCTTAATCTAAGATGCCATAGGCTAGTATTGTTTACAACATTGTTGACAGAATTTGTAGTAGATGTAAGTATGTTCAAAGAAGAATCTAAGATGTACAAGCCACCAATGAGTTTAGCTATATAAATATTTTCTTTGCTTTGAATGTCCTGTATAGTATTGTCATGAAAGGAAAAAGTTAGTTCATATTTATTAAAAGAAATCAATTGAGATATGGAGATAAGATTAAAAGAGAATTGAGGAACATAAAGGACATTTAAGAGGTGGATCTTATTTTTAAGAATAACAGTGCCATAATACTCAGAGTAAACAATACTACCATTAGGTAAAGCAATTTGAATAGGTTTGATTCTTTTATAGGATGGAAAGGTTTGTAGAGAAATACTTATATGGTCTATTGCTCCAGAATCAAGGATCCAATTGGTTTTAGGGTATTTAAAAGTAAGAGTAGGCTAGATATTACCTAAAAGAGGTTGCTTTGCCGAAGCAGATCCAATATGATGAATTTTAGAAGAAGTGGAAGCATAATTCAGATTGTGGCCTTTGAAGAGCTCTACAAGAACTTGAAATTGTTGTGGTGTGAGGTGTATGTGATCAACACTATTAGAATTGCTATCTTTGACATTCCCATTGTCTCCTTGGACAAAGGTATGGTGAATCTGGGTAGGCTTATTATATAACTTATGTCTTGGAGGATAACCGTGCTTCTTATAGCAAACCTCCACTGTATGATTGCTTTTGTTGCAATGAGTGCAATGTTTTCTACCAGTTGGTGCAATTTTGAAATCTATGTTTTGATTGATTAGGAAATCCATTCTTGTGGTAGCAAACAAATTCACTATGCCCATATTTTCCACAATAATTACAAGCGGTGGAAGAGGTGGAAGCGGTATAAGTGGTGGCAGTGCCAATATCCTGAGTCTTAGCCATAACAATCAAATTTCCACTAGACAATTGTCTTTCTTGTTGTGCCATCAATGATAAAACCTTGGTGATGTCTGGAATAAGGTCTAAGAGAAGCACATGCGAGGTAGCATTAGTAAATTGATCATTTAATCCTCGTAAAGATTGCATAACTTGGTCTTCTTGCATTCTTTGTTTCACAACAGTCAAGACTTGACAACCACATTCGGGTTTATAGGTACAAAGAGGTTCTGGGCGAAAACTTTCGATCTAATCCCAAAGAATGCAAAGTTTAGTGAAATACTCAGAAATGGTAAGGTTGCCTTGATGTAGAGTAGCAATGTCAAGTTGAAGGCTAGAAATGTGAGAGAGACTTCCTTGAGAAAATTGGTTCTTTAGTTCTAGATCTCCGATGCTTGGTTCATCCATATGATGCTTTGTCTGATGGACGTGGAAATAGAGTGAACGATCCATGAGACAACCATGTTGTTTCTACGATTCTAGGCGGCATGTTCCAGCTTATCCCTTTCAAGTGGACGAACATTGCCAAACATGAATTCTACCTTGTTTTTGGTGCTGAGAGCAGTTAACATGGAGCGACTCCAAGAGTGATAATTTGTATCATCGAGAACTAGTGAAACAAGGGCAACGACTGAATCCTTGTCTGGATGAAGGTATAAATAATTGTGGACAAATTTGTCTTCTGCCATGACCAAAGCAAGAACAAGAAAGAAAGAAATAAAACATGAAAAAATGAGAAAAAGAAGCAGGGTTATGCAAGAGAGCTCTTCAAAAGAAAAATTCTGATACCATAACAAGGTAATGGATGAAATCCATAGGACAAAGAACATTCAAGAAATTAGCAATACAAATCAAGAAGAAAGAAGCAAGAAATCATACCATAGGAAAAAAGCCAACAAACAAACCCTAAACACAATTGGGACAAAGAAAAGTGTTGGATGTGAAAAATAAGAGTATCCAGAGATGTAGTATTCCAAAAATGAAAATTGATATAGAGTGAGTCAAAGTACGAAAATAAAAAAGGAAAAAACAGAAAAGATAAAGGCCAATAACTAATGCTATCACCTATCAAGATATAGAACCTTGTATAGCTAACACAACTTTACAACGTCTAATGCTCTTTAGTGTCTAATAACAATCTTGAGTTTCTAATACTCTCAAGGGTGTAATGTTTTCACAAAGACTAGTTCGTCTAATAAATCACTGGTCTAACAAACCTACAAGATCGTCTAATGATTCTATCTCAATCACGAACTTAAGATTTCTCTAAGGTGTAGCTTTCAAAGCATTCGGTGTCTATCGTAAGACCCACACATTTTCTCGGCATGTAAAACTTATCAAACACATACCAACGAAAATCATCAATTGTAAGATTAATCGAAAAAAAAGCACAGAAAAAAAGAAAAACTAAACAAATTATGAAAAGAGAAATTGGTGGAAGAGGAAACGAGAGTTTGCTGTCATTAATTCATAAGAGGATGTCTAAATAAGAAAAGTATTAACTAATTTATATACTAGAACATTGTTCCGTGTAGCATAAGTATTTTGCGCCAACCAAGCATTATACAAAAGGTATAATTTATGTCATTTAGTGCTTTAAACCATTATTTCGTCTCTAAAAATTTTATATTAAAAAACACCAACCAATCAGAATCAAACAAAACTATTTATTATTTTTAAATATAATATTATATATTTATATATAAGGGTTAACAATCAATTTAACTATATTTTAGTTATAGTATCTTTATGTAGTTTTTAATGATAACAAATATATAACGTAATTTTTGATTATAAAATAATGTAGTATATTAATATGAAAGAAAATTAAAATCATAAAATAAAAAATAATTATGAAAAAATTACAATATAATTTTTTATTTAATAAGATTTTATTATAAAATACTTAACAACTTCTTATAATGCTTATTTTTTTTGTAAAACGATATCTTCTACAATTTAAAATAATATTTAATAGTTTTTTGTAAATTTTAAATTTCTTTAATAGCACAAAGGAAATTAAACTTGGTTTATTTTAGTCTAAATTTATATTAAATTAGAGCTGAATAAAATAAAATTACATTTATTTTTTATATTTACCATAAACGATTATTTAGTAAAAAATTAAACCAAAGTCAACCGTAAACATCCAATAAATTTACGCAAAAAATAAGACACTGGTTCATATCATAGGACCCCTGATAACATCACCCTTTACTTTTGTCGTTTTGTTTTTGTAGTAAAAATTGAAACAGCTTATTACAGAAGTTTGAAACTAAACTGACAACTAAATTAAACAAAATTTTAAACAATAACTCAATAAAACAAGAGATCTATTTTGAACAACTACACCTTTACTTCTAGAAAAACAACATAAAAAAAATTAGTCTATTTATAAGATATAACTTATAGAAGTTTTCCTACATATATTTTATAGATTTTCAAAGTTAATTTTGATTTGAAATTTTTAAATTTTTCTTTAATAAAAAAGATTGACTGAAAACACTTGTAAATAAGACATTTTGAATTGATAAACAAAAGGGTTACACCTATAACTAAATTATTAGCCATAAATTAAAATGCATGGGCAACAAGTTTAGAATTTTAAATAATTTACCAAACATGTGCTATATGAAAATATATTATTATTATTATATTTAAAACATTTATCATTAATTTTAAAGTTAATTTTTGTAATAAATATATACGACTTTCCTTTAATCTAAATTAAACTATTGACGAGGAGGAGAAAGATATTGTATATATATGTTCCCCAACTACCATGTAAATATATGTAATTATGTGATGAGCATAGATACAGTGTATCACGTTTACTACGTCAAAATATAAAGACCATGCAAATATGGCATGCCAAATCTCAAATCAACCTTTTCTTTGAAAGCCCACCCTAATAAAGTTCTAATAATAACACTTCATCCTTTTGTCTTCTACTCAAAATTCTTCAATAATTATTAAATCATTTTTTTTACATCACAGTCTCCGAGGAACAAATACATGCAGATACATAAAATAAAATTTAATTACGTCAGTTATTTAATAAAATATTTTTTAATCACGCACCTCAACAATAATAGATTAAGAAATTGAATTTATTCGAAAGCAGTACGAAGAGCATTAAAATTTGCTATAATTTATTTATTAGTGTGAAATTAAGGTGACATGTGTATGTATATGTATGTATGTGTGTATATATGTGTGAAGTAGGTGATGGAGTAGTATGGGAAAGTGGGTCTAGAAAAGGATTTTTGACGGTGGATGTGATGCCACGTGGATAGTGGTTTCCCTGATCGTGGATGAATTTGAGAGATACAGCTATTTGAGGAGGTGATGCTGATGCGTAGCCGACCCAACCTTGTGCCACTTCCAACGAGACGCAAACAAGATCCAAAGTAGCGTAAGCACAGACACTTCACCTCATTCGCATTCAACGCTTTAGATTCACCTTAGCCACCTATTTCAATCTGGACCATCCATTTCCACCCCCAATTTTTTATTCACCCTTTGTCTCTATAGTCTTAGCTTCTTCTGTCTTGTTGAATTCTTAGTTCCACCTTTTCACTCTCTCTCTTTCTCTCTCGTTTCTCCATTTTCTCCATTTCTACTTTTCAAACTCAATGCCTTCCTCACTCCACCATTGAACCGCATTACATCATTCTTCATCAATTTCTACCATGGTATGTGCATGTATTTATCTTATTTATCTTGCGCACCACTCCAATTATACAACTAAAGGATTTCTTCTTTTCTTTGTTTGTTTTTTGATTTTGATTTCTTGTAGCAGGACGCAACAATGGTGGTGCCTCCATGGTTCGAGCCACTCCTCACCACATCGTTTTTCAATGTGTGTCGCGTTCATGGAGATGCTGCGAGAAGCGAATGTAACATGTTTTGTTTGGATTGTAATAACGAGGATGCGTTTTGCTTCTATTGCCGATCCTCGCGACACAAAGATCACCGAGTGATTCAGGTGGAATTGCATTGCATAATTAATTACGTTTAGTTAATTTCTCATTGCCATTTGCGTTTCTGTCAAAGTCAAAGGCCTTTCAAAGCTGTGTGTTTGGTGATTATTGTGTTGATTATTGATTGATTAGATAAGGCGATCTTCGTATCACGATGTGGTGAGGGTGTCGGAAATTCAGAAGGTGTTGGACATCAGTGGAGTGCAAACGTATGTGATTAACAGTGCCAGAGTTTTGTTTCTGAACGAGAGGCCTCAACCCAAGTCAGGGAAAGGCGTTGCTCACATTTGTGAGATTTGTGGAAGAAGCCTCTTGGACCCATTTCGGTTCTGTTCTTTGGGGTGTAAGGTGAGACATTATCTTGATTATTATTATTATTATTATTATTATTATTAATATTAATATTGATATTATTTTAGTTTAATTTCACTCTCACACAACCATACACCATTGTTCATATCATATCATTATCAAAATGAGCATAATTCACATCTCAATTCACCTTTGTCATATGGGGATAACACCCACCACCCGTACATCGTCACCTACATTTGAAAGCCCATCAACATCATAATTATATTCCCACCGCCATTAATCATCATGTGTGAATGAATCAATGAATGAATGAATGAATAAATGTGTGTATAGCTATCTATTTATCTAATCTTCTTCCATTGACATTTTGGTATACATTTATAATAACAATCTTAGTGGTATATTTATATTGGCAGCGAACATGGCATAATGAATTAAAATAATTAATGTGTTGTGGTAGATGTTAACTAAGTATATTGTTTGAAATATATAATAGCTTGTGGGAATAAAGAGAAATGGGGAAGCAATGTTTGGTGGTTTGGATTCTAAAAACGAGACACCAACAATGGAGGGCATGTCAAGGAGATTGGTTTCTTCAAGGCATCAACAAGAAGAAGAATTGCGTGAAGGCTCACAACAAGACATGTACCCGGCCACGCCTTCTCCACCTGCTTCAAACGCAAGGCGAAGAAAAGGCATTCCTCACAGGGCACCTTTTGCCTCCTAATTAATCAATAATTATTTTCTTTTTACCCTCAAACTTGGTGCTACATGCATACATACTCCACATATATTCAACCATTTTTTTTTTCTTTCAAACGATTAACCCCTCTTTCGGGGGAATCTGGCTGGTATAATTTATTTTTTTCAGTAAAGAGAAAAAGAAATGGTAGCCTTTGGTGGAGGGTGTCACAACTTGTCCAATGTCCATGAAGTGGGAAAGCAAAAGAAAGGAAAGGGTATATAGGAAAGTTCCTTCTTTTGAGGTTTGGGTCCCAAAACAACAAATTATCCCTTGTGAAGAACCAATAATGCATATTTGTTTAATATTTAACAGTTGCCAGTGTACATGTCATTAAGAAATTCAAAAGCAGCACTTTGTGGACTCCGTTTCATAGTTTTCCATGGTCCACCATCCACATGGGCGTTTACATCAAGTTAATTACACCGTTTACATTATAATAATAACAATAATAATAATAATGTCTAGGACCTTTTTTCTTTCTCAAAGTTATTTTTAAATTTTCAAATTACCCTTTTAGTTACATTTTTCATAATGAAAAAGCCTGTGCTTGACTGTGATACTATTTACTCACCAATATTTGTACTTGTACATTCATTGATGTTTGCATGTCATGTTCTAGAGCCCTTCTCTTCTTATTCTTGTAATTTTGTAGTTTATGTGTCTTTCTCTTTATCCTATCCACTTCATGGATTTGTGAACAGCAAAATTATGAAAATGGAAATGGTAACAAATATGAATCAATTATTGTGTTTTATAATTAGGTACTGTCGTTTTCGCTGTTACATAATTAAATCCATGAGCCAAGGCAATTAGGTAGAGCAGATATGAATTGATCCCTACTCAAAGTTATCAATTCTGAAAACGCGTGCCACCCAAATATATAACTACACTGCATACGTTAATTAAGATATTCTTTTTGAGTTTTTAATAACATGAACATCCTCAATCAATACGGATTTAGTTGTTACACTATATTATTTAACTTTAACCATTATTTAATCTTCCTCTCTAAAAACAACCTTATCATTAATAAAAAATGAGTTTAAATCTAATTTTTGGTGCAAAATTAACTTATAAACTTATCATTGTTTTAAATCGATATTTAAAGTGAGGATTACATTTGAAATTTCATTTGTAGAAACGAATAATAAAAAGGATTTTCCCATTTTTCATAACATATTGTTCAAAGATGCATATATGTATATATTTTCATCAAACTATTAATTTGTTTGAAAAATTACTCATTCATTTTCAATGATATATATTTCCTAATTATACGTACACCTATCACTTTAGGATATTAAATCTGAAGTCATTGCGTAGTCTTTTCACACTTAATCATCACAGAAATTAGCCTCAAATTAACTTGTTTCATCTCCTTTTCTGGGACATTCACTTCCAGTTCATGTACTCAGAAAATGACCACCATGCAATTAACATATACAATAAATTGACAAGTAAAGAATGATCGTTGGACACTATGAAAAATATAGTAAAATAAAATAATGTGAGACATCCAAATTATCGAGAGACATTTAGGTGTTTTATTTTATCACAATGTCTCGAAAAGAGTAACATAAAATGGGGAGTTTTCTATTGACATTGTTGATATCCAAGAGTTGTCCTTTTTATATTTAGCTGTCATTGCGTAACTGAAGCCATTTCATAGGAATTTTCATTTCCCTTTTTCATCATTCTAATTAATGTGTACGTGTGTATTTAAGGATGGAACTAATAACTGGACGAATCTTTAATTAATAATTTAGGAATTTATAATGATATTTTTTATATTAAACATAATTTTAATGTTTAATTTATATGTAAAGTCATTAGAAGAGAACTTTTCTTTCTCCTGTACATGTAGGGATGGTTACGGATCATATTGGATAGCAATAGGGTCACTACTAGACATGCAATAAAAAATCGTCTTGTTATTTGTCTGTTTGGTACTTATTTAGAAAGTATCTACTGATGTTTAAATTTATAGTATTCATAGATAGATATTCGTAGATATAAAAAAAAAAAATATTTCATAAGTTTTTAAAATGAGATCTAAGATAAAAAAAAAACTATAAAAAAAATGTTAATTCAAAGGAACTAAACGAAAGTTAGAACATAAATCCAAATTAATTTAAAGCATGTATCAAAATAGAAATAATTTTAAAATTAGTTCTAATAAATATAATACTCTAATATTGACGTTTTCCTTCTCTATATTTTACACTTTTGGCACTTAATTCTTAAAACAAATAACAAACAAATAAAATCACAAATAACAAACAAATAAAATCACGAACAAGTAAATAATGCTACAATATATATAAAATCACAATGAAATATTAAAATGAAAATTACTAAAATCATCATCTTCTGTTATTTATTTTAATATTGTGTTAAGCTTCAACTTGTCCACTTTCAATTTTGAAGAGTTTGAAAAGAAAAATCAATTCATTTATTGTAACAATTAACTTGAACAAATATAAATATATAATTTGAAGTGCTCAATTAGTTACATTCTGTTAGTCTACAACCAATCTTAAATATGCACCAATGCGATCAAAGTGTCTAGGATTATGATGTGGAGTAAGAAAACAACCACAAGTACTAAATGAAGACTGAGAAGCAACCTTTGTGATAGGAATTGCTAAAAACTCTTTTGCAATCATTTGCAACATTGCATGTTTTAATCCATTATTAGTCTTCTACCAAACTAAGATGTCAAATTCTTCATCTGAATCAGGTAGTGTCGATTCCTCTAAATAATAATCAAGTTTTAACTTATATTTTAATGGTTCATTTTTCTTTGTAATTTGATGTGAAGTACACAAGAATGCAACGTCTAATGACTTGTGATGAAGGTAAATTGTGATATAATATGTGTAGACGCTGAGTAAATAAATAAACATTCTTTCAAAAGATGACATAAAAAAAATGGAACAATTGTTTTTAAAAGAAGAAAACAATAAGACACAATGTTTATGCTTGTTCACTCAAACTTGAACTACATCCAGTTCTCCTTTAAGAACTCTTAAGGGATTCCATTAATTTTATCAAGATTACACAAGTTTAACCCACTTCTGGTTGAGTATTCTTACACCACTCCTGGTTCCAAGTATAACCCACCACTCTTGGTCCCCTAGTACACATGACTAGTTCAAGTATTCTTAATCCACCCTGGTTCCGAGTATAACCCACTCTTGGTTGAGTATTCTAGCCACTCCTGGCACTCCTAGACAACACGTCTAGTCCGAGTTTAACCTCTCCAGGATTTATCCTTAGACAACTATAGATCGAGTTTACCCATTCCTTGTTGAGTATTATAGTCACTCGTAGCACCCCTAGACAATTCTGGTATCCTCTGGATATGCTGCCTAGTTGAGTATCACCTATTCATGGTTGCAAGTGTTTTAGTTCTCTTTAGAACATATAATAGATCCACTGTGGGATACACTAAAAGGTACAAATGTTTAACTCTTAATGAGAGGATATGTTTACAAATACAATTTGACACTTGTATAGTTATAGACTTAAGTTACTCTCCTAGAGAGGATATAGATATTAAGGCGTAGTTTGATAACTAGTGAGGCTATTCCTTTGAGCTTGGAGGATATCAAATGATGTATTCTATAGACATAATGATGTAGCCATTTTTCTGATGCTTGCTCCTTTCTTCTTTTCTTCTTCCTTCTTCGACTTCTAATTTTTTCTTTATTTTAGAAGCTTAAGACACTGCAAGTTTAAAAATGTAGTAGATAGCGGAAAGTGATGATAGCTTTTTCTTCATATTACCTTATATTGCTCAAACATCCTTTCATCATGTCCTTCTAAGTTGAAGATCATCAGACGATGTATGAGTTGAGATAGATAAGAGTTGAAATGTTATGATCTCTTTGGTGTGTGTGCTCTCTTTCTTTCTTTCTCATCTCTCGTTTCTTTTTGTTTCTTCTTTAGCTTCTCATGTCTTCATTATGTATTTTGATTTAAAGATCATTAGATTATATATGCACTAAGTTGAAGTAAAGTAGATCATTCTTAAATATATTTCTTCATTTACTCATTCTTTCACCTTTTCTCTCTTCTACATTTTCCAACAACTTTTCTCTTGGATTATTCTGCTTTATATATTACTTTGTGAGATAGTTGTTGGATATTTAGTTGACCAACAAATAAACCGAGTTAGTAGTGTTCTTACTGCCTCGGTTATTTGTGGAACCAAGGTAGTAGCTCTTTCACTAGTTTAAATTACTGAAACTTGAAAAGAGTTTACACAATTTTCTTCATTAACAATCCCTCATTTTTTATGTTTATCAAACACATATGCTAAACGAAGTATGTTTCATGAAGATATTAGATGCATCTGGCTATATCAAGTTTTTTGTTTCTATCTTATCTTTGTTAGAAATATTATGATTGACAGATAAACAATTAATGAGCAATAAACCCTTTAATCAAAGTAGTTCCCAATACCCCTTATAACAGTAAAGCAGAAACGTACCTGTAGGATTAGACATTGGGAAACAATGAATAAGTAACCTAAGTTGGTCTCTGATCTCTTACTGGTCTGACCTTCTATATGTGAGCTTATAAACCTTTTTTCTCTTGAGAAAATCTCATAACTTTATTGGCTGCTTTCCGAAGATCCATTCATGAATTGCTTAAATATCTTCCTAAAACCCCTAACTATGTATGCTATAATTGGATGCATATATACTAGGAAATCTTTTGCATTTCTTGAATTTCTATATTTCCTTTTGGGCATTGATTGAAACTTAATTTTTCTCCCTTAGCAACTAAAGTATCCCCTGATTTATTATTCTTCACAATAAAAGCTTTATGGATGTCATCAACATACAAATCCTCTCCTTTTGAGTATAGTCCTTCGTCACAAGACAAACTTTATACCTTTCCATATTACCATTAGAACCCCTTTTCGTCTTAAGTATTCACTTATTTCCAATGGGGTTCATACCTTCTGGTAACGATACAAGTTCTCAAACTTTATTATCTTGCATAGATTTATACTCCTCGTAAAGCACATGTTTTTAAGGATCTTGAGTTTGTTCTTATAGAGGTTCTAAAATTACTAGAGATTTTGATCTTTATGAATCAGATCACTTCCAACGATTCTTCCTCTAAACTTTATTCAGTCAGCTAATAAAGTTATGAGATTTTTTCAAGAGAACAAATGTTTATAAGCTCACGTATAGAAGGTCAGACCAGTAAGAGATCAGAGACCAACTCAGGTTACTTATGCATTGTTTCCCAATGTCTAATCCTATAGGTACACTTCCACTTTATTGTTATAAGGGGTATTGGGAACTACTTTGATAAAAAGATTTCTCCTCATTAATTGTTTATCTGTCAATCATAATATTTCTAACAATTGGTATCAGAGCATGTTAATGATTAATTGGAGAAACTTTTGATCTTTTATCTTTCCAATCTTATGAGAAATTATGATTATACATTTTGGCAGTTTTTCATTCAAGGGTTTATAACCTGCATTAAATTCTTAATGAATGATATATTTGAATGTTTTGGATTATGACAATAAAATTTCCTAATTTATAAATTTGGAACCCTAATTAAAATTAGAATCAGAAGGGGAAAAATCCCAAATCCGAATCCCTAATGTTAATGAACCTTAAATTAGGGAAAATTCCCCAATTAGTTTTCATCCTCTTTATTGTTTGGCAATCTGGTGTGCTACCACCATGGTCTTCTTCTCTGTTTATTTTCTATGTCATGCAATTGAGGTCATGCTTCTTCCCCTTGCATTCAACTTCTGCTTGTTTTCTTGTGTGGGTTTCAAAAATCCTATCTTTGGTTCGTGTTACTCCTTGTGTTGTTGTTTATCTTCCTTGGGTTGCAACTTTCGCAACAATTTATGGTGTTGTTTTGGTTCTGGTTTTCTACAAGTGGAGGAGGTTTCGCAATGATTGTTTTGGTTTAGGTTGTTGCGCTCGTCATGGAAGAAGGAGCACAATTGCCTTCTCTCTGTAAGAAGCAAGATGCAGGGAGCAGTTCTGCGTCGCTGTTTTGCGATCAGAGGTACGCTCCATGATTCCATGTCGCGACGATGAGCAGATCTGAAGAAAACACGTTGCAGTGGTTCTGTGGGATGCGCAATCGCGAGAAAAGAAGGAGTGGCCTTCGAGTTCTTCTCTCTATCATGGTGGTCTTTCAATTCCTTTCATAATATGCAGCCTTATGACAAAAACCAGCCATATACCATGATTTGATGCCTTATAAGATGCTACAAGTTCTGCAGTCATAGTGAATAAAGCCATAAGGGTTTGCTTGGTACTGGACCAAGAACCCACACCACCAGCTAGCATGAAAATTTAACCTGAAGTGGATCTTAAACTATCTTGACATCCTACAAAATTGTCAGAATACTTGATGATCTCTTACTGGTCTGACCTTCTATACCTGAGCTTATAAACCTTTGTTCTCTTGAAAAAATCTCATAAACTATATTGTCGTTGGTTCGTCATGCGACAGTGTCGAGATGGTCACGACTTATGGCGTTCATGGCTGACACACTACAAAAAAAATCGTTATTACATACGGCCAAAATCCGTATATAACCTCCAAAATCCGTATATAATATAGTGTTATATACGGATTACATACGACAAAAAATCCGTATATAATAAGGGTGTAGGTAAAGTTACATACGGATAATCCGTATATAAGTTACATACGGATAATCCGTATGTAACATCACTATATAATTTATATACGAAAAATCCGTATATAATTACTCACCTGTTCTAGAAATGCACTTAAATCAAAATATGAAATTTTAATATTTCTTTCTAAATCAAGTAAAAGATTTTCAGGCTCCAGCCAAAAAACAATACTAATTAGCAAAAATCATGATAAATATAGAGACATAATTCTAGAACCCCTTTAACACAAACCTTTAAATCTCTATGATAAACACCCTTATTGTGGTAATAATCTACACCATCAATAAGTTGTTAGAAGTATAATTTTAGATTTAAAATTAATTACCAATCAAGCATATCTTCACATTATTTATATTTTTAGAGCTAACAAATAATATAATAACATTTCATCTATAATTAATCAAATTAATAAATTAATTACAATAACTTTAAATGTGCAGATAATATTAGTTATAAGAATATATAATTAGAAAAATAACATGTATCTTCAAACACACTGGTGCAAATATGCAATAAAATAGGTTTTTGTTATACATGTGCAACACAAGTGATTATAACAGAAAATGGACTTCATCAAATGAGTGAGTGACTCATAATAGGCAAGTTAACATAGTAACCGCAAAGGTGAAAACTAAAAACTTCAATATAAATTCTACAGGACAAAAAGGACTTACTTGTGAAGAAAGAGAAATATACCACACAGTATAAATGTGCCAGCAACAAGAATCCAACCAATGAGACGACAAAAAATCTTTATCATAGAGACAGAAGAAACAAGTGTAAAACAGGATAAAAGAAGTGTATAGAATCCAACAAATGCAAAAAAGAGCATAACAGCAGCAAGAATAACCAGAGCTGGTCTCCTACAGCACATAATATATAATTGTCAGAAAATAAGACTTTTTAAAACCTCAAATCAAATCAAGATATCCAAGTGTTTATGGTTACACTTTCTTACCAAAACTATGCTTTGATCTGGTAGACAGGGGTTTGCAAGAGGCTAAAAGTCAACCTCAGGATGCTAGTGTACGAAGTTTGATCCAATAGAACAAGTTTGTAGAACAAAATTTGATCCAATAGAATTCAAGGATACATTTCTTAGATTCAAAGATGGTACTAAGGTTTGTTAACTCACAGAGTATAAAACTGCTTATGTCAATAAATGTATTGTTTTATGAACACTTGCTTGTTACAAGCATTCCCCATTGTCATACCCATTCTCTAATTTTTGACCTTAAACCACAGACTGACCATTAGACACATCATACCACTTATACACTGATATAGCATTGTAAATGTGGCTTAGGGCAGCAATTAAGAGAGTTTATCTGATCAATTTGATTAAATCATTATCAGATGATATTATAGTTGGCCTTTTCACCAAGATAATGGTTGCAATTAGAGGAAAAAACAAAATTTAAAACATTTCATACAATACACCTTAATTTTATGTAAATGCAATAGTATATGGACGTGGAAATCATAAGTAAGAAATCATCATGAGAAAGGACAATCGATAGGCTAAGACACTTCCTTGCAGGTTTATATTAGTTTATTTAAAAACATGTTACAAAGCATATAACTAAACATTAAGATGTCCGACCAAAAAAATCTATTGTCTAGTTTTCACAAATTAGGCTAAGCTAGGTAATGAAACCAAATGGTTTTGAATACAAATTCAACGGAATTAAAGCACATAATTACCTAACATGCCAAAAGTTGACAGATTAAAAAAATATGAATATTAAATTTTTATTATCATACTACAAAGCCATACCAGCCAACGTGTGCCAGAATTTTATTATCATTAACACCAATATAAACATTTTATTTCTTAAGATGCTCTTGAAGCCCGAATTTTGATCAAACTTCGACAAAAGCATCTTCAAATCTCCGTTCTTAGAGGCAATCACCAGGCTTGTAAAATATAGCCAATAGATTAAAATTTAGAGGCCAAGAAGCTCTTATTTTGATGGAAACAACAGTGACTTTATATAACAAATAATCTTAATACATGAGCAAAATGCACATTTGACACGGACACCAGTGTTAGAGATCATTCAACAGCTACAGCTCAAAAATCCAATGAAACAATTCCAAGGCAGTTGGTAAAAGTCAAAGAAAATTGTATACAGCTGCCTTCATCAGAATGATTTAACTTCTAAGCGAAAATAATTAAATAGGAAGTAATAAAACAAATAAACCCAAATCAACACGGAAAAACCAACCAAATAAACCCACCGCAGAGAAAGAATCAATAGTTAAAACATAACTAATTCTTATCAAAACACAGGGTGTTAAACAAAATGACTTAACAACCAAACAACAAGATGGCCTCAAAGGTAGTGACAATTAAGATATCATCATAAACACATCTGATAATACCTGCAAAATGATACATCATTGGCCAAATCAATACTAGAAGTATCAATTATCAATATCACACATTCACTTACCAACACAGCATTTAGAGCACGCTACCCCAAGATGGGGGTTATACCAAATTAAATTATTGTATAAAATTCCTGATTAGTTAATAAAAGTGATAAATATTGCTCTTAGAACACATTGGATGATCAAAGGTTAACTTGGTAAACAATCTGAGTCTGTACCATGAAAATTGATTATGCATCAGATAAATTCCCAAAGACAAATCACCATCCTTAGCATAAGTACTGATGTCCCTATCTAAGTTATCATCACTTGCAAATCGTATAATGGAACTTGAAACAACCCGTGCAAATACTTCCTTAAAAAAAGTTACAAAATAAACAAACAAACGCATCAGAGAGATTCCCATTAGACGAACTCAACATTCTCCTTTGGAGTGTTGATGTCCCTATCTATTTTTTCATCATCTGCGTATTACTAAAAGATTTACAGTCTGTACGAATAATGTAGCAAGTAGTGTAAAAAATAAAAGAAAAGTGTAAAACGACAAAATTTTTAGCTGCACAAGTAGTGTAGCAAAACTATTAAAACACTTTACTGTACGAATCATCGAAGAAGATAAAGCTAGTGCCTCAGATCGAAAAGTTTATATAATAGAAGTGGAGCTCGGAGTATATTTAACACCATCATAGGCATACAACAATTAAAGTCAAATGAATTGAAATGGAAAAAAAAAAGATAATAGGTTACACATACACATCTATTTTGCAGAATAAATACATTCATACACTTATTTCAGTTATTATCAACTATATTATATAAATTCCAGAATCCAAAGACACCATTACAATTCATAGAACAACAGGATATAAGATCAAAAGCAATTTAACTCCCCCATACCTTGGCCTTTGTTTTCCTTTCCTATTTCCGTTAGCTACTGAGACTCTTTTTTCCTTTCCTTTCTGTGATTTCCACTTCTTCTCCCACTCATTCCCTTCTTAACTCTGTGAATTCCGTTTCTCTCCGAACATAATTGCTTCCTCTTACGTCCCATTGCACAATAGATTCCTAGGATTTGATGGCTTCTAGGTGAGGAAGAAGAAATGAAAAAAGAGAATAAGAAAAAGGAAAAGAGGAATGTGAATGCTAGGCTTGAGCATTTTCAGATTAGCTCTCTTAGACATTTAAACAAACAGTTTATGAGCAAAATCACAAAATAGAACTCAAGACAGCAATGAACGAAAACAAAACGCAGCTTACAACAGATCAAGACATCAAAGGAAAAGTAAAATTAATAATGCTCAACAGGTTGATATGCAAAACTCAAAAGAGAGAATAATAAACTTGAATCAATTCAAGACAAATGAATAGAAACCAGGAAAGAAATACTTATCTCATGTAGCGTGCTCGACCTTGCCCTGCATCCTAAACAGGACCGAAGGAACCTTAAAAATGGAGAGAAACTCAATATGAACCGATTAATAAGTTCAAATGCAAGATTAATCGGTACAAAAGTGTTTAAACGGCGCAAATGGAGGTTTAACCGGTGGAAATCGAAGAACAAATGGTAGAAAGGCGATTATCAATGGACTCGTGAGTGATCTGTGTGGCTGCCATGGGAGGGAGAAGCAGAAATCGCAAGTGCTTTGTGAGGGAGAGGGAGAAATTGCGATTGCTATGTGAGTGTTAGGGTTCGAGAGAGTGGTTTGCGAGTGTGCGAGCTCGAGAGAGGTTCATAACGAGTGTGAATACTGTTGAAGCTTCACTTAATCAGAAATTCTTTTTTTAAAAAACTTATTTCTCATCTGTATATAACATCTGCAGCTAACATTGGGTTCTAGTTATATACGGATAATATAGGGTATATACGGATTTTATCCTTGAATAACTTTCCCGCCACTCTGCGCCAATATTATATACGAAATTTATATACGGATAATCCGTATATAAAAATCCGTATATAATATCTGTATATAAAACTTTTTTCTAAGATCCGTACATAATTTCCGTATATAATACCTTATTTACATACGACTCTAAATCCGTATATAATAATCCGTATGTAATTCCAATATTTCTTGTAGTGACAACATTCATGGCTGACGACGAGGTTCAACCTTAACACTTGTGTCTAGACCAATGACTTGCGGGTAGTGACCCAGGCCCAATCTGGTGTAGAGTGTAGATCCAATTTTGGGACATTGGATTTGGATTAAGATCTAAAAAGATCTGTTTTAGACTTTTATGCATTTATTTTTAATTATTTTTTAAATAAAATAAAATAAATTATTAACTAAGAATAAATAAAAGTAAAATTAATAATCAATTAAGAATAAATAAAATTCAATTTTGTTCTTGCTTATAATTTTTTAAATGAGCTATTGTTAATTAAGAAATCACCAAAGTAGGTCTTCTTTATCTGGAGTAGTGCATAGAAAAATTATAAATGTTCGTGTTTATGCATATCCATGTGAGTATTGGTCGACCCAAAGGAAGATTAATATTTGGCCAGATTATATACGCACCAATGATGATAAAGTGTGATAATTATAAGGTTTTACATGTCAATAATAAAATCAATCCAAATATAGGTTTGTTATTGGACATGTTCTTATCATCAATGTGATCATTACACCAAGATACCTATAACAATTAATATTACTGTCCAAAGACTTGATATTGATGGGGCATTGGGTGTCTTGAGATGGGATAAACCATTATTTGAATATATTTATATAATTATTGATTTTACGATGTGACCTTAATACTTTTTTTTCTCTTGTATAAAATACATTTACAATAGCTTCAATATCTGCCAACTTAAATTCAGTTCCGGTCCTCAACGGTACAAATTTTAAGGATTGGAAAGACAACATAGAGATAATTCTTGGCTGCATGGATCTCGACCCTGCGTTAAGGATTGAGAAACCTCCTTCTCTTAAGGAGTCTTGTACCTCTGAAGAGAGGAGAGAATATGAGAAGTGAGAGATTGCTCAAATCGCATGTGTTTGATGGTCCTTAAGCATGACATTCCAGAGGTCTATAGAGGTACTATATCTGAAGAAATTACAAGTGCTAAAGATTCCCTTGCTGAGATTGAAAAACACTTTGTGAAAAGTGAAAAGGAGGAAGCAAGTGCGCTTCTTCAAAGCTTGGCTTCCATGAGGTATCAAGGCAACAAAAATGTGAGAGAGTACATTATGGAAATGTCAAACATTGCTCCAAAACTTAAGGCGTTGAAACATGAGTTGTAAGAAGACTTACTTGTACATTTTATCCTAAACTCTCTTCCTATACAATTTGGACAATTTAAGATTTCTTATAACTGTCAAAAGCAAAAATGGTCTCTTAATGAGCTCATTTCATATTGTGTTCAAGAAGATGAGAGACTAAAGCAAGAAAAAACTGAAAGTGCTCATTTAACCCGTACCTCTAATGACAAAGGAAAAAGAAAGAAAACTGAGAATCCTAATGGTGATGCTTCTAAAGGTCCATTACAAAAGAAACAAAAACAGTTTAGTAAATGTTTCTTTTGCAATAAAGTTGAACACATGAAGAAGGAATGCACAAAATATCATGCATGGCGTGCAAAGAAAAGGTTGTCTAAGCTATTAGAAGATAAGTGATTCTGAAGGATGAATCTATTTAGAGATGACAAATTCGTAGTGAAGGAAGTGATAAAATGTTTTAGATTATTATTTTGTACTAGTTTTCTAAATTTTTGTTTTGAAAGACATTTCATTGTACCGCCATTTAGGCGAAATTTGATTTCATTTGTTTATTTGGAAAAATTTTGTTATTTATGTTAGTTTGAAAATAATGAATTTAGATTGTTTTTTAAATTCAAGATTTGTTGAAACCAATTCACTTTTGGAAAATTATAATCTATATATTCTTCATACGAAATCTTCCTATTATGAATCCTTAAATATGGAATTGCATGATATTTAGCATAATATTCTTTAAGGATATTGAGTTTGGGGGGAAGACTAAAGTTTAGAGGAAGAATCGTTGGAAGTGATCTGATTCATAAAGTTCAAATCGTCGATGTACTCCCCATAGGTGTCAAAAAATATTCCTGAACACAATTCATGCCGTTGATCCAAATCAGACATAACCCAGATAATAAAACTCATCACGCATAATACACATTTTCAACAAGAATGAGACTTTTGCATTTCGTTATCCATCGATTCCAACCCGTTGTTCTTCACCCAGAAACCCTCGCACTTCGAATTGAAGAAAGAATGCATTCTTTTCTCTCACACAAACACAAACCCTAATAATACAGAGCCCCAATTTGTTTTTCCCAAATCTCATTTGCATTTCTGAATTGTAGGGGGCTGCACTTAAATTTTTACATTTTTCCCACTTTGCCCTTCCCTAAATCTGATTCCACATTGCAAACCAAATTTTTAATAGAAACTCGTTTTTAATACCACGTGAGATTAATGAATCCACTTTTAATGCCAAGTAACCCAAACTTAAATGACCGTTTGTCCAATTTGACGACAGACCTCTAATTGCTTCAATTTTACAAAAAAACAAAAGACTCAATTGAGATGCCAAAAAAAAATGACCTATTTGAGATTCTGGATTAAATTGGGACCTACCAAGACATTAAACCTAAAGAAAAATAATCTAGACTGTCGGTGTGATGTTCTTTAGTTTGTTGATTTTGTATTTTTCAACAAATTTTGTTGATTATGTTAGAAGGAAGGTATGAAAAGGTGTGATACTAAACATTTTAGGTAGGGTTTGTTTTAACTTTTGTTTTTTAGTTTTTGAAAAACATATAATTGTTGATTTTAGGTCCTATGTGTGTGTTATTCGTTTGTATTTTGGACTAAGCTTTGAATGTATGAGCCATGTTTCTTCCTATAAATTGATGACTTGTCAAAGTGGCTCTATTGATTGTTGTGAGTTGAGAAGAAAGTATGTGACATGTATGCACCTTGATAAGTTAAGGTATGTTCTTGAATTTAGAAACTTCGGTTGAGATAAATATGTTGAATTTTCCAGTGTATTATGTTATAAGAAAAGAAAGGATGAAAAATGTGTACCTTATTCAATAATAAGGAGATAGTACAATTGATATATATAGCTCTTTAAAGCAATATAAAAATGGAATATAAATATAAAAACAAAATATAAATATATGAACATAAATGCACAGATATGAACGAAAAATAAATTAAATCCAATATCCCCCCTCAAGCTGCAAAATATATATCTTTAATGCTCAGCTTCAACAACAAATATTGAAATTTTACGGGATGTAAAGCTTTAGTATGAACGACTGCAAGTTTAGTTGAAGTAGAAATGGGCAGGAGCTTAATTACACCAACTTGAACTTTATCCCTTATGAGATGACAATCAATTTCAATATGCTTTGTCCTCTCATGCATGGCTGGATTCTGTGCAATTTGTATAGTAGATCGATAGTCACAAAATAGTGGAACTGGTTGTGGTAGATGTTGTTCCAAATCATGGAGCAAATACAAAAGCCATTGAATTTCACATGTTGTGGAAGCTAAGGCTCTGTATTCTGATTCGGTTGATGATCTAGATATAATACCTTGCTTCTTGGATTTCCAGCTGATTAATGATGCACAATAGAACACATTAAAACCAGTTATAGACCTTCTAGTGTTAGGGCAAGCAGCCTAATCAAAATCACTAAAAGCCTTGAGAGTATGTTCTGTGTTGGAGGGAAAGAATAATCCTTGTCTTGAGTTGTTCTTAATATATCTCAAGATCGTTATTGCTGTTGTATAGTGATCTTCCAAAGTATTGGAAAGAAATTGACTAAGAGTACTAATTGCAAAACATAAATCTGGTCTTGTGTTGGTTAGATATAATAACCTGCGAAGAAGTCTTCTATAGGCTTGCACATCTAAATAGGGTTTCCCTTCTGTCTTGGAGAATTTTGTGCCTGGTTGTATGGGAGTAGAAACATGTTGACATCCCAACAATCTTGCATCTTCCTTTGTGACAAATTGATGCCCTGTTGAGATCTTGCAATTTCTAAGCCCAGAAAATACTTGAGTTGGCTTAGGTCTTTAATTTTGAACTTTGCTTCAATAAAGCCTTCACAGTTTAGATTTCTTGGATGTCATCACCTGCCAAAACTATATCATCTACATAAACAAGTAAGATGGTGATATGAGCATAATCACTTTTGACAAAAAGTGAATAATCTGATTTTGATTGTATGTAGCCCAAAGAAAGTAAAGTAGTTGTCAACTTGTAATTCTATTGTCTAGATGCTTGCTTGAGTCCATATAAAGACTTCAACAACTTGTAAACTTGCCCTAGTTTTTCTGTTTTGTAGCCAAGAGGAAAAGACATGTATACCTCTTCATCTAGATCACCATGTAGAAAAGCATTATTTACATCTAGTTGATGTAAATACCAATGTTCTGAAGATGCTAAAGCCAGAACCAATCTTACTGTTGTGAGTTTGACAATAGGTGAAAAAGTCTCAAAGTAATTTAAGCCTTGTTGTTATGTGTAGCCTTTGGCTACTAACCTTGCCTTGTATCGTTCAGTACTCCCATCAACATGCCTCTTTATTTTGTATACCCATTTACATCTGATAGGTTGCTTTCCATAAGGTAGATCAGTCAAAACCCAAGTTTTAGTATTTTCTAAAGCTGCAATTTCTTGATCCATGGCATTTCTCCAACAATCATGTTTGATGGCTTGGTTATAGGTTTTAGGTTCACTAACTTGGGAAAGATTAAGGACATATGATTTATGAAGAGATGATAATGCATCATATGAGAGATATATATAGATAGGATATAAGGTACCCGTGGATGACTGAGTGGCGGAAGAAGTAGATAACATGTTGCAATGATAGTCCTGTAGATAAGATGGTTTATGTTTTGGCCTGGTTGATTTCCTTTGTGGAGTATCAGTGGCAGGTTCAACAGAAACAGGTCGAGAAGAAAAAATAATAGGGTCTATAACAATAGAAGGAGGAGATGTAGGTGGTAAAGAGGGTTGATCAGTAGCTTCTGAGAAAAGAGGTGATGGAGAGGAAATGATTTTGGTGATAAAATCCAAGGAATTTGAATTTTGTGTATCAATAGGTGAGTACTTTTCACTAGTAAGAAAAGGAAATATGTTTTCATAAAATACTACATTCCTTGATAGAAAAATTTCCCTTGAGTTGAAATCTAACAAAAGGTAGCCTTTCACTCCTTTTTAATACCAAGTAAAACACATTTTTTTGCACGAGGCTGAAATTTAGTTCTATGAGCTTGAAGAGTTGAAGCATAGCAAAGTGAGCCAAAAACTTGTAAGTAATGTCAGACTTAACATCGTGTAACAGCTGAGATGGAGAAAAATATGTCAAAGCTTTGGAAGGTAAAATATTAATGAGTTGCACAACATAACGAACAACAAAAGACTAGAAAATTATGGGCAAATGGGATTGAAACATTAAAGATCTCGCAACATTGAGAATGTGTTGATGTTTTCTCTCAACAACTCCATTTTGTTGAGGTGTTTCAACACAAGATAATTGATGTTGGATCCCTTTTGTCTATAAAAATCTGTCATTGCAAACTCATTACCATTGTCTGACCTAACAACTTTTACATCAATGCCAAATTGAGTTTTGATATAAGAAACAAAGCCTATAAGTTGTGATCTTGTATTAGACTTACTTGCCATCAATTTAATCCATGTGAATATAGACATATCATCCACTATAGTTAAGAAATATTTGAAACCATCAACAAAAGAAGTACAATAAGGCCCCCCAATATCAACATGAATTAAATCAAAAGGAACTTTTGAAACAGTAGTACTTAATTGAAAAGGAAATTTTCTTTGCTTAGAATAGTGACAAGTATCACAATGAGTATATTTTGTATCAAGTAAAGTGGATTACATGGTGCGTAATTTGGTATAACAAGAAGAAGAAGGATGCCCTAGTCTAGAGTGTCAAATATCTATAGAGTTAGGTCTTATTGTAGAACAAGCAATAAAATTCTCAGGAGTAATAGCAATTGGTGAACCAAGGGGTGTGGATGCAGGAACTATCATGACATACAAGCCATCTCTTTCTTCAGTTTTCCCAATCATCTGTAGAGTTGCCTTTTCATGTATTTAACATGAAAATCCAGAAATTGTAATTTTACAAGATAGAGATTTAGTTAACTTTGTGACCGAAATAAGATTGATTTAAAAATTAGGAACAAACAAGAAATTATGTAAAGGTGTAGGCCAAGAGAAACTGTGCCAGAAAAATGAGCAAATAAAGAGTTCTTGTTGGATAGAGAAATTGTAATTGGTGAGATTTTATGATAAGAAATAAAATGAGACAAAGAACTGAATATATGATCAGTAACACCTGTGTTTAGAATCCATTGGGAATAGATATTACCTTGATCCTAAGAAGAAGTGGAAACATTATGAGAACTCATTAGATCGGTAGAATGTATGACTGTAAGATTAGATTGAGGAAGAAGTGCCAATAGACCATGAATTTGCTCTTGAGAAAGTCCCATAGTTAAGGAATGTGACTGCGCTTGAGAATTATTAAAAGAAGAAACAACTGCAAAAGCCATTGAATTTCACAACCTCAAATTGAAAAAAAATTTCACAACCTGAACCTCCGGAAACTCCTCCAAATTCCTCAAAAATCAATCCAGGGCTACGAGTCATTAAAGCACCCAATTGTTTCTCATTGAAAACCCTAGAAAACAAAGTCAAAACATAAAACATAACGATGCGAGAGTAATAGAGGGAATGCCATAAAAGGAGAAGAAATTGTAGGAAAGCCAAGAACAAGAGGTAGAAGATGAAGATCTTGGTAGTAATAGAATTGGTTGCGGAAGAACGTGATCAAGAATTTTCTTTTGATACCATGTTATAAGAAAAGAAAGGATGAAAAATGTGTATCTTGTTCAATATTAAGGAGATAGTACAATTGATATATATATATATATATATATATATATATATATATATATATATATAGCTCTTTAAAGCTATATAAAAACGGAATATAAATATAAAAATAGAATAATATATGAACATAAATTCACATATATGAACGGAAAATAAATTAAATCCAATATATTACTCCAATGTCATGTTTCTGACTTTATTATACATTGTAGTAGTGAATTGTATAGAGGATGTGTATTGATTTTATCTCGTCATTTTATAATGGTTTTCGGTATGATTTTCATAGGTTATAAGATGGCACTAGTGCAGAAAGGACTTTAGACGTCTGTTATTTTGGGCTTTTAATGTTTGATCTCTGTCCGACGTCTATACGGGTGACGTTAATGAGATGTCGGACCCTTTAGGTCATATGTCTCTATAGACGTCGGACCTATATAGGTCAGACGTCTATATAGACGTCAGACCTATATAGGTCAGACGTTTATATAGACGTCTGATCCATATAGGTCAGACGTCTCTAAGGTTGCTCCTGACTGATGGTGATTTGAGTTTACAACTTTATATTTTAGTTGAAGAGAATGTATTGTATATTTTTTTTATTGAATGGTTATAAAAATGAAGTGGAGGGAATTGGAGAGTGCAAAACGCAAGAAATCGTCGCCAAAGAACGCCGCCCAAGGACACGAGAATAACTACACCAAAACCCAACGAAAACACATTTTAATCGGTTCAAATGAAAGATAATGCATCAAAGAGTGATGTAATCAGAGTAAAACTAATTTAAAACAGTGCAAAAGTGAGAAAACGAACTTGAAAAGCGTAACCCGTAGAGAGAAAACGCGACAAAGATGATGAACAATGAGTGCGCGTAACCAGCAATTAATCAGTTCAAATGAAAGATAATGCATCAAAGAGTGATGTAATCGGAGTAAAACTAATTTAAAACAGTGAAAAAGTGAGAAAACGAACCTGAAAAGCGTAACCTGTAGAGAGAAAATGCAACGAAGATGATGAACAATGAGTGCGCGTAATGGCTGTCTCGCGATCACGATGTTTTAATGTCGACATTTAGAAGTCGGTTCCCCTATAACAAACGTCTAAAGGGCTTTAGAAGTCGATTCCCCCCATAACAGACGTCTAAATGAAGTCAAAAAGTGACTTTTTAAATATTTGGGTTTAGGGTTTAGACGTCGCTTCCCCCAATAACAGACGTCTAAAGGGCTTTAGAAGTCGGAATGACAGAATCAGACGGCTAAATGGTTTAGAGGTTGGTTCCCCCAATAACAGATGTCTAAAGGGTTTTAGAAGTCGGAGTGGCGGGACCAAACTAAATGAAGTCAAAAATTGACTTTTTAAATTTATGGGTTTAGGGTTTAAACGTCTAAAGGGCTTTAGAAGTCGGTTCCCCCCGTAACAAACGTCTAAATAGAATAAAAAATTATTTTTTATTAAATTTTTCGTTTAGTTTTGGCGTCTATTCGGGGGAGTTGACGTATATGAGGGCCTATAGACATCGGTTATGAGGGTCCTGAGGTCTATAATATGATAGACGTTGGGGCCCCTCTTAACTGATGTATATATTGGCAACTTATTTACTAAAGTACCACCGGTCATTAATTTACGTCAGACCCCGCTTAACTGACGTTTAAGGTGTGACGTTAAAAACCAATTCTACACTAGTGTTGCGATCCAACACTTTTCAGTATGCAGAGTGATAAACATATTATACTAAAAAGAAATTAAGAAAGTTGTAGTTCTGGACACAATTTTGGAGCAGGTGATGGAATAAATGTTGTCAAAGAAAGTGATGAGTATATGAAAAAAGTTGAAAATCTTTTAATTTGAAATGGAGTTTGACACCAATTTCGAAGGGCTATGAAAGGTGATAGAAGAAAGAGAAGGACATGGAGTTTTACAAACACATTTTCAACTCTTTACAAAGTTTTCTTTTTCTAATTTCTAAATAAAGTAATGGTATTAGGTTTAACTCATAGTTTAATAATATACTTTTCAATTGCTTATTTATTAACTATATGCCACATCCAAAAATTATACCTAAACATCCACAACTTATGTCTTGTGGTATAAATATTCATGAAAATGTTGTCTTTTCATTTTCTAACTAAGGAACAAACTACATTTTTATTCTTTTTTAGCCAACAATTTCTTTACTATGGTTTCTTCATTCTTAAATACAACGTCTCATATGTGTTTAAAAATCCACACTTTATAAACTGTAATCTTAAGTGATTAACAACACATACATGCAAACAAATTTTGTTACCTAAAACAATGTTTAATATATATATATATATATATATATATATATTGTTTTTCTGGAAAAGTAATTTTTGAAATATGAAAATTAGAATAGTCATTTTTAAAACTACTTTTCAGAATCACTAGTGCAGAAAGGGCATTAGACGTATGTTATTTTGAGCTTTTAACGTCTTTTTTACAACCTACGTCATTACTAGTGACGTTAATGAGACGTTGAATTTCCATATAACTGACATCTATATAGACGTCAGTTAGTGCCATGTCTGACGTCTATAGACATCGGCTAAGGCCTACACCGACGACTAAGGGCACTATATAAACGTCGGCATAGGCACTAACCAATGTCTGATAGCACTGTATAGACTTCGATTATGGCACTAACCGACGTCTAAGGTCACTATAGACGTCGATGTAGGCATTAGTCGATGTCTAATATAGTCATTGTGTTTTAGTGCAGTTTTGTTCATGTCTTTGGATAGCCTAGTAGCAAACTCTGTCTTTGCTAGTTTCCCCCAAAAAAAAGCTTGCGTCTTTTGAATTTCTCATGACATTTCAACCCAAAACTGAACCTGGCTTCTTTCCTAGTTCCATTTTTAACCGTAAGAGGAAACAATTACGGTGAAACGATAACTAGGCAACGACCCAGGGTTGTTTTTGGGTCGAAACGCCATAAGAAATCCAAAAAAAGCCACTTTTTCTGGGAGGCAGCTAGCAAAGGCAGAATGTAGTACTACGTTACCCCAAGAGAGGAACAAAACTGCACTAAAACACAACACAAGGAAAACACATTTTAATCAGTTGAATCAGAAGATAATCGATGAAAGACTAATATAATCGGACTGAAACAAAGTTTAAACGGTTTAAATAAAAAAAAATGCACCTGGAATGCAATGCCACAAGAGAGAAAAAGGAGAGGAGGAAGGCGATGATGTTTGCGTAACTATGAGTCTGTGGTTTATTTAACATGAATTTAGGAGTCGGTTAAAACAGAAACCAACGTCTATAGTCAGCTAGACGTCGGTTATCTCACTAATGTGATGTCCAAGATAACTTTTAATCTGCCTTTTGCATGCACCTTAGACGTCTGACATAAGGGGCACTGAAGTCTACGGCGCTGATCGGAATGACTTTTCAATTCTGGTCAGGGAAGTAGGCGATGGTTGTCTTGGGGTGCCGATGTCTATAACATTTTAGACGTCGGTCCCCCTACTACTGGACGTTGAAGTGCCTGCGAGTTTGGTGAGTAGCATTATTTAAAGCTACATAGACGGCGCTCCCTTAGAAACCAGACGTCTATAGGACAAAAAGTGATTGTCTTCTCGCCTTCTTGTTAGGCCCATTGACGTCAAGTAAAGGGAGCATAGACGTCTATAACATTATAGACGTTGGTTATTTATTACATGACGTCTAAGAGCCTGAGAATCAGGTGAAGAGCATTAATTGCAGCCAGATAGACGTTTGCCCCCCTCAAAAGCGACGTCAATTGGGTGTCTTCTCACTTACCTATTAGGCCCTTGGACGTCTGGTTAGGGAAGAACAAACGTCTACTATATTATAGACGTTGTTTACCCTAGAAACCGACGTCTCGGTTACCAACTTATTTACAGTAATGCCATCGTCCATTAATATACGTCGAGCCACCCTTTAACCGATGTCTTGTGGGTGATGTTAAACAACGTTTTTGCACTAGTAAATGCTACAAAAATAGAAATTTTAAAAGTATATTTCAAAATAAGAAAAGGAAAATTGAAAGGTCATTTTTAGAATATATTTCTCTTATAGTTTTGAAAACTACTTTTTTTAAATAATTTTTTTACCATGTTTTTTATTAACATCCTATAAATTAGTTCATAAACTATTAAAGAAGTTAAAAATGTTTAAATTTTTTTTTATAAAATGGCATTTAAATAAATAATTTTAACAAAAAGAGCATGACATTGTCAAAGTGAAAACTATCACTAGTGCAGCGAGGGGCTTTTACCGCGGTTATTTTTCACTATACGTCGCGGTTTACGAACCGTGGCATATTCAGCCACGGTAGTAAGTCAGAGACTTTAGGCCGCGATTACAACCGCGGTAAAAAGGTTGGGGAATATACCACAGTTGTATAAGGAACCGTTGCCTAAACCCCCTTTTTTAAAAAAAAAAAAATTGTTCCAGTATATGCCGCGGTTAGAACCGCGGTAAAAGACCCAGGAATAGATTGCGGTTCTTGCACTAACCGTGGCCAAAGGTCCATAAAAAAAAACGAACACTATATACCGCGGTTGTGGTAACAACCGCGGCATATTCCCCTGTAGTTTTTTAAAATAGCAGATATGTTTTTGTGATATCCACTACCACAAAAACAGACCAGCATATCAAATACACGTTCAAATTCATTTTCAACCGAACAAACACATATTGAAATGTATTTTAACATCAAATAAAGTACAAAGTCTCATAAAATACAATCTAATCAAATGCAATGTTTAAATCTAGTAACTAAGATCTATTGTATAATCTAACTATATACTTCGCAGTAGCGTTCCTCATGAATAATAGTGGCTTCTCAGGAACTGGTGTAGTAGTCTTGAATTTCTGCACAAGACAATTCATATTAATTAGTGTATATGAATTCTAAAT
>NC_028358.1:14028500-14035227 GCF_000741045.1 Vigna radiata var. radiata
CATTTCATTCAACAACGTCAACAATTCTGTAAAACTCTTATCAGTCCATCCATTGCTTGCCTTCAAATTCATGAGCCTTAATACAGCTGACAAACGTGTGAACTTAGTTGAACCGACATACAAAGGTGTTTCGGCATCAGTCGACATCGTCTCATACACATGAGCTTTGGCAAAATTTTCTGCGCCGACATCGCGGATCATGTCCTCCAATTTGTCTTCATCCGGTCGATCTTCTTCCATGGTGGAGTCAGTAACATTTTCAGTTTGCGAGTTAGTCGGAAAGTACATTTCTTCGCCATGCCATATCCATGTTGTATAACATCTTAGGAAACCATCACAGATAAGATGTTCTCTAATTTGGGTTGCGTTCAACTTTCTCCCATTCAAACAGTTCACACAAGGACATCTAAACTTCACTTCATCATCACTTATCCCCTCATTACGTTGCGCAAATTGTATAAATTCCTCTACACCTCTCTCGTATTCAGCACTAATACGTGGTAAATTAATCCAATTTCGATCCATTCCTAAATTTTACAAAATTACAATTATACAATTTTCTATATAAAATTATCAATTCAATCATACAATCAATTCAGTAATACAATCATACAATCGTACAATTAATAATAAGTATTCAAATGATCAATTCTTTATTATTGAAAATTTTAAAATTTCAAAATATTCATTACTTTTAAAATTTTAAATATAAACATGTTATTATTAATAATGTAGATAAAAATTATTGAAAATTTCACTAGACTCCTATAATATATTTATAATAATGTTGTGTACATAAGTTAAATACTAAGACCCTATAAAGCTTTGTTTTACTTTTTAATTCCTATTATAAAGTTACGATAATATATTATTATTATTATTATTATTATTATTATTATTATTATTATTATTATTATTATTAATATTATTATTTTTGTTATTATTACAATAAATTTTTTAATTTTTATTATTATTACTTTTTAATTATTATTATTACTTTTTAATTCCTATTATAAAGTATTATTCCAAACTAAAAATATAGAATAAATTATATTTTTTACCATCAAAACTTTTTATCTCTATAGAAATTTAGTCACAATTAATATCTTTTGTAAAAACCCATAAACCTATTCCATTCATTTTATATTATTTTTTTATTTATAGATGTGTTATTCTATTATTACATAATTAAGTTATGATTTTTTTATAGAGGGTAATTTTTGAAATGGGAACTTTTGGGTCTGGGCGTTGTAGGGAACTTTTGGGGGCAACCCAACCAAACTCAACATGCACAACATCGCATCCATGAATTGCTATTGAAATGGAATCGCATAAATTAAAAGGAATCGCATAAAACCAGAAATCAATTGCAAGAACATTTCATCAACCAATCAATCAGGTTAAGCAAAACGGATAAATCAATCGCATAAAACAGATATTGAAATCAAACCTGGTTGGCGCGGCCGAGGTGCGGCGGAGAAGCACGGGTGCACGGAGAGGTAGGCTTGCGTAAGAGAGGATGGCTGGCGTCAATGGAGGAAAGCTCGCATTAGAGAGGATGGCTGGCGTCAATGGAGGAAAGCTCGCAATAGAGAGGCACGACGGAGACGTTGAGGTTTCGTTTTCTGAAACTGATTGCGTGAGGAGGAAAACTGTTCAAAGTTTTTTTTAACCTAATTACCACATACTACCGCGGTTCAATTTAAAATTGCTGTCATATATCCAAATATGTCGCGGTTCTGAGGAAAACCGCGGCATATTCGCATTAAAAAAAAATCAAAATTAAAATGGAATGGCAATTTTGAAATTTTTCAGAAACCTTTATGCCGCGGTTTCCCACCCAACCGCGGTATATTGTCCTATTATTTTCAGAACAACGTTCAACTGTTAGCGGGTAATAAATCTGCAGGGGAATAGGTCGCGGTTGTAAGGAGAACCGCGGGGTATTCCTTGACGTTCTGAATCTCCCATCTGCCTTCCCAACTGTCTTTTGGGGAATGTTAGAGGTAGTAGGGGGTATATGCCGTGGTTGCTCAGAGAATCGCGACATATACCCCCTGCGACCTTCTGATATTCCTCATCAGTCAGCTCCTGCAATAAATTGGCATGGGAATACGCCGCGGTTGCTTAGAGAACCACGGCCTATTCCCCTGCCAATTTATTGCAGGGGCTGACTGATGGAGAATGTCAGAAGGTAGTAGGGGTATATGCCGCAGTTCTCTGAGCAACCGCGACATTTACCCCTGTTATTAACTTTTTTCCTGACGTGGCGTCAAAGGTGATGATTGACTGGGGTATATGCCGCGGTTAAGAGGTGAATCGCGGCATATATGTTCGATTTATTTACAAAACTGTCACCGCGCACCATTATGTTGCGGTTTCTGGTGAACCGTGTCATAATGTGTGTTGTATAAACCCTATTTTTTACTAGTGTATTTTATTTTAAATGGGAGAAACAAAATTATATTTAAATATTTATGGTAATATAAGCATTCACAGGACTTCGGAGAACTTGAAAAAAAGAGAAAAACTTATGGATAAATGTAACATTTTAAATTAAAGAAACAATGACGATGTATTTTAAAAAAAAAAAAAGTTAAAAATGATTTTGATGAAAAATTAGAATTTATCTTTATCTTAAAAATTTTATATAATTTAATTTTCAAACTTTAAAAATAAATAAATATAATTTTCTAACTTAATTTGTTAATTTTTTGATATGTCAATTATATAAAGTAGTAACTAAATTTAAGTTATTTATACAGTTTGAAATTAATTTAAAATATAGTTTAATACATAAAAATATTATTAAAATAAAAATTATTTATTTTTAAAATTAAATTTTATTTTAAAAAAACAAATTTTAATTTTGCATTAAAATTTTTAACCATTACAAACATTAATCCTAAAAAGAAATTGTATAAATAGCATGGGTTTTTTGAAGCCCAAACGCAATACCTTAAAAAAAGACTCTTTTGAGACACGCCGCCCTTAATAATAGAGGTTCCAAATTACACATGTCATCTATTAGTTTAATAATTGATTGATCAATTAAAAATAACGTCAAAATCATTTTATAGTAAACAATTATGGACATTTCAATCATTATTGTTCAAAAAATTAAACGCAAACAATAATGAAAGTTTCAATTATACAAACTGAATCGAGAAAGTTTCAATTATAGTTTTTAAAAATAAAAATAAAATCATGATATAAAATATGACCGAAATTATACACACATGCAGTAATAAAAATCCAAATAAACTTTTTCAAATATAATCCTCGTAAAAAAATGAATTTATTCTCCCTCACGTTGAGTTTCATAACATTTTCAATTTCTTATTTTGACTTTTGAAATCATAATTAGAACTCTTTCCTTTAATTAAAGAGTATTTAAAGTACTAATGTTTCACTTATAAAAAATTATAATAACTATGCTTATAATTTACAGTATCGGTGGCAAGATCTTAATCAAACATAATTGTAATCAACAAGTATTATTTACTTACTGATTTGTGAAGCTTTAGTAGCAGAATAAAATATTGTTTATGCATTTATCATTTAGATTATGATCTGCTTAATAATTTGGCAACTCATTGACCTCATTGGTTAAAAAATAAAAATAAAATTAAAAAAAAGAGGTTGAATTTTGCCATTAATTCCCCACCACTCATCGTCCATCTCTATCACATCATAGTGTTCTACAGCAACAACCTTGTACTCACAATCTCACAAAAAAACATGGTATTATCTCAATCTCAATGTCTAAGTTTAACATTCCATCTTCCTCCTTTTCTCAACCCAGTGCCACCATTCAAAAATCCAAGCTTTTCTTCTTCTCCCAACCATACTTTCTTTCCTTCAAAACTCAAAAAAACACTTCTTTCACCGTCCTTAGACAAACTCTTACCAATGAAATGTTCCAACTCTTCAAACTCCATCTCACTACCACCTGATTTGGAGTTTGAGTCTGATCCCACTCTCACCAATGAAGACCTGAAGCCAACAGCACCGAGTCAAAGGACATTTTCTGGCTTTGAAATAGCAAGTTTATGGGTTGGACTGGTTGTTGGTGTCCCTTCTTACTACCTTGCCGGTAGCCTTGTTGACCTTGGCATGGCTTGGTGGCAAGGCATAGCAACTGTGGTGGCAGCCAACATGGTCCTCTTGGTTCCTTTGGTCCTCACTGGGCATGCAGGCACACGTTATGGCATATCATTCCCAGTTCTTGTTAGATCCTCTTTTGGCATCCATGGTGCTCACATTCCTACACTTCTAAGAGCCCTAATTGGTTGTGGTTGGTATGGAATTGAGTCTTGGATTGGTGGGGAGGCTATTTTCCTTCTCTTGCCAAGATCCATTAAGGAAGCTTCATTTTCCCAGCCTCTACCTTGGCTTGGCACTTCCCCTCTTGAGTTTGCTTGCTTTTTGATCTTTTGGGTGGCTCAGTTGGCCTTCGTGTGGACAGGAATTGATGGTATTAGAAAGCTTGAGAAGTACTCAGCTCCAATATTGGTTGCTCTCACTTCTTGTCTTCTGATTTGGTCTTGTGTCAAAGCTGGTGGCATTGGTCACATGCTCTCTTTGTCTTCCAAGCTCTCTGCATCAGAATTCTGGTCTATTTTCTTCCCTTCCCTCACTGCCAATATAAGCTTTTGGGCCACTGTGGCTATTAACATTCCTGATTTCACAAGATATGCTAAGAGCCAGAAGGATCAAGTTATTGGTCAAATTGGACTTCCCATCTATATGGGGGCTTTCACATTTGTTGGTGTAGCAGTCACTTCATCCACAAAAGTGATATTTGGTGAACTCATTTCTGACCCTATTAAACTTCTTGGTCAAATTGGTGGCCTCACAACTAGGATCATTGCAATCTTTGGTATAAGCCTAGCCATTATCACCACCAATATTGCTGCCAATGTTGTTGCACCAGCAAATGCTCTAGTGAATCTCAGCCCCAAATGGTTCACCTTTAGCAGAGGAGCTCTTCTGACTGCACTCCTTGGGATTGCTTTTCAACCTTGGAGGCTTCTTCAGTCTAGTGAGAGCTTTGTTTACACTTGGCTAGTTGGATATTCTGCTTTGATGGGTCCTATTGCAGGGATTGTTCTAGCTGATTACTATATCATACACAAGACAAATTTGAATATGAATGACTTGTACTCAAAGAGTCCTTATGGGACATACTGGTATTCAGGGGGATTTAATGTAGCTGCTATTCTGGCACTAGTTATTGGAGTTTTACCTGTGGTTCCTGGTTTCTTGCAGAAAATTGGAATTGCAACTTCAGTTCCTAACACTTTTGTTGTGATCTACAACAATGCCTGGTTTATAAGCTTCTTTTCTGCAGGATTCTTGTATTTGTTTCTGTCAAATTTGAGAGGGAAACCTGGTAATTCTGCTGCTAGAGACCCCCTTTTGCCTACAGCAAAGTAAATACATTGAGATACATGAATATAACACTTTCTTTATACATTGTTCTTTGGTTGAAAAAAAGCAATGCATATTTGAATTATGGAAGATTCTGTTAATCCTTTATTTATGAAAGTTGTTGTACTCATAATTCTGTGCTATATCATATTAAAAGGTAGCATGAACACATTTTTTCTTGCAAATATAACTCTTGGAATATGTCATAATATAGTTATGTTGCTATATAAGCTCTGTTTCATAGAAGGGGGAAAAGTGATCTTACTACTCACGAGTTGTATTAGCATGAGACCATCAAGTCTATAATAAGCAAAGTATGATTAAAACAAGACTATAATAAGGAAAAAAGAAAATTTTAGTAAGATTATAATATAAATAAACAATGAGATGGTGAGTTAATATTTATGATACAATGTATTATTTATACAAATTATAAGTATTTTTTTCTTCAATTAGATAAAATTATGATAAATGAAACAGTTTTTTTTTTTTTTACCTTTGAAATATTGAAACCTAGGAAAATAATCAAGAGTCAGGGATCATCACATTAACTATATCATCCCATACTTCATTGTCAACTAATTCAAAAAATATCTTCATGCTATTTTTTCAAAAAGTGTTTTTTTTTTAATAAATGCATCCTCAATCTTTGTCTTTTTGAAAAACTATCGAAGTTTTAAGGAAAAAGGACACTATAATGCCAAAAGTGGAAGTAAATCGGTGATTTTAATATTTCTTTGTCTATTAACAAATGAGAGGTAGTATCTCTCCATTTTCTCCCCTTATCTCCTCAATATTTCTTAAATTCCAAACTTGAACTTTTTTACTTTTACTTTTTACTTATTTTACTTTTGGATCGCGATACGTTGACAACAAATTTTTGATAACGATTTGCCAACGCCATATGTCAGCATTCTATTGGCTCACTTTAATTTATTTTTCTAATTAAAAAACTGATGTGAATCACACTTTCTCCTACGAAGCACGTATATCTCTCCATTTTAGGTTTTGCTTTTTCTCTGAAGCTCTCTCTCTATCCATTTTAGGTTTTCGTGTTCCTTTGCAGCTGTTCTCGGTGTGTCCATTTTTCTAAGGCGTTGAATTGGTGAGCAATACCTGTGGACGTTGATAGATTTCGTTGGGTTAGTATCGTGAGTTCTACATTTCGCTTGGGTGTAAGTCACAAAGTCCCTCTTCCTCACGCAAGCACTTGGATGAAATACCCTAACAAACCCCTAAGCAGTTGTTGGTCCTCAAAAACAACCATTAATCTCAAATTCATAACTTAAATTCT
>NC_028358.1:14036127-14039056 GCF_000741045.1 Vigna radiata var. radiata
CGGCGTTGAACTTTTGGTACAGAGGTACTGGTAAGCGATTACACTCTGTCTGTAATCGATTACACGGGTACATAAGTCACTGTCAACACCCAATTTCGTCCGGGCGACTAAATAATAGGATTTGTGTTTGCTTTTGTTTTATTTTATTTTATTTTTATGTTACTATTTGATTTAGTTTTTATTTTAGTATTGGATTTAATTTTATATTTCTAGATTTTTTATTTTACTATTGGAATTTGATTTAATTTTCGTTTGATTTTATTATTTCGAAAATTAAAAAAACAAAAAAAAAAAGAAAAGAAAAAAAGAAAAGGAAACAAAAAGGAAAAAGAAAAATAATAAAAAAAGGAATGAAAAAGTGCGAGAGAGCATGGGTATTGTTTGAACAAATTCAGAGTAGAGCAGGTAACTGTTTTCGAAGGTACCAAAAACGCATACACCATTTACCACTAATCTATTTACTACTAATCTCTCCAAGTGCATTTTCCTTTTTCAATTGGAATTCCACTATATTCAAATCTATCCTCGTTACCCGATCCTAACCATTTTTCTCCGTTGATGACCCAATACACCCGAGAGGGAATCACCCCACAGATTCACACACCATACGGTCCTTTTTGGCTGGCAACACTTCATCACGCATCATACACATACCACCACCATTCTGTTAGGCAAAGACCGGATGACCCCACCCAATGATTTTCCCATCCTAACGACCCAATACACACCACTACACACAGCCACAATCATCAGGGCACCTTCAATGCCAACCATCAAGCATCTTCCACACCACCGATTAGGCATTCCTCCGTTGATTCATCAGACGCACCATCAACCAAAAGAAAAAATAAATAATAAGAACTTGAATGCAAGCATAGCGTAACATAGGCTCAGGATACCGTTTTCACCCCATCAAAGCAACCACAATTGATCCCTTCAATCATCAAATACAACAACATACTCCTTCTATCTGGGGGAAGGGGATAAAAAAGCAGAAAAAAAAAAAACAACAGAGAAGACCATTTTTTTTCCATTACCTCCAACAGACCTCATCACTCTCAATCAACAGAAAAAACAGAAACGATTTTTCTCCCTCACAACATAACTAAAACCACTCTCCATTGCCGTTAGCACCCACGATCTTCATCCGAGCCCTCTATATTCTTTGGGCAGCTTTTTTCTCGGGTCTTCATCATTATCACAGCCTGAAGGCACCACTGAGGACACTACTCTGATGGCAACTACCTTCATCATTCGCCATTCTATTACATTACAAGATTCTCCACTCCTCTGGCCTTCCGAAACCAATTCCTCCATTTTTCACGCAACAAAGATCACCTTCACCATTCACAATCACCCATTCTCATCCGTAGCCACCTCAACTATCTTTCCTTTTTCTCTACCAATTCCTCCTTCTCGACACAAAATTCTACCAGAACCCTTCCACCAACACATCCCCATTATCATCTCCTCATTACACCCCTGCTCCGAGCTTCCCTGCATTGAAAATACAGAAGAGAACAAACCAATATTCCAGCCCAAAACCCCTCACACACAAACCCAAACCCAGTCAAAGCACAGAAACAGGGCGAGAGTTGACGACATTGTCTGGTTTTGTTGGCGGCGTTGATTTGGAATTCAAATAAGAGAGGGAGAGGAAAGGGAGACTCTCGCTTTCAAACCACGCCGTATCAGAGTTTGACGAGGGAAATTGTTCCCCTGGGTGTTTCCGGTGAGACGTCATTAGCTCGGTGAGTGGCTTTTCTCGGTGAGTGGTTGTTCTCGCAGAAAGGGGAGAAAGAGAGATTAGCGCGGCGTCTGGCGGAGTCCGTGGCGGCCAGCTCGACGGAGGACGACGACCTCGACTTGGTGGCTCAGGCGACGAGGGTCGTGGTCGGTGACGAGGGTCGTGGTCGGCGACGCTTGGACCATAGTTCGTGGTGGCCGGAAGCTAACTCTTGGCCGTGAACAGTGGAGGTTAGGTCGCTGGTTTTCTTTCGTTCAGAGGGAAGAAGCTTTAGGTCTCTGGCATTGGGTGCTTGGCGAAATGAAGGGGAAACCGTGGAACCCCTAATTTCTGTTAGGGTTAAGAAGGGATTTGGGCCTGGCTATTGGGCTGCGTTCTCTTTGCCACCACACGCAGTTCCATTCACACCCCTTTCCATTNTGGGCTGAAGCCATTTTACGTCTGGTAAACAAAAAGGGTTTGGACATTGGGCCATTTCAGGATGCACCTCTGTTTTCATCCTTTCACCCTNGGCAGATTCCAAGACTAAAGGAAAAAGGGCTTTAGGCCCAAACCAAAAGCTTCAATTCTGGTCAATACCCCTGGTTTTTTATCTCTGCACCCCTGTTCTATTGGGCTTTTCTCTTGCTTTTTATTTCTTATTTGATTTTTAGTTTTTACTACATGTAGCCCTTTTGCATGATAATCCCACTCCTATACCTTGTGTTTTATTTTTATTCATTAGGTTTGTTTATCTAAATTAAAAAATAAAAAAAAAAAACAAAATATAAAAATAACAAAATATTTTAAAGGTTTAAGCGTGTGTGTGATCATTCGCATCAGCCTCGCGCTAAGACTTTTTTCCCTTTATCAAATAAAAATATTTTGAAAAGGTTTAAGCACACGTGCGACCGCTCGCGTAGGCCTTGTGCTGAAAACCTTTTCCCTTTCTTTTACCAAAATAAAAAAATCAAATAAAAATGTTTTGAAAAGGTTTAAGCACACGTGCGACCGCTCGCGTAGGCCTTGTGCTAAAAACCTTTTCCCTTTTCTTTTAAAAATTCAAAATCAATAAAAACCTTTTCCCTTTTCTTTTAAAAAAAAATTCAAAATCAATAAAAATATTTTGAAAAGGTTTAAGCACACGTGCGACCGCTCGCGTAGGCCTTGTGCTGAAAACCTTTTCCCTTTTCTTTTAAAAAT
>NC_028358.1:14047531-14048589 GCF_000741045.1 Vigna radiata var. radiata
CACAAGCACTTGGATGAAATACCCTAACAAACCCCTAAGCAATTGTTGGTCCTTCAAAACAACCATTAATCTCAAATTCATAACTTAAATTCTAACCCAGTCAGTAGTCACCACACACTGGGAGCCCCCTCTACCAGAGCCAGGGAGCAGCGTTGGACTTTTGGTACAGAGGCACTGGTAAGCGATTACAGCCACTCTGTAATCGATTACACAGGCACATAAGTCACAAAGTCCCTCTTCCTCACACCTGCACTCGGATAAAAAACCTCACAAACCCTTAACCAGTTGTTTGTCCTCAGAAAACAACCAGTAATCTCAAAATCATAAGTTAAATTCTAACCAAGTCAGTACCCATCACACACTAGGGAACCCCCTCTACCAGAGTTAGGGAGCAGCGTTGGACTTTTGGTATAGATTTCTATTTTTTCATTGGTAAGCGATTACAACCACTCTGTAATCGATTACATGGGCACATAAGTGCTAATATGACTCTTCCTCACAGCAACACTTGTATGAAATACTAACCAACCATGTCTATACTAAAGCAACAGGTCCTTGGTCATGAAAATCAACCTTTTAACTCAACATCCTTCAAAAAATATTACCAACTTTGGACCAAGCACAGACTAGGGAGTGCCTCTACCAAAGCATGGGAGCAACGTTGAACTTTTAGTACAAATTTCTATTTTTCCATTGGTAAAGGTGTTTGTAGGTTGGGAGGTCAGTACAAATTCGTGTCTTTTCACTGATAAGCGATTACATCTTGCTTGTAATCCATTACACTACTGGGAACAATTGTCTTCCAAAAACAGAACTTCCAGACAATCAACAACAACCAATTTTAATCCTATTGTTTATGTCCAACTCTTTATCAATACAAGGACACATCAATTTTGACTTAAACAAGGTAATGAATAAACTCGCTCAACCAAAAAAACAGACAAAGAAAATGAATATGGAGGATATTTAATCAAGAATAGTTTAGTTGTATTCATTTGATATAATCTTGTACAATTCTGTAAAAAAATTTAATAGTATAAATTTGTACAATGTCTATT
>NC_028358.1:14049824-14053616 GCF_000741045.1 Vigna radiata var. radiata
AGAAAGTCTATGAGCTAGCCTATGCATGTGAACATCTTCAACCTAAAAGCAACTTTAAACACATGGAAAGTGAAATATTCATAGAAAGAGTTTGGAAGTTGGAAGGGGAAAATAGGTAACCACATCCATTGCACGATACAGAGTACAAACAAAGGAAGAAACCATTGACAAACCAAAGACCCACATGAACGAAGCGCGATACAGTGTGTGAATAAACAATACCTTTGGATAAAAGATGAAAATTGCTGCTGACAAAGTCACCACTGCACCCAACCGACGAAGGAGCAACGACGACGGTGAAAAAACGAAACCTTTCGATTTTTCACTTTGGCGGTGGAACGAAAAACGGCGACAAACGGCGACACACACGACTTCGTCCAGAGATAACGGTGGACCCAAGCACGATTTTCACAGTGGTGGACTAAGAGCACTTCGGTGAAGAAGCGAGAGTTTCGAAATGAAGAACGAAACACTGGTGAGAGAGTTTCGTAGGGTTGAAATTCGCTTTCTGAAAGGCGCCAACATGTTTCAGCTTTTTTCTTTCCAAAAACGCCCTCCAAATCAAAATTAAAGTTTTAAAAAAAATTAGTTAAAACAACAAATGACATAACGACACGTGTCGTTGTCAAATTGTTGTCAAATTTGTGTTGTTAAAGAAACGTTTTCCTTTACTTTTTTAACTTTTAAAACTCTAATACCCTTTCTGTTTCACCAGCCACAAGCCCTTTGCCCCCACCCCCCACCTCCTCGGTTGGTGCAAAGCTAGAGGCTACGACCTTCGCCGAGCAGCGTGTGTTCCACGTCTCACCCTTGCCAGATCAACGCTCACGCTTCCTATGACTTCGAATTGGGGTTGCGATCTTCGTCACCGGCGACTTCGACGACTCCTCCGTCGACGACGCAAAAGCCTGTGATGGGCGGACTTTCGTGCTTGTTCTCGTCTCCGACGGCGGCAGTGAAACACGCGGCGTTGTTGTCGAACTTTACCGATGAGGAGGACGATTTGAAGGAGATGGACAGTTCCTTCTCGTATTCTCCAAGCAAGTTTGGTGGGTCTTCGTGGAAGAGGGATCAGAGTCCCGTGTCTGTTTTCCATTGTCCTGTTTCGTGTAGTGGTAGCAGCAGAAGCCCCATTAGTTCTACCTCTGTGGGAAGTATCAGGGGTGGGACCAGTGGGCTGTTTCATGGGTTTGTGAGGAATGCGTTCAGGTCTTGTTTGGATTATGACTTAGATGCGGGTATTCATCTGCCGCGCTTGTGGATGAGTCGACGTTGCTTTCCCCGACCTCTATTACTGCCATTACTTTGTCGTTCACGGCCTCACTGAAATTCTCAGTCCTCGATCCAACATTTATTCTTCTAATTCTCCTTCGCCTTCAACGGCGCAGTTGGCTCCTCTGATTCGTTCAAGAAGCAGTTCTAACTCGCCGTCAAACCAACCAGTTCTTGCTCCAATTCTGAATTTCGCTTCGCGTCCCCCCGGTTGACGGTCAGGCATTGGCCACTTCGCCTAAAGAAGAGGAATTTGAGTGGAAAGGTTATACTCTGGCAGGTTTGCCTCCGAGATATCCTGGTTTAACAATATCACAACCACCGGAGGGATATTTCGACGCTTTGGCTTCAACTCCGACGCCCGAAGCATTAGAAGGAATGGGAAAGTGTCTGAATCCCGTTGTGGGGTTAGAAGAATCTGACATGCAATACCATTCAGCATGAATCGTATATTTCAATCTGAGTGACACTTACACTGCCACTAAATGCAACGGATGTGGATATCCGCTCACAGAACTTGACATGCGTTTATGAAGCAATTCATATTTACATTCGTTTAATTCTAAAGATTAAAATACTTAAGGGCAAAACCGAGAACGGGGAGGGGAGGTGTAGGGAGTAACACCCTTAACAAATTCATAAAACTTCTCCTAAAACAATTGGGTGTATGATGTAGGATTATTGCTAAAATAAAATATTGGTGATTGTTCGAGACCTAATTCATTGTCAAGATAAGTTAGGAAAAAATATTTTGAAACTAACTGAAATAATAATAATTTATATTAAAAATCAATCAATATGAACAACATAGCACTTTATTGATTATTCCAAGGCATAATCAAATATCAGAAAAAATAAGGTTTTGAAACCATTTAAAACAACACGAAGAAAGTTTTATTTACTTCAATAATATTTTATACCAAATAACAATTCACACTCTTAATGTTCAAAATTAAGTCTCTAGAGAGCCAAATTATGAATGTGATTTATGGTTTTTATGTTAGAAGTCTGGTTTTAATTCAATTCTTACGAGCTGGTTTATTTTTTTGTTTAAAAATGAAGGGAAGGAAATTTGGAAATTTGAAGAATAATTACTTTGAAAAATAAACCAGCATACAAACTATCAGCAAATGGTCCCGGTTTCAACGTAGTTGTGAGACTTCTCAATATAAACTTCCTTGTTGTCGAACGGTTTTATTAAACCGATCCATAAAATCCTTTATCGTTTCTTCCTTTCCTTGTCTTATTTTCACTAAGGCGAGATAAGTTAGACTCTACGCTCTGCTAGACACATATTGCTGACCGAACAGGTTATGCAAAGTGCCAAACCCATCTATAGTGTCAGGTGTTAACGAATGAAACCAAGTCAAGGCCTCTCCTTTCAATGATATAGAAAAGACCCTACACCAGATTATATTATTTGAATAGTAAAATGTCATCGCATTCACAAAAGATCAAAGGTGCTCATCTGGATCAAATGATCCCCTATACTTTTCAATTGTAGGGAGCATTCTGTTTTTGGGCATTGGTGCCCTCATCACCATTATTGTAAAAAGATGAAGTCCTTCTGCCTGATCAGGACACTCCACTGGGTTAGGTTGCCTTCTTGATCAGGACGGATCACCGGGTTAGGCTGAGCCGCCTGAGTTGTCCTCGTCAATGCATTAGTTGCCTCTTGGTCTCTATTTTTCGCCTGTATTGTCTGCCCATTGTTGGTCATGGTTATTTGTGTCGACATCACCAACTGTTGGACCGATTTCTCCCTTTGGCCATCTACACGCTCTACCCTCAAGGCTACTACCTGAGCCCTCAAAGTTGCTACTTCCGCTCTCAACTCCTGCATCTACCTCTGCATTTCTTGAAGTACTTCCAACCAAGGTTGTCAAACTCGAGAGTTTACGTAAACTCGTGAGAGTCCTGTAAACTCGACTCGTAAACTCGTAAGAGTTTACTTTGTATGAAAAAAAAATATAAATAACATCCTAATTCAAATAAGATAACAAAATTATATAAATTGAAATACATAAGTTGATAGAAATATTGTTCATAAAAATATAATGTAAAACATAAATTGAAATGTCAAAGTCTCTATGCCTAATCCTCTAATCCTCTAATAATGGCATCATCATCTCCATCATCTTCATTATCATCCTCATCTAACTCTTCCTCTGATGAATGTTGTGCATCCTCATTGTTCCCAAATGTTATGTTATCAAGATCAAGAGCATCTAGAACAGGATCTGTTGTTGCTCCATCTAAGTAAACATTTTCACTATCATTTTCACCTTCAACTTGATCAATCTCAACAACATCATCTGTCTCTTCAGCTATCCATTCATCATCTGATTCTATGTCATCAAATGGAAGAGTTATAGTTTTTCGAATTTGTCTACTTTTCAGCTTGGAGTTATACATCACATAAACTAAATCATTCATCTTTTTTTGATGCAAACGATTCCTTCTCTTTGTATGAACCTAAAATGAAATATAATATTTTTAGTGAAGATATAAACATAATAA
>NC_028358.1:14055527-14135880 GCF_000741045.1 Vigna radiata var. radiata
AGCATTTTTACTTCTACTTCTAACTGATGAAGATACACTTGGATTAACTTCTNCGGAATTTGATGNGTNTCCCGACATAGTGAGATAAGCTTTTTCACTACAAATATAACAAATAAAATGTCCAAAAGTTTAAAAATATTGTGGAAGCATAGTTTTTTTAACAGTCCAGGGAGCAACACTTTATTTTTGAAAAAAAATAAAAAGAATGATGCACTGTATTGTAAAGTGCCCGTAACATCAAATTCAAAATAAAAAAATAAAAAGAATAATGCACTTAGTGTTGTAAAGAATGATGCACTATAGTGTTGTAATGATGCACTCTGTAGTGTTGTAAAGTGCCTGTAACATCAAATTCAACCAGGGAGCAACACTTTATTTTTGAACCCCACATAAAATTATTAAAAAACTATTTGTTGCAGTGCCCGTAACATCAGTTCAACTTAAAATAAATAAAATAATACATGCTGCAGTACCCGTGAACTCAAAGTACATTTGCAGTGCCATAAAATTTTTTAAAAAATATGTTGTTGGCTCGTGACATCAACTCATCTTAAAATCAATAAAAAATAATACATGTTGCAGTCTGTGAGTGCCAGTGCCAGAAAAAGTCTTTAAAATATACTTAGTGCCCATGAACCAAAATTTCAGATTTTAGAGATAGAGGGTTTACACTTACAGAACCCAAAACGATGAGAAGAAGGCGCGACGGAGGCGTGGTCGAACGTCGAGATCAACGGCGCGACGGAGGCTGAGTTCGAACGTCGAGATCGACGGCCGGCTAATGGGTGTCGCAGCCCATACAAATTTAATGTGCAATTTAGAATGCAGTATAGTGCTAGGAAGTGACTCCTAGGTCGTCTCTCAAGGACCAACTGCGGTTCGAGAATCAGGTCTAACACATAGTGAGGGGGAGTTTGTGAAAGGTTCTTGCAAGGAAAATTAAATTAAAATAAAACTGAAAAGTAAATACAATCAAACATAATTGAAAACAGTGAAATAAATGAACAAAACATGAAGACCTAACGGTCTTACAGATGACCGAACGGTTCTACATTGAGACCGAACTATCTCTAAAACAAATGAGAAAATTGGAAACGAAAGAAGATAAAGATGAAACACTTGACTAAACATAAAATGCACATTGCAGCAGGAATATAACTTTAATGTGAAAGGGCGTTAACTAATTGAAAAACAACAAGTAAAATAAAACATTGTAGTGGACGGGAGCAACAAAATTGCACGCACAGTAAAGACAATATAAAATTCATATGCTGTTTAACTTAAATATTCTAATGGTAATAATATTCAAACAAAACCAAAGCAGCAAAGTGAACATTCGTGCACCTTCTTCCAAGACCGAAATTGAATAAACATTTTCTAGTAAAATGAATTAAATCACCCCTTGTGCATATTCCAGCAAAAGGGGAAACTATGTCTGCGTGTTAACTCCACAAAGAAAGAAAAGAAAATGAATGCACCGTGTGTTTCTCCAGAGAAAATGAAATGTGTTTGCCTCATTCAAATTCCACAGACCGTAGTGTTTAAAGTAAAAAGAAATCAGCATGCCCTTTTTGATTCCATAAAACGTTCAACAAAAACTCAAGCATGAGGGTGGCGGCTGAGCAACGTGCTTACCATTCCAGCCCCCCCTCCCCTGTATCAATGTAACAGTGTCAGCTTTTTTTTTTTTTTTTTAAATAGGGCACCTCTCCTCAAGCAGCTGTCGTTCCCAAGCTGGACCAAGTGAAGATATTGGACCGTGGACGTGGAGGCCTGGATGCTTGGTGTGCGTGGACGTGATCTCATGGGCTGCAGCTGCTGGATGATGCAGACCGAGACGTGCTACTCTAGCCCATTCCGCTTGCTGTCAGCTGAAGTTCTTTCTTCTGCCCAAGCTGCTGCAATCTGAAGGTAGCGTGTCTTCAACGTGGGCCGCTGGTTTTGCTGGAAGCACCTCCAAAGTTGCTCAAGCTGGACCGTGGATGTCTTTTTCTGCTGCTGCAGCGCTAGCATTTGCTTCCAAGCAACTGGACCAAGTGCATGGAGATGTCCAGCCATTTGATTCTTTGTGAGCCGTGTTGCATTTCCTTTGCTACCAGGTGCTCTTGGACGTGTGACGGTGAAGTCCACCATGAAGCTGCTGAATTCTCCCAACTGAACCCGTGAAGGTTGGATGCTGCCGAGGCTACTGGACACCTCTTTCTCTAAGCACCTCCTCTTCTTTTAAGCACACATCTCCTTTGCACATGGGCTGAAACTTTGCTATGAAGTGTGAAGTTGCAGCTGCTACATGGACTTCTAAGCTAGATCCGTGGAGTTGCTGCCAGCGTTGCCAAACCCATTATCCGTATGCACCCCCCTTTGCTGGACATGCTTTACTAGGTTGCTGGATCCGTGACACCAAGCTGTTGGATCATGGATGAAGTCAACGCTGCTGCCACCACGTGCTGGCCTTTTTGGACCGCTTGAATTGAATTAAACCAGCCTTCCAATTCTTGTCCGAGACCTGCTTGCTGCATGTGTTGGGCTGCGTGGAAAAGTTGTTGGGGTGATGAAGTCTGGACCATGGCTGCATTGGATATGGAGATGATGGGCTGCTTTGTTGATGCATCGTTGCCTTCTTCGTGAACGTGCTTGTGGGCTGTCCTTGAAGGTTGGAAGTTGCTGGATGCATTGCTTTTTTTTTCTGTTGACGTGAGCTGCTCCAAGTTGTTGAACGTGTCAACCTGCAGCTTCAGTATGTGACCGTGTGCGCTGGACCAGCTGCTGTCCAAGAACTCAATTCTCATGGGCCTGCTGGATGAGAAGTTGTGGACGTGATTCTGCCCAAGTGATGTTGCTGCTTGACCAAGGCGTGATGGACTGCTGCAACTTCCCAAACAAATGAGTGCAACTTCTTTTTTTCTTCAACGCTGATGCGCCAATTCAAATTGCTGGCTGCTGCCACACAATTGAAAGCACCGTCCAACTCGTTTACACACTTTGCATCAGCGCTTCTTTTGTTTTAAAAATCCCAAAGCCAATTTGCCATTGTGGGCCGAATTGCTTTCTGCTGCACCGTTTTTTCTATTTAGTCCGTGTGCATGGATAAGGTAGCAGCAGCCCATGTCTCCAATAGCAACCCCAAAGTTGAAATTCACACCTCCTCTTCATTTTAACTTAAAATATAAATGATGTTGCATTTCTCTTTAAGTCCCAAAATATTATCCAAAAACTTCCCTACAATTAATAATGTAAATAGTTAGCCTCAGATAATTCAAATTAATTAAAATAAGAATTTCTGATCAAATTAAGCACAATTAGTGAAAATGGGGAAATACTGGACATTTAAGCACAATTTCCTGATTAATTCTAGCACAATACACTAAGTGGAATCAATAAAATATCGACTCATCACCGGCGGACTGCGAACCTGATGAACGAGGAAGCGAAGGGCGAGATCGAACGAGATAGAAAGCGAGAGTGCGAGAAAGAAGATGAACAGTGAAAATCAAGATGAACAGTGAGTGAATGTTTTAAAAAACCTAATCTGATGCATCCTTAAAACGTAGTCGTTTTCTGTTTTCGATTTTTTTTTTCAAACTCGCGAAATTGGAACCAAACTCGCGATTTTAGGCGAGTTTAGCGAGTCAACAACCGAGTCTACTGATCCTACTCTAAAAACGAGTTTGCTTACGAGTTAACTCGAAAGCATAGTCTGAAATCGTAAACTCGACCGAGTTAACGAGTTAACTCGCGTTTTCGATAACCATGCTTCCAACTAAAGTTGCTATGCCATTGTAGTCTCAACTAGGCTTCTTCTACACTCCTCGGACCCCACGGTGGGCGCTAAAATGTTTCGGTTGAAAGGGTCCGAGATCGATCATCCACCCTTCTTCACTCCTCCGATCACCTTTTTGCACTCCTTCAATCGTCCACTTCCTCAGATGTTGTCTCCCGATTAAAAGACTCTAATGATAAAGTCATATATGTTCTCAAGATCAGAATATTCTGACTGAACAATAAAGTACACAGCATAAACATGGTGTACTCATATCCTACAGGCATTCTAAGGATGAAACTACTATGATACCATTAATGTAACATCCCAATAAATATAGCTTGAAAAGTATCATTTATTTTAGGAGTATACATAAACAATAATAAAGAACAGTAGGAGATAAGTACACTGGAGTAAAGAGAATATGAGATTTCACATAGAATTTAAAGCTGAACACAACATAGAAGTCTGATAGCATTTACAATTTAAGGCGAACAGTCATATGACAAGTTCCAGACCGAATGATACATTAAAGGGATATCTAGGCCGAACGGTTCTTACAAAACCCGAACCGTACGGTTACATACTCTAAGCAAAAGTAAAATCTAATCTAAGGACCGGACGGTCCTGCACAATTTTCCGGCATCACATCCAAGGGTTGTTCTGTCTGCAGGGCATCTTCCAAAGTATCTTCAAGAGCACCCTCTGCTCACACCCAAACGGGTGATCATTGTAGTGAAGAGAACAAACCGGACGGTCAAATACTGAACGACAACATAGACAAGACAAAACAGATAAGGGTAAGCTTATGTAAATTTAATTAATCATTTCCAATATATTTTCAAAACATACACATAAATCACATACATCAATATCCCAATCATAAGTTAAGTATTTCCATTTAAGAATCAAACGTGAATCATCATCATAACCAATTCCTCTAAACACTGTTCGAACGGTATGACCATGTATGCTTGCCGCTCTCTACACCCGGGTGGACCTGGCCGAGGTTAGTCTAGTGGAATCACCTCAGTATAGAAATACTAGGCTAAAGGACCTCCTGCCATTCCCACGTATGAGTTACCCTTCTCTACCTAAGAAGGCGTAATCACGGAATATCAGGATAGAGTCAGAACCTGAGCCTTTGGCCACGGCCATACTTTACCAATCCAATTCCAATGATGAGATATTCCTCCCTGGAATACTTTTAAATCATAATAAACTCATTCATCATTTACTTCTTTTTCTTATAAACAGTACGGATACAAACTGACCCAACTGTGATAAGGAAACAGAGTACCAAAGGGATTCAATAAGTAACCGAACGGTCAAAGAACAAGAGACTGAATAAAACAAGGAATTGTAATAGTTGACCGGACGGTCTAGCATAGAATAAAACCGAACCCTTTTGAAAACAATACAGGTAGACTTATTCATGAAGAAGAATGAACGCTAAACAACATAAGTCATTCTTGGAAGGAAACGAATACTAAGTTTATGACTTTAGCCAAATGCCTTTACGACTATCAGAAGTTCTCTTCAATAAAACGAGTGTCAGTGCAAAACCGAACACTCTGAGAGGAATCAAGTGTTAGTCTAAGACCGAACACTTTTCAAATAAGTAATATTATATACCGGACGTTTTTTCTAAGAAGGATAATTAATATCAAATCGAGTACTTAGTCTATGACCAAATGCTTATCATATTTGTAAAACCGAACGCTTGGTTTATGACCGAACGTTCTTAAATAGTTAATAGCAATAATATGAAGCCAAATGCTTCAGAAATAAAGTGTCAGTCTAATACTAAACACTTGTATGACCGAACATATAGTTTATGACCGGGCGTTCTTAGAATTCAAGTACTGGTATAAGACCTAGCACTTTTTAAATGAACGTTATCAATATAGACCGAACGCTCAGTGTATGACTGAACGTTCTAAATAGTTAATGAGACTGAATACTCAGTCTATGACCAAGCACTTAGAGACCGGACGTTCAGTATAAGACCGGACGTCCTTTAATGGTTAATTTCGAACGGATAACCAAGCAAGATATTTAAGTTTCAACACAAAGGTACCAGATCAATTGTTTTAAGAGGAAACCGAACGGTCCTAATGACCCTTCGATTACAGATTCATATTTTCACTAAGTTATATAACCTTACAAAATATTTCATACCAAAATTATTTAAAAGAAAGTTGATGATCGGAGGAAAGGAAATGGTCGGAATCTTAGAGAAAAGGTGGAGGTTTTAGAGAGAAGGAGGAGAAAATGGAGTTTGAAGTTTTGGAGAAGAAGATTGTAGGCAGGGAAAATGATGCCAAATTTAAAACTCCAGCTTTTATACCACCTCCAAAAACCGAACGTCGAGTCTCATGCTGCCACATGTTTTCCACTTTCTGAATTTCTGCACTCCATGAGCTGCCACTTGGATTCCACTTCCTGCACATCTCACTTCCTTCTGCCGCCACACGATTTTCAATGGTTGGAAAATTAAATGCACGTATAGATTTTGTCTTCCACTGCCATGGGAAGCTTGGAAGCGTGTGACATGTGTTTCCCACTAAGGTGGGGAATTTATGGGATGTGACATATTTGATTGTTATTTTTTATTTGAAATTTTGTTAAATTTTGTTAATTTTTTTTTGGTTTAATACATCTTTTGGTCCCTTCTTTTGAGCCTTTTGTTCAAAATGGTCCCACCTTTGGAAAAAAATCATTTAGGTCCCATATTTCATTAAAAATTGTTCAAAATGGTCCCTTTGACAAACGGCGTTAAATTTTTAACGGTGCAGATGCTGGCGTGGCAAAATTTTATCCATCTGTATTAAACTTATATGATGTGGCATTCTGAAAATATTTTAATGTTTTAAAATTGAGGATTAAAATGAAATGAAAAATTTAGGGTAATTAAAAAACCCCTAACCCTCATAACGCCACTTTTATCACGATTGGAGAGAACGCCATTGTTGTGATTCCTGCTAACGCCATGGCTGTGATTCACATTATAGCTCAGACATGAAGGAATTTACATGTTTGCTCCCATTGAATCTGGTCCTTGGCTCTCGATCTTTGGTGAGAGAAAGCTGATAGAGATGAATGCTTCAGCGTCACCAACACCAAGTCCAAGTCTCTCTAGTTTTCTACAATCTTAATTTAAGATTATAGCTTTTGACAGATGTGTGAACATGAAATGGAATGCATTATATTATTGATAGTCCTCTCATGGCTCGAATTTCATTTCTCTGGACAAGAAAGGTGAAAGCATGTACAGTGAAAACCTAACATTTGGGGCTTTTTTTCTTCCTTGCTTTATCTGCAGTACTTTGTCTCTAGGTCTTTCTAGGGTTTCAAACTACAACATCCCTCCCTCTTCTGAACCTTTCAGCTTTTTTTGAATTAATCCCATTTCAGATTGGTGAGTGAAAATTATAAGAAAGGGAACTCTCAATTCATTGGGCAAAAAAGGCATCATTTTCATGAATCTAAATCAAAATTGTACTACAGGTAAATCAAAAGTTACCCAGTGAAAAAATCTAAAGAGGAAGTTGAACTACCACCTTCAATCAATCACCAATGGTGTTACCAGGAATCACCAAAAATGAACAGCAATGACGTTCTCTTCCATAGCGACAAAAATGGCGTTATCAGGATTAGGGGTTTTTTAATTACCCTAATTTTTTTCATTTCATTTTAATCTTCAATTTTAAAACATTAAAATATTTTCAGAATGCCACATCATATAAGTTTAATACAGATGGATAAAAATTTGCCATGCCAGCATCTGCACCGTTAAAAATTTAACGCCGTCTGCCAAAGGGACCATTTTGAACAACTTTTAATGAAATATGGGACCTAAATGATTTTTTTCCGAAGGTGGGACCATTTTGAACAAAAGGCTCAAAAGAAGGGACCAAAAGATGTATTAAACCTTTTTTTTTATATTGTGTTTGTTTTATTTTTCAATATATTTAAGGAATTAACGTATTTTAAAGTATATTTAATTGTTAAACGTATTTCGAACTATGTTTATTTCTCAAACGTATTTTAAACCTTAAATAGTTAAATTTTTAATCGATTTTTAAAGTGTGTTAAAAAGATAAAAGAGGTGTAATAATCGAAGAGAATAGAAAAAGAAAACTTAATAAAAGGTTAAATGTCATATTTATAATTTTTGAGGTAAAAAAAAATGCAGGAAAACAGCCTAACTTTTTCTATTTTTTTGTAAAGAAAAATCAAATAAATTCATATATAGATTAAAAAACAATAACTTAAATTTATAACTTATTTTATTCTTTCTTTTATTTTTCTCTCTCCTATATCATTTCTGAAAAAAAAAATGTGTATAAACATATTTTGCTTGAAAGTCAGCCTCTAAACCTTTAGCTCAGGGGTACACCTGTCAACTTCACCTATCTCTAGATAATGAAAATATAATATATATATATATATATATATATATATATATATATATATATATATAAAATATTTTGACGTGGACAAAAGACACTTGGAAGTGTCATGCAAAACCAGAACACAGTTTAGTTGCGCGGAAACTACGTATTCTTGCATGCACTTGGTTGATTTTTCATATAATGAAGAAATTAATTAAAATAATAATACAAATAACGCGAAGAAAAGAAAATGACGCTAGAGATCAGCCTGAATTATCCTAAAACGTAATTGATAATGATGCAGATGTGGTGGATGGAAGAAGAAACGAAAGAAAAGCTTTTTAAAAAAATACTATATACATATATATGATTTTCTTTGTAACTTTCGTACATAAATCCAAGATGATTATTATATAAGATGATAGTGTAGCTTGGAATTTGTAGAAGATGAGTTGACAATTGGAAAAATCGATATATTGAAAAATCAGATAAGAAATTACATATAGATGACGACAAATCTGATGCGCAACTTGCAACTCGTTATGAACACGTCTCCAAAACCAGAACCTTTTGTGATGCTAAAAACTACGAACAGATATTGGTGGTAGTATTATATATGTATAACATTTCTCTGAAAAAGAAAATAGTGATTGACTAAAATTGTTCCTAAAAGTAGCTATATAATTGTTTGCTGATAGCATTTGACTTTAATAAACTTTCATTTTTAATTGAATTTAATATTTAAGCAACGGGGTGTTTGGTGCATGAACTCTTATTGATTGATTTCAAATATATATTAATTATTATATGTATATATTAATAATTATATGTACATGTCAATTTGTGTATGTGGATAAGATTGCTTTTAACTGGTCAGAAATTTAAGCAAGTTAAATTGACTACGGTTAAATGTATGTTAGGAATAACAACGTAACATACACTTTTAGATAGCAACATTCACCAAGGACTTAACCATGTACAAGCTCTCAAGCTTAATTCATTGTTCAATTGTGATTTCCTCCTTTAATCTGCTTCAACACCTTATCACTAAAACTTGAAACAAGTATTTATGAGTTTTCTAACAAAACTTCTTGTCTTTTTAATAATGACTCTTAACAAACTCGAAACAAGTGTTAATATGCAATAGATGGTTTCGATAAACCGTCGAGTCTCTTAATATTATTAGGTCCTGGATCACTTGATTTGATGAAATTGTCTAATAGAAAGCATGTTCACGTGTATTCTTTGTGTTTATAAATTTTTTTCATGTGATTTATTTATAACAATATTTATCCTTTAAATAGGACCTAACAACTTCAATAGAAGGCTACCATTTGAGTTATATCTGAATGAGAGTTTATTGAGAGAGAAATTATTAAGTTGTAATATTTGTGTTATGATAAATTTTTTTTGAACATACTAGTGCAACAAAGGAAAACGACAACGTTGATTTTGACAATACGCTTTGGTTTTCAAACCGAAGCATATACTGGGGAGGTAAAAAGGTGAGAACTTTTGGTTTTAGTTCCAAAGGTAATACCCCAAAGTTTCCGCTTCAGTTCTTTTGCACTTGAGGTAATATCATGGGTCTATGGCAGCGGTTCAGGCTAGAACCGATGTCAAAGCCCTTTATTTTTTTTTAAATCACATGCTCTTATATGAAATTTTCAAAAAAAAACCCAACTCGAACAGAAATTCCCAAGACCACAACAATTAAAACCCTAATTACAAGAAAATTTTGCAAGCATAGAAACGCCAAATTTCCAAATCTTAATCCAAAACCCTAGCCTCAAAACGCAGGAATCAAATTCAAAAAAAAAAAATCCCAAATCAGTACGAGGTCAGAAACCCTAAACTTCATGCTGGAGTCAGACGCGACTTCCCTTCGTCGTGAAGACACCAAAGCACGAACCCTCACGGAGGCGCCGCTGCTAGCACATCGCGAGAAAGAAAGATGCGCCTAAGCTGTCAAAGTTGCCTCCTTTCCTGCAAAAACGAACCAACACCGAGAAGCGAAAGGGAGTCTTCCCACCATGTGAAACACGAGAAAAGTTGGAGAAGAGGAAAAGGAAGTTCATGCCTCCCTCACTACGAGGCGAAATGAAACAAGAAGAAAAGAAAAAGATAAAGATGGGTGCTTCCCCCTTCTTGTGAAGCTGTGACAAAGGAGTGAAGAAGAGAACAAAACATTGGTGGAGAGAACCCTAAGGGCGAGAGAAAGCAGCGGCGCAATTTAAACCGAACCGAAGGCCTTTTGTCTAAAAATGCCTCTTGTTAGCAAAATGATGAAGATGAAGTTTTGATGATGCCTAAATCAAGTCAAGATATATCAAGATTCATGAAGATACTTTGAAGACTTATTATTAAAAGCTTTTGTAATAATTGTAGTTTATTGTTTAGGACTTAGATTTTCATTGGTTTTGATTCCATATACTCTCATACATTGTAATTAGTGTTAAAAGTCAAAATCGCACTGTTTTAATCGATTAAAACTAGTATTAATCGATTAAAACAAGTAAAAGCTGAAAACTCAACTTTTGTTGTTTTAATAGATTAAAATTCATTAATCGATTAAAAGTGACCGTTGGAGTTTTCTACTTTTGAAAACTAGCCGTTGTATTTTAATCGATTAACACTAATATTAATCGATTAAATGCGTTAAATGGCCAGTTACGAAAAATGGAAGAGTATTTGCTTGAGTCTATATATAGGCTCTCTTTATCCATCAAGAGAAACTCTTCCCTTGTGCAAAAAAAACACTCAGAACTCTTTGAGAAGTGTGTGCTCTTGCTCAGCTAAGGAAACTCTTGTTTGTGGTGCTGGTACATTGTTACTACGGTGGCGAAGGAATATCTAGTTCATCCTTGGTGCGTCTAAGGAGGTGTGTGGAAGAGGATCATCCTTCGTGAAGTATTCGGAGGAGGTGTTTCATCCTTCGTGAAGTATTCGGAGGAGGTGTTTCATCCTTCGTGAAGTATTCGGAGGAGGTGTTTCATCCTTCGTGACGTATTAGGAGGAGGGGTTTCATCCTTCGTGAAGTATTCAGAGGAGGTGTCTCATCCTTTGTGAAGACTCATAGGAGGTGCAGCTTCATCTCTTGTGGTATCAAGAGAGGTGGTTTCTAAACTCTTACAAATTATTTCTTTGTGATTGTAATTTGTATGTTTTGTGCTTAGTGAACTGTTTATCTTGGTTTAAGATAAGCGACTAGACGTAGGATTGGTAAGATCCGAACCAGTATAAAAATCATTTGTGCAAATTTTTCTCAACCTTACTCTTTTATTTATATTTATTATTTGCGTAGTAAGATAAATTGAGAAGAAATTAAAAGGCACACGTTTGAATTAAAAACCCTCTTGGTTTGTTATTCCACGCTAACAATTTCGCTGCAGCAATTCTGACAATCTATTCGCGAAATTTAAACCTAAACGCATGTTATTAGCTCAGTTATTTTTTTAACCGAGGTAGTAAGCCTCTACCGCCTCAATTCTGTAAAGAACCGAGGCCTAAAGTGCCTAGAAAAAATTAAAAAAATATATTAAATGGCATTTTTGTAATTTTAATGAACCATTTTACCTCAGTTCCAAGGAGAACCGAGGCCATAGCCCCCTTTCAAAAAGTCTGTCAGTTCAAACATTAAAGTATAGAGCATGAGTGTCAGGTGAGCAGAGGAGTTTTAGCCTTGGTTCTGAGGCAAAAAACCCTACATAGAGATATTTCTCAGATTGCAGATAGGATTCTTAGTTGGAGTAGGGGATTTCGGCCTCGGTTTTGAGGATAACTGAGGCCAAAAACCCTACACAAAGATATTTGTCATCTGAAAAGTCTTGTCTTGGCAAATTTTGCGGGCTTTATGGCCTCGGTTGCCCTTGCAACCGAGGTTGTAGGTACTTATGACTTTGGTTAAGATAAAATCGAAACATATACTTTTTCAGTAATTTTAAAAATGTCACTGTCTCATTTTATGTTTCGGTTTCTGACCAACCGAAGCATAATGGACACGCTAGTAGTCCCGTTTTTTACTAGTGATAGATTGAAGTTGGTTAACACTTCAATCAAACCACTTTATTATTTTGTGTGTGTGTTCTCTCTTTATTTACCTTTTATCATTTAACACTGCAATTCGCTCTCCATTAATATCTTTATTTGTGACATAGACATCCTGCAATGAATTCTAAGCTTTTTCCTATCAAACTGGTTTGATGAATATAAAATTCAATTTTCATGACTTTCACAAGGTATGGTATTGAGAAATTCATTGATTCGAATGACTTTAGATTATGAAAGTTGAATATGTGTAGTCTTTTAGTTCAACAAGATCTCTCAAAGCTTTGGATGTTGAATCCATGTTTAATGTATCCAGTCAAATGATTTAGAAACCCTTGATCAAGATTTTACTAAATCATTTTTCACATACTTTTATAGAGACATATTTATGACGGTTTCAAAATCACTTTAAAAAAAATGTTTTAACCATTTTTCAAAAATATTTTAACCGTTGTTATAAGTTTTGTTTGCACTAATATTCCTTTGAAGTATGAATGAATTCATAGTTCTGAAATCAATTATTCTTATACATGAAAAATAGAAAAATAAGAACAAAATATAAAGAGCGCAATGGAATAGACACATGAGATGATAAAATGGACACAAGAGTTTTAAAATATTTACAGATATTTTTAAACAAATATCCATACGAATAACATGTCGGATAACATATGAATTTTTATTTTATACTCGAGACAATATATGCCTTCCAAGAATCACCTTTATAATGAAATAACTTTTTTTCAAACTTTTTGCACAAATCAACTATAACATTTATTACTACAACTCCTTCAAAATTGGATTAAGGACTTTCTTTTCTTTGAAGACAGGGACTCAAACACGACATGATGCTTTCCTGCATTTATCACGAAGGGAAATTCCACATTTCCAAATTTATTAGGTCTCACAACTATTTAATTTGTTTGGTATGTAAATTTTTTGTATTGGAGTGGATTAAAAGGGAAGACGGTTAATTTATCTCTATTTCTTTTTTCTTTCTAACAACGGAAATAATATACAAGCTTTAATCTCTATTAATAAAACTCTTTTAAAATTAAAGTTAAATATAATTTTAGTTTAAATAAATAAATAAACTTTTATTTTTGTAATTCAGAAAAGGTTATTTAGTTTTTCTACCTTAAAAATGTGAAATCATCATTCTTTTGTCATTTTTTTCCAACAACAATAAGTTCTTTAGGTGTTCTATTTCATACTTAGTAGTAGCTTTACTACTTTGTGACAATTTTAATTTTTTAAACTTTTTAAATAAATGTCATCCATTTATCTTAATAGTTTACAATAATTAATTTACATTTTAAATAAAAATCAAGCAAAAATTATTTATAGTAACTAAAATCAAAATTCTCACATTTTAAATAAATAAAAACAATGTTCCATACTTTAAAGGGGAAAATAAATATCATCTTATAACTATCAAGATAAAAACTTACTCATTCTCATTTTATAAGATTAAAAGTATATATTTAAATCTAAAAGATATATAAAATGGTAAGGTTCCACATATAATTCACAATTCACAATGTAAAACATATTTAGCTTTAATTTTGCAGCTTTCTATAAACAATATCGCATAAATATCACATATACTAAATTAGATGTCAAATTTACTTTCATAAAAAGCTTAGAAAAAAATATGAAAATGAAACATAATTATAGAATAGTTTTATGCAATTAAAAGTGTTTTTAGGTAAATGAATCCGCTAAACAATAAGTTCGAGTTTATTTTTGAATTTTACGTTGTTTAGGATTTGATATTTTTGAGCTTTCTTTTAAGTTTTTTTTAAGTTAGTTTAAACATTTAACCTATATATAGGGACAAAAAATATATTTATAGACAACTTTGATTGGTTATTTTATGAAATTAGTTTTTATTTAAGAGAGGACTCTCGTCATTCTTGGTTTCCTTTGGCCGGATCTTTGGATCTTGAATCATGTCCTTTACTGTATGGTTTCTTCTTAGCTTTTTGTCACTTAATGAGGCTTTTGTTCGAATTTGTTTCCTAAAGTCTCAAATCTCTTCCACTTCCATAAAGTTGACCACTCTCTGTCTAAGCTCGTCCAATTTCTTTGCAAGTTGCATGCACAAGCTATCTATGAACAATTTTGGCTATAAGGCCACAATCATATGGTGCATAACCACTTCAGGACTGAGATTTTGTATTTGTCTCACGACTTTCCAAACCTTTCCATAAACACTCGTAGTGACTTCTCCTTTTCTTGTCTAACATTCATTGAGGTAATTATGTTGGCAGAAGAAGAAGATGATGGAGATAAATATTAAAAAGTAAATTTTGATGATGATAAAAGCAAGTCCACACTAGTGTAGTAAAGGGAAACGACAACGATTATTTTCGTCCATAGGCAGCTGTTCCTAAACCGAAGCATATCTAGGTGAGGCAAAAAGTTTTTCCTCAGTTTTGAACTGAGGCATAAAAGGGTAGGGTTTTGCCTCGGTTCAAAGTTAACTGAAGCAGTAGGGTTTTTTTATTTTTTTTTTCGTAGGACTTTATGCCTTGGTTCCCTCTGAACTCTACTGCCTCGGTTGGGACTTGAACTGAGGCAGTAAGGTCTTTTTTATTTTTATTTTTTGCTTCTTTCGTAGGCCTTTATGCCTCGATTAGGGCTAAACCGATGCCATAGGGGGTTTTCTACCTCGGTTATGGTCACAATCGAGGCATATTCCCTTGTGTCTTTTTTAAGAACAAGTTTGTTTCTGCAACATTCCTAACTGCAAAAACAAACCTGCATATAATTTTACAGCCAAAACAGTCCAAAACAATCCAAAAGCATATATTTTTAATAAAAATTATATCAAAACATATATACATTTAATTTAATCATAAATCAACTTCTTAGAAGCATAAATCAATCCAATGTAATCATGAATCGACTTTGAAGCATAAATCAATCCAATGTACAAAGTTAAACTAATAATAATTTACAAAAGCATAAAAAAAGTTAGAAGCATAAACTTAGAACTTACTATATCCTAATATCTACTATTATATAATTGAATTATATATTTAGCTAGTGCTTTCCTCACGAGTTTAAGTGACTTCTCTGGAATTGGAGTAGTCATATTGAATCTTTGCATAAAACACAATGATTTCAATTAATGTATATGAAATCTAAACTATAGAGAAAATAAAATTCAAACCTAAATATTATTGTTTGCCATCCACTAGTGTAATGTGCACGAATAGTGGTTATCATCCAATACATGACGTAATAACCACACTCATATGACACAGTTTGTCTATTACACTACAATATATCATCATAATTATAAAATGTTAATTAAAATCATTGGAATGGTACAAAATGTAACAAAGTATGAACTAAATTACCAAACCTTAAGGGGAACCCATGCAAGCTTCTTAGTTGTAGCAATAAATCTCCCAGAAAACATCATAGGTGTTGCAAGGGAACTATTAAAAAAAATTGCTTTAGCATACATTTATATAATAAAGAAAGTTGAAACATTGAGGTTCTTACCAATCTACTACATGTCTAAGAGGGTTGGGAGGAGACTTGTGCAATGAACAAAACTAGACAATAGTGTTCTCCAGTATGGAGATCACAAGTAGCTGCCAATGACGCCTGAAATTGGTAATAACTTAATTGTCATATACCAAATTTAATAAATGAAACTTTAAAAGTTAACAAACTTCACTTACCCAAGTATATAAGGGAGATAGTATATCTCCTTCCCCATTGCAAAGTAGGTGGTGATGTATGTTTGGATATCATCAAATTTATTTCTTTCATGAGTCATATAGGGGTCAATGAACCCATATACATCATTAAACCCCTTCTTGTTACTGACATCAAATATATACCAGAAATGAAGAAATGATCTGATATAAGTAGCTTGATAAAAAAAAATCATATAAAAAAGTTCTCATAAACTTACATCATCCACAGTTGAATGAGTGTAATATTAATTTCTTCTCTCCCCGATGCAAGCTCCCTAACATCTTGCTGATGCAAGTACAATGGGATCTGAGTTTCTCTTCCAAATATAGTAGAATCTCATTGTATAATCATCGACGCATCTGAAATGATGTTAGCAAGCTCGTCTAACGCACCAAGAGGGTCGTCCTCATATAAATGAGTCTTCTTTAGTGTAGGACTTCCCTCTTGACCTGCCTATTGTTACATGAAAAAATGGTTATGTTATGACATCAATAAGAAGAAAATATTAAAAATGAGAAGTATATAGTAGGAGTGTTTACTAGTGGATCAGATACATCACCAACCAAATGTCTAGGCCAGGCGACAAAGGACTTAAAAGTCTCTTGCATAGTGAAAAACTCATCTATAGGCACAAGAAGAACGACATCTGGTACGAAAACTTCATCCATCGTGACCTTGACCTCATCTTCTGCTAGTTGTACACCATGCACTACAGTGGCTGTCTCATTGACTGTACCACGAGCCATTAACATGGTCCTTTACAACGACTTTGTGTGCTTCCAAAAATGGGATCACTTCATCTGTGTTGTTTAATATGTACAGATGTGCTTGCATCAATTCTTCACAACTTTTTGTCATCACATTCACACCTCAGATGCTTTTACTTGTAGAACATCTATTCAACCATGATGTCCGAGGGACTCCTATCATATTTGCTTTAGTCATATAATCAGAGCAAAACTCGATACTTTCTTCAACAGTACATCTTTCAATCATTGAACCTTCTAGGCGATATTGATTTTCGACGTACCTTTTCAAAATTTTCAATAACACTCAATAGGATACATCCATCTTAAGTATACTGGTCCACACAACTTTATTTCTCTTACCAAATGAACAAGTAAATGCACCATTATGTCAAAAAAGGATGGACATTTCTAACTGACACAAGATGATGATAATGTCGCTTTGAAGTTCATCTAACTTTGTAGGATCAATGACTTTACTACAAATTGACGAGAAAAATGAGCACAATCGAGTTATGGCCTGCCTAACTTTTTTGGCAAAAATTCCACGAATTGCCACACTTAACAATTGTTGCATTAAGACGTGGCAATCATGAGACTTGAGTCCAACAAGCTTTAAGTCCTACATTGACACTAAGCTCTTGATATTTGAAGAGTATCCTTGTGGTACCTTGATACTCTTTAAACAAAGATAAAAACTTATCTTCTCTTGTTTGGACATTGTGTAACATGCAGGGGGCAAATAAGTACGTTTACCAATCTCTCTTGGTGCCAACACTTCTCGGATCTTCATGTCAACCAAATCCAAACGCACATTCACTCAATCTTTTGTTTTTCCCTGGATGATTAGTAGTGTACCAATCAAACTATCACAAACATTCTTCTTTACATGCATGACATCTATGCAATGTCTAACATCTAACTTTGTCCAATATGGAAGATCAAAGAATATTGATTTCTTCTTCCAAGGGGTCGTTACAGATGACTTCTTGGATGTTTTCCCAAATACATGATGTATTTTATTAACTTTTTGAAGAACTTCAAGTCCAGTAAGTGGAATGAGTGCATTGTCTTTCTCTTGTTCTCCATTGAATGCTTTCTTTAACCTTCGATATGGATTATTAGATTGTAAAAATTACCGATGACGCATATACACTGTCTTCCTTCCGTGTTTTAATTGACGAGTTGCAGTTTTTTTTTCACATATAGGACATGTTTTATGACCCTTCACACTGTACCCCGACAAATTATCGTAAGTTGAAAAGTCATTAATGGTGCAAAATAACATGGCATGCATCATGAAAGTTTCTGAAGTAAAGGCATCGAATATTTCAACCTCATCAACCCACAACAACTTCAAGTCTTCAACTAGTGGCCTGAGATAAACATCTATGTCATTTCAGGGATGCTTTGGACCAGATATCAACATTGACAACATCATGTACTTTCTTTTCATGCACAATCTAGGAGATAAGTTGTAAATTATCAATATAACGGGCCAAAAACTATGATGGGTACTTAAATTACCAAATAGGTTCATTCCATCAATAGCTAAGTCAAACCTAAGATTTCTACATTCTTGACCAAATTGGGGGAATACTTGACCAATATTTTTCCATTGCTTTGAATCAACTGTATGACAAAGCAGCCCATCAATTGTTCTCTCATATGCATGCCATCTTAGGTTTTTATCATCTTTAGGATTTGCGAACAAACGGTTAAGTCTGGCCACAAGTGGAAGGTACCAAACTACTTTCAAAGCAGAACCATTCTTTTCTATGTGACCACTGTCTTCACTATTGTTTCTTGACTTGTATTATGATAACCCACATTTTAGACACTTTTTCAAAACTTCATACACATTCATATATAATATGAAATCATTCAGACATGCATGTATCCATTTATACTCCATACCCATCGGACAAAGAATTTTTTTTGCATCATAATTATGAGTGGGTAATGTATTTTCATCGGGCAACATTTCATTCAACAACGACAACAATTCTGTAAAACTCTTATCATTCCATCCATTGGTTTTCTTTAAATTCATTAGCCTTAACACTGCTGACGATTGTGTGAACTTAGTTGAACTGATATACAAAGGAGTCTTCGCATTAGTAGACATCGTTTCATACACATGCGCTTGGGCAAAAGCTTATGCGCCAACATCGCGGATCATGTCCTCTAAATTGTCATCTTTCGGTCGATCTTCTATATACATGGTGGAATCATATACATTTTCAGTTCGAGAGATAGTTGGAAAGTCTATTAATTCACCGTAACATATCCATGTTGTATAACTTCGTATGAAACCATCATAGATAAGATGTTCCCTAATATCAGTTGCGTTCAACTTCCTCCCATTCAAACAGTTCACACAGGGACATCTAAACTTGACTTCATCATCACCACTTGTACTCGCATTACGTTGCGCAAACTCTATAAATTCTTCTACCCCTCTCTCGTACTCAATGCTGATGCATGGTAAATTAATCCACCCTCGATTCGTACGCATGTTTACACAATTTCAATAATCTTGAATGATCACTTTCATCGTTTTTGTATTCAAGGTGTGACCCTATCCCATTCAAGAAGATTCACTTTTTTTAGTTTATTAAACATATAAATTTTAAACAACATATCTAAAATTTCATGAAATTTTGCCAACATTTCGCATTGGTCTTCAGGTTACACAAAATGAAAGTGATTATAAATCACATTCAAATATGCACTCGAAGATCAATACAAAACACAACTACAAAATTTCATGAAATTTAAGACATGTATATTAAAATTGATATGTATTAATAAACTAAGAAAAAGTTATTACTCTTCTTAAGCTATCCAACCGGACAATTCAAGATTCAATACTTGTAAATTATTATTACCATGTTCTCTCTATTCATTTTTAAAAGTACATTTCTTCAGAAAAAATCTAGAGATAGTAAATAATTTTTTTATTGAATCTCAAACAGGAAACTAATAATAATGCACAACAATAATATATATTCAAACAAACAAATAATTACACATGCAACATACAATATATTCAACCACACAATGTATTGAAGCAAACAAGTTCATATTAAAAGGAAAATTTTAAGAATAGGAACCTGGGAGCGTGAAAGTCGGTCAACTATCGAGAATGTTCACATATAAAACCTCACCACAACAATACAATATCTAGACAGAAACAAACAATACATTAATTAGTTTCATGATTTCTAACCTTAAAGTTTATTTCATCACCAAATTAACAAATTTAATACAAACAATTCCAAATTATATTCCTTAAATTCTATATTCCTAATTTCCATACTCTAATGCAAAATTATACATCAATTTACATCATCAACTAATTCAATCCTAAATAAAAACTTATATCAAAATTTACATACAAAAATCATCAGATTAAGATTTTTTCACATTCATACATTCACAAATCCAAATTGGAAAGAGTAATGGTGCAAAAAAATCCATTCCAACATTAACAATCCCTCTCTTTCATATTCACAAATCCAAATTCCAACCTATCTTACATAACATATCATACACATTAACATTTTTTTCACAATCATCAAACAATAAAAAGCAAAAAATGGAAAAAGTAAACATGGGAGTGTGACGGCGCGACCAGTGGTGGCGACAATAATGGTGGCAAAGGGCGGTGGGCGGCGGTGGCACGACAACAATGGCAGTGGAGGCGCAGCGAGAAATGAGTGAATGAGTGGTGGTGGAGGCACAAGCTGTGGTGGAGAACTCGAGCAGTGGTGACGCGACGCAATGGAGGAGAGGCACCACAACGATGAAGGCGCGATGAACATGGCGGTGGAGACACGGCGAGGGAGGTGCGAGTAGTGGTGGAGACTAAGTAGTGGTGGTGGAGAGCAAAGTGAAGATGAAGAAGAAAATTGTTCGCGTAGAAAGTACTATTAGCTTATTAATCTTAGAAAGAGCTACTACCTCGGCTCTTCATGCAACTGGTGCCTAATGGTTTCAATATTCAAAATATTTGACCATATAGGCCTCGGTTAGGCCCTCACCCGAAGCGAAATAGGTCTGGCAGGGGTATATGCCTCGGTTCCCAAGGCAACCGAGGCAATACCTTCTTCAGTCAATAAATGCCAGTGGCAGTAGGTGGTATATGCCTCGGTTCCCTAGCAACCGAAGCAATAACTTCTTTAGTTAGTTGTAGCAGATTGCAGCAGGGGGATTTGTTAGGAAGAGCAGGGGTATATGCCTCGGTTCCCCAGGCAATCGAGGCGGTAGCACCCTGACCAGAAAGGTGTCAGACGTGTTTTACTTTATGCTTTTTGTAGTCTTATGTGCCTTAATTCTTTCTGATAACCGAGGTAGTAGCTCTGTTTCCAAAAAGGTGTGATATGAAAGGTTAGAGTTAGGTCAAATTTGAAGGGTTATACGCCTCGGGTGGTTATTTAACCGAGGTAATAGAGCTATTATGCCTCGGTTCCCCTTGAACCGAGGCCTATAAGTTCGATTAGTACTAATGATAATCGATTATCCAAATCAAATGAAGATTTTCCTAAAAGACTCTATGATAATCGATTATTCACTTCTAGTAATCGATTATCACAACGAGAAAATTTTAGTAGAAAAGCTTTTGTGATAATATTATCTCTGGAAATAATCGATTACCAGTGATATTTGTTGTTGTAGAAGCTAATAATAAAAGAATAAAGATCACAAACAAAGGATTTCCTAAGGCGTGTAGATAATTGTCCTTAAGGACTTATCTGCGGTGTATTGCGCAAGCCCTCTGGGATACAATAGGAACTTCTCAGAATTTTTGAGGATCTCAGAACTCGTAAGGATCTCTAAACGAAGAATAAAATAAACCTAGAATATTTTTAAGAAAAGAAGAAAAGAGAAAGAATGAAACCAAGAGAAGAGAGAATGAGAGAAGAATGGTTTTTGATGATGTGTTTTGGAGTGAATGAAGTGCTCTATTTATAGAGCATGAAAAGAAGTGATCCAAAGAAAAAAAAATCTTGCGGAAGTAGCTGCCCAAAACTGATTCCGAGACTTGCGTAAGGAGATTTAACGGAAGATGTTATCGAACCTAACTCCCAAGCCATTCGGGATGGTATCACTGATAAACAAATATCCCGAGACTTGTGGGATGGTTTATGACCTCTATCACTGCAATGTGATTCAGTTTCTTTCATACAAATCTTTTGAAAAATAACAAGTTTTACAACAATCTCCCACATATTGTAAAAGACGAGAAAGAAAAATTGAAAGGGAAAAGAAAAACAAAATCATGGGTTTTATAAGATGTAATGCATCAGAACTTGTATAGCAAGCTATATAAACCAGTCTTAGTTCAAGAAACTTAACACACAATGTAGTTGGTATATCAAGCTATATGAACCAAAGACACTTGAGTTTGTTAGAGGTTTATCAATCACAGTACACCCACAATCATTGATGTTATTGTTGTGATGCGCTTACTAGGCCATGCACGTGCCAAATATTCTTGAGTGCTCAAGAGATTATGCCAAGATCTCATGCAAGCAGCCTTACTTGACACTCATATAGGTGATTTTATCAAGTTTATGCTGCAAATCATACACCACCCGTAAGGGATACGAAGATCATTAAAAACTTTGTTTAATTACAAAGTTTAACCTCTTAATAATGTGGTCTCTAGGACCTTCATACACACCATAGGAATGGACATATTTGATTTAAAATCAAATTAGTTCTATTAAAACTAACAAGTGACCTATTTTTACCCATATGAACCTTATTCATAGGATCTCAAATCACAAAGGTTGGGTTACCATCACTTGTTTGTTAACTAGAGGCTTAAGTTCCATTTCCCTGGATGTTTCTAGGATCATATTTCTTTCCAAGGGTTTTGTCAGAGGATCTGCTAGATTTTGTTCTGACTTCACATAGTCAATCGAAATAGTTTCACTCTTTAACAGCTGCTTCACCAAATTGTGTCTCAATTAGATATGTCTATTCTTTCCATTGTAATTCTTGTTTTGAGCTATAGCTATTGCCGATTGGCTATGACAGTGTATTAACACCGATGAGGTTGGTTTCATTCCTAGTGGAATGTTTGCTAAGAAATTCTCCAACCACTCAGTCTCACTACCAGCCATCTCAAGAGCAACAAACTCAGATTCCATTGTTGATCTTGCAATAATTGTTTACCTGGCTGATCTTCATGTAATCACACCACCCCTAAGTGTGAGTACATAACCACTAGTGGATTTTGACTCATATGAATCAGAGATCCAGTTAGCATCATTGTACCCTTCTAGTACAGCGAGAAATCCATTATATTCAATGGCATAATCCATTGAACCTCTTAAGTATCTCATAAGCCTAGAAGGTGCATCCCATTGATTTGGACATTGAGTGTACCTACTCAGTCTACCTACTGCATAAGCAATATCAGGTCTAGAAAATATCCTCAAGTGTAGTAAGCTCCCAATTATCTGGGCATATTAAGGCTGAGATAACGATTCTTCTCTATTTTTCATCAATTTAGAGTTAGCATCATAAGGGGTACTCACGGGTTTGAAATCATAATATCTAAACTTCTTAAGAAGTTTCTTAATGTATTGTTCTTGGGATAGTAATATACTATCTCCCTTTCTTATGATTCTAACACCTAAAATTACATTGATTTCACCCATGTCTTTCATTTCAAAGTTCGATCCTAGAAACAATTTAGTTCTAGCAACAATCTCATTGCATGTACCAAAAATTAACCTATCATCCACATACAAACATATAATGACACAATCACCATTTTCAAATTTAGGGTACACACATTTATCAGCATCATTAGGTAAAAAAACCTTCACATAGTAATACATTATCAAGTTTTTCATGCCATTTTTTTGGTGTTTGTTTCAACCCATACAAAGATTTTAAAAGTTTACAAACTTTATTCTCTTCACCAGGTACAATACACCCTTCAGGTTGAGTCATATAAATTTCCTCCTCTAAATCACCATTCAAAAAGGCAGTTTTAACGTCCATTTGGTGTATCACTAGCTTATAAATCGCTGTTAAGGCTAACAAAACTCGAATTGAGGAAATCCTAGCCAAGGGCAAAAATGTTAAAGTAATCTGTGTTGGGTTTTTTTAGTAAAACCTTTTGCTACTATTCTTGCCTTATACTTCTCTATAGATCAATCAAAATGATACTTTTTCTTAAAGATCCACTTAGAACCAATGGGTTTTGCTCCTTTAGGCAAATCTACTAAGGTCCAAGTATTATTTTTCTAAATTGATTCAATTTCAATCTTAATGGCTTCATCTCAATGTTTTGCATCAGGAGCATTAATGGCTTCTACAAAGCTACTTGGACATTATCAACTAAATAGGTATAGAAATCATTATCAAATGAAGTTTCCTTCCTTTGTCTTTTACTTATCCTTAATTACTCACACAAGGCATCACTATTATTATTATTTATAAGTTGAGACATCTCACTAACCTTTAAAGGAAAAACATGTTCAAAAAACTCAACATTTTTCGTCTCCATTATAGAATAACTTTCAAGTGTATCACTTTTAAGAACTAGAAACCTATAAGCAACATTATGTTCAGCATAGCCTAAGAACATGCAATCAGAGGTTTTAGAACCTATTTTCTTTTTCTTAGGATCAGGTAACATCACCTTTGCTAGACACCCCCACACTCTTAGATATTTAAGATTAGGTTGACAACATCTACACAACTCATAATGAGTTTTACCAGTTATCTTATGACGTATTCTATTTTGTATAAAACATACAGTAAGTAACGCATCTCCCCAAAGGTTATCAGGTGTACTAGAACTAATAAGTATCGCATTCATCATCTCCTTAAGAGTTCTATTCTTTCTCTTAGCTACTCCATTAGACTCAGGTGAATATGGTGGGGTTACTTCATGGATGATACCTTCTTAAACACAAAATTCATTAAACAATACATATTCACCACCTTTATCTCATCTAATCCTTTTAATTTTCTTATTTAATTGATTTTCTACTTCTGCTTTATAGGTTAAAAACACATCAAAGGTTTCATCTTTATGTTTGATTAAACACACTTTAGTGTATCTAGAATAATCATCTATAAAAGTTACAAAATAATTTTTACCTCCTCTAGACATGGTTTGTTTGAAATAAGTTAGATCAGTATGAATTAACCTTGACAGTTCACTTTAGTGTTCTACAGAAAAACATGTTTTTTTTTGTTATTTTAGGTTCTACACATATACCACATTTACTACTTTGTTTATCATGCATATTAATTAATCCTAGTCACTGTAATTTCATAACATAGGAATATTTCAGATGTCCTAATCTAGCCTACCATATATCATACGAGTCAACAATATAAGCAGAAGAAGATGATTCATTAATATTTTCATAAATGTTAAGTACAAAGAGACCTTGATCACAATATCCCTTCCCACAAAAACATTATTTTTTGTCATTACAATTTTGTCAGACTCGAATGACACTTTATTCCCCACTTTTACCAGTAATGCTACAGAGATTAAATTAACTCTGATTGATGGCACATGTAGCACATCACTCAAGGCGAGAGTCTTTCCAAATGTGAGTTTGAGAAGAACTTTTCCTTTTCCAATAACAGGAGTGGTCCTGGAATCACCGAGGTAAATGTGTTTTTCTCCATCCCCTACACTAGTGTAAAAGGTAAAGGCACTTCTGTTTGCATAGATATGCCTGGTAGCACCAGAGTCTACCACCCATTTCTTTACATTGGTCATCAGATTTACTTGAGAAACGACCACAACAATGAGGTCATCTCCTTCGGCTATATTGACCCTAGGAGGATTGTCGTTTCTTGCTCTACGCCTGCACTATGGTGCATGCCCGGCTTCCCACATACGAAGCAATTTCCTTTCTTCTTAATGGTGGGGTTAGATGTGTTGGGGCGATATTTTTAAAAATTATTTTTCCTATTGTGATTAGGTTTGTGTTCATACCTTTTTGAAGCAGGTCTGTCTTCTACCATGTTTGCTTTTGCAGATAAAGCTTTGGCCCTTGTAGCAGCACATTCTTTCCTATTGGTATCTTCAATGATTATGTGAGTGATAAGCTCCAAAAGTGACATCTACTTGTGTCTGTGTTTCAATTGTTGCTTGTAATCAATCCAGGAAGGTGGAAATTTCTCGATTAGAAGCTTTAAAACAAATTCATCTGGTAGAAGAACGTTCTTCGCTTTGATATCTTCGAGCAACTTGTGATACTCATTGATTTATGACTTTATGTCCTTGTCTTCAACCATTTTCAAGCGATAGTAATTCTCAATAATGAACTTTTTTTTGACTACATCTTTAGCAGGGTATTTGAGAATCAATGAATCCCATATGTCTTTCACTTCCTTATAGGAACAATACACATCGAACAAATCGTTAGAGAGTACACTAAGTAAAGTAGGATGACATACCTTGTTTGCATGAACCCATACATGTCTAAGAGGGTTGACACACGTTCTTGTCAACGCCGGAAATTCTTACTAGAGAAGACTTCGATTTTTGATACATCCCGGAAAGGTTTCGGGAAGACCGTCTGAGTTCCGCAAACAATATTACAATTCTCCGAGCTTGAGTTGTTGTTGTCAGCCATAAGTCCTTAAGATTTTTGTAGAAGCTAACAATAAAAGAATAAATATCACGAACAAAGGATTTCCTGAGGCGTGTATATCACAGTCCTTAAGGACTTATCTGCGATGTATTTTTCAAGCCACCTAGGATACAACAAGAACTTCTCAAAATTTCTGAGGCTCTCTAAAAGGAGAATAAAATAAACCCAGAATATTTTTAAGAAAAGAAGAAAAGATAAAGAATGAAACCAAGAGAAGAGGGAATGAGAGAAGAATGGTTTTTGATGATGTGTTTAGGAGTGAATGAAGTGCTTTATTTATATAGCATGAAAAGGAGTGATCCAAGGGAAAAAAATCTTGCAGAAGCAGCTGCCCAAAACTGATTTCGTGACTTGCGTGAGGACATTTGACAAAAGATGTTATCCAACCTAACTCCCGAGCCTTTCGGGTGCGTATCACTGATAAACAAATATCCCAAGACTTGTGGGATGGGTTTTGACCCTTATTAGTGCAATGTGCTTCATTTTCTTTCGCACGAAACTTTTTCAAAATAACAAGTTTTACAATAGTTGTGACTTAACTGTTCTGGTTCTTGACCTATTTTTTGAAAGAGAAAGTCTAGATATGTTTGGAAAAACCTAATTTCAAAAATAACTTTTCATTCAGAGGTTTAGAGATGTGACAGCTAGAGAAAGTATTTGTGTTGTGAAAATGGGCTTTGAAAAACCTAGTATAGGTAGAAAGATAACTTTCACAAAGTGAGTTTTTGGGTGATTGAGTATTGTTCTTGTTGCTATAAGAAGTTGTTCTTCCTTTGTGTGACTAAAAGGATGTGGTTCTTTCCTTATATGATTTAAGGAAGATGTCTTTCATCTCTTCTGTCTTCATGATAGGTATTTTCTAAACCTTAAACTCTTTCTTCTGTGATTCTAAGCTTAGCTTATTTTAGTGTTTGAGTTAATCCTTTTTTTAAAGATATTAACAATTGGACATAGGATTTTTTTATCTGAACTAGTATAAAATACCTTGTGTAATATTGTCTTTCCCTGCACTTTTTAAATTATTTGTTATTATTATAAAGGAAATGACTTTAATTGAACTTTGATCTTAAAAAGGAGAAATCTTTTTAAAAGTAAAATTTATATTAACAAACCAATTCAACCCCCCCTTTTCCGCTCTTGGTTTTTTCCAACATTAACATTCCATTGCATGATTCTAACAAATTAAAGTTAAGTGATGTGGCCGGCTAGTGGCGAACTACAATCCAAACCTTGAGGAGATGGTAGAAAAATTGTCGGTTTAAACCTCTTTTTGGTCCCTAAGTTATAAGCGAATGTTCAGTTTAGTCCCCGTTTTTAAAAATGTAAATCTTTGGTCCCTAAGTTATAAAAAAATGTATCAAATGAGTCCTTTTTTGACTTGAAATACTGTTTTTGGTTGTTTCTTAACAACTGCTACATCTTTAGATTGCTCTGATTTGTTTCTTAATAATAACAACACTTTTGATTGCTCTTTGTACTTTGACCATGAACATAAAAAAAGGACTCATTTGATACATTTTTTATAACTTAGGAACCAAAGGTTTACATTTTTAAAAGAGGGGACTAAACTGAACATCCGCTCATAACTTAGGGACCAAAAAGAGGTTTAAACCCAAAATTGTCTATAGAGTTTGAGGGTAATAAAGAAAACCAAGTCAAAGCTTCTCTTTTTAACAAGATAGAAAATGCCCTGCACCAGATGACATCGCTTGTTATAGAGTTCCATTTAGTTCAAGAACATTCTAAGATGTTAATCAGGATTAGTAGAGTCATCGTACTTGTCAAATTTGGGCATCCTTTAGTTGTCTAGCAAAGGTTTCTCCATTATCCCTTCCATGAATGGAAGCATCCCGATTGTGTTCATTGTTGCAACAGATGAGTGATCCTTACTAGTCCTTGTGCTGTTGATAACGGTCTAAAAACCGTTATTTTCATACTTAATTTTGATACAAAACATACCCTTTATGACTTAGAAACTAGCTTGAAATCATGCATTTTGTCTTAGTTAGGTTACAAGAGAGTCAAAAGTGTTTTATGGGTATTATGCTTGGTTTTCCTTGTTTTGACAAGATTTAACAAGAAATAGATGAAGGATAGCGAAGTAAGAAAGGATTGGACTCAAAACAAGATGGAAGGAGACACCAAAGAAGAGTCGCGCCTACTGTTGAGCGGTGGCCTCAATAGTGATAACACCGCCAAATACCTAGAAGTGAACGTTGAGCAGTGGATTTGAGTGTCGCACTTACCATTGAGCGGTGCACTTATGCGAGAGCTCCAATATTACAAATCTAGGGTTATCTTTTATATTCTTTCCATTCAATTCATTTAGTTTCACCATGATTATGGTGAACTAAGCCCTTTGTTGTTGGGGAACGATGTAATTCTTTAAAACTCTCTTATATCAAAATTCTTATTTTATTCATATACTTGTGTTTATCAACAGTTTGAGTTTTTCTTTTGTTCTTGCTAATGCTTTGTTTAAGACGTTATTCAAACGCATCATCTTTGATTCTTTCTATATAGGGACGTATAGTTAGATCTAGACATGATGAATTACTCTTGATAATGAATATTACCTAGGGATAGGAATAGGAACATCAATTGCCTTAAGCTTCTGAGTGTATTGCATGAATAATTGTTAGGGAGACTAGGGATTGTTATTAGGCCCTTTTCACCGAGGAATCGGGTTTAGAGTAAAATAGAAAGTGGCATAAACATTGATAACAAAGTTGAATTTAATAAGAATAATAGATATTTGAGAGTGTATTAGAATGAAACCGTAAACCCCAACCACACCATTCATCCATATCTTTTTCTTGCCAATTGATCAAAACCTTTGCATGCATGTTTTAATTCTTGTTTTGCATTTAAAACTCAACTTATCGTCTGTTTAAGTCTTATGATTTTCATTAATTACATGAACGTTTAGGCCTAAGAGTCCTTTAGGAGACGATACTTGGACTTACCGATTATTTATTACTTGATATGATCTGGTACACTTGCCAGGGTGTTAACAACTGCCTTCCTAGACCGTTCAACAAGGCTTTCATGTTGCATGGTCGGTACAACTTAAGTTGATGCAAAAGCCACATGATTCTTGCATTGTGCTCTCAGTGTGTAACTACGTTTTCAGTATATAGAGTCTTCAATTCTTCCTCGTACTTATGTTACATTTCATCCATCTATTTTTGCATATTCCTCGTCACCTCCACATGATTCAGCTGGTTGTCGGGTGTTTCTTCTATAACGACGTTGTTCGTCATGTTCCTTGTAGTCACATGGGATTAGTAGACTATTTACTCGGCTCCATGGTGGGCGCTAAAATAAGTCTTCTCTTTAAGGGCAGTCTTCCATTGATCATCTTTGAATCCAATTCTTGTTCGTCTACATTAGTCGAGGGATACCTATCAAAGGTCTTTCGATATCAAAGTAAATAAATGTGTAATTAATGTCCAATCTACAACCTTACCTCAAACCTCTATTTATAGACTTTTTGATGGACTATTCTATTAGGATTAGCCTAGTTACAATCCAAACATGCCTGATTGTGATTAAACTTTTAGCCTAGATAGTTTGAATTAAAATCTTGACCATTCAGTCGTATAAAATTCTTACTTAGAATTAATCGTCTGACTCATAATTAATTAGAGGGAGCATATTATACAATCATAATAACCACTTAATTAATAATATAAATATTAATTAACAATATTAATGAAATTCTTTCTTTTTTTACTATTAACTACTTGAAAACATTGATTATTTAAAATGTAAGATAATCTTTCTACAATAAAATATCTCAAAGGAGAACTTTTCTTCTACGTATTTAATAAAGTTTCTACGTAGAATTTGAACTCAAAAGTATTTGTTAATAAATTAAAACAATTGTGCATGATCTATAAATTAGATAATTGCATGTCCTAATGCTTTGAATATGGACCTTAATGAAGCATAGTGAGATAAGTCTATGTCAAAACCTAAAAGATTTTTTTTATTTGTAACACAAAAGTCAGCTATATGAAAATAGTCCAAGGAATACATGTATTCAGAGATAGAGAGGTAGGTCCTATGAAAGGCACAATTAATCTCCAATTAATGCATAACAGTTGAAATAATAATTGCAGTATTCAGCAGCATCTCCATGGCTTCTTCTGCAACTGTGGCGACCCTACTCTCCTGCCCCACGCTCTGACTCAACTTTTGTCAACCATTTTTTAATATTAGAATTTTTCCACCATGTGTTCACAAACCTAAAGCTGGTTTCTCCAAAACTTGCTACTGTTTCTCACCCCACACTTCTCTTCTCTTCACTATATATACGCATCAAGATGAACACAACAACATCATCTATCAAACACTTTGCTTTTCATCTCCTACCCCTTATAGCCTTATACAACATTCTCTGTATATTTCTCAATCCAGGTAATGGGGAATGAATATATAACTCTAATTAATGTGCTCCACTTTTGATTTCTCTCAACCATGTAAACACTTTTTCCTGCTATGCTGTTGTTCTTAGTTTGCATGCATGTGCAGGAGATTTTATATTGAGAAGCTAGCACACATGACTCCAGCAATGGTAGGAAGTGGAGAGAGTGATAAACCAGAAAGTCAATATCAGAAAGGAGTGAAGCACCTTGTTGAGAATGGCCTTCACAGTGTACCTAAAAAGTACATACTTCCACCTTCTGATCGACCTGGTACAAACTCAGAAGACTCAAATGTTGCCAAGCAAAACCTTGAGCTACCTATCATTGATTATTCTGAACTGCTTGGTCCAAGAAGGCAACAAGTCCTTCAATCCCTGGCCAATGCTTGTGAAGGGTACGGTTTTTTTCAGGTGAGAAACCACATTAATTTTCCTGAACTTGATGAAATATCAGTGAAACCTTGTAACTATGAGCTACATATGTAAATCTTGTTAACAATTTGGTTCATCTATAAACAGTTGAACAGTCTTCGATTATGTGAATGTGAAAATAAAATCAGTTTCATTTTGTTTGATTGATGCAGCTGATAAACCATGGTATCTCAGACGATGTTATCAGCAGCATGAGGGATGTGAGTGGAAAGTTCTTTGATCTTCCTTTTGAGCAAAGAGAAAAGTACATGACAACTGATATGAGTGCACCTGTTCGATGTGGAACTAGTTTCAGCCAAACCAAAGACAGTGTGTTATGTTGGAGGGACTTCTTGAAACTTCTCTGTCATCCTTTACCTGATTTCCTCCCCCATTGGCCTGCTTCCCCCTTAGACTTCAGGTGTGTACATTCTCACATTAATTAATTACATATATATAACCTAAATTAAATATTAATTAATAGTTAATCTATATTCTCTCTCTATCATCTATGTATCTCTGCATAGACAATAATTTAAAGCTTAAATCCTAGTATATATCACATATTAGAATTAATGGCAACTTTCTCCATAAACAAATCAACAACTTTATGCCAACGAGATTGATGCAAGTGGTAGGATTAAACAACGTTACTAAAGCTCTTAAAAAAGGCTCGTGACATGATCTTATACCATAACATGAAATAATCTTCCTATTCTTTTTTCAACTAAATAAAATATTGCTTCCACTTCTTGCAGATATAAAAATTTAAGTAAGTTGGTCGTAGTTTCATTGCTGATTTGAATATAGTAAAAAATTAGTGTCAATTTGGACATGAGTAATAGTCTTTTCGGTTCAAACGAGATTGCTAGAGTATAAAATAGGGCTAGTTGATAAAGTCAGTTATAGCAGTCACAGTCATCATTTAAAACTTGAAAAAAAAAATAGTTAAAGTCAATTATAGTTATCACAGTCATCATTTAAAACTTGGGAAAAAAAAATTACTTTTACAACGTTTAAATTAAAATGGACAACTAAAATATGAAAAATAAGAAATCAGACAAAAGAAAAAAAGTCAACATTATAAACTTATAAAGTAGTTTTACACTGTCATCTAATGAGAGATTCTATGTTACCATTTTTGTTGGCTTGGACACAATAATGAGTCATAATTATTATGAGTAAGGACAAACTAAATTATCCTTTGCTTATAACGTAGGAAAGAGGTGGCTACCTACGCAGAAAAAACCAGACACCTGTTCCTGATGTTGATGGAAGCCATTCAAGAGAGTTTAGGAATCATTGAAGGAAAGGAGACAGAAGGAAAAGACAACATTCTAAGAGAGTTGGAAGATGGGAGCCAGATGATGGTGATCAACTTCTATCCACCATGCCCTCAACCTGACCTAACCTTGGGGATGCCCCCTCACTCTGATTATGGATTCCTCACACTCCTTCTCCAAGACCAGGTCGAGGGTTTGCAGGTACACTTCCAAGATCAATGGTTAACTGTTCAACCTATCAACAACGCTTTTGTTGTCAATGTTGGTGATCACCTTGAGGTAAACATGTTCCTTCCTTCAAACATTACATTACAGATTCTTTTGCCACACTTTTTCACTGAAGATGCGTGTGTCTTAGTTTAAGAAAAATGTTTTAGGTTTTGTCTGAGCAAAAATATGGTAATTTCAACCTCCCATGTTTAGCACAAGGTTCGGGGAAAAGGTCAACTGAACATTTTGAGTATGATTAGACATCAAATAATACAATATTATACTTTAAAAACAAGCACTTCTTTGGACATATTATGATGTTTTCATTAGCATGAAAATATTAGTTATTACAAAACTTAGTGTGAACTGGAATCACAATATGAACACGAATATGAATGAAAAAGTCAAATTTGTGGTCCTGAAATCCCTTTTTGTTGGGTTGATTATCAGATATACAGCAATGGGAAGTACAAGAGCGTGTTGCATAGGGTCATGGCTAATTCAAAGAAGAATAGAACATCAGTGGCTTCTCTCCATAGCCTTCCTTTCAACTGTACTGTGAGACCGTCACCAAAACTCATTGACCAACATAATCCCAAACGTTACGCAGACACCAATTTTGATACTTTTCTTGCATACGTTACCACCAGGGAGCCCAAGAGAAAGGATTTCCTCGACTCCAGGAAATTGACTTCAGTATGCGTAGAAGAAAAAGAAATAAAATAACTTTTGTCATTAGATTATTATTGGAACTATATATATAAATTGAAGTGCCATGGCACACAATAGAGGAAAGTTATCTTTGTAACATATTATCAGTATTAATTTTGATATTGTAGGACACTCTGATTGTCACTGATCACAGACATGCAATCTCCTTCTGTTTATCTCCATTATTGTATATGTTTGTACCATGTCATCAGTCTCGTGAGCGTGAGCAAAGATGCTAGTATGGTACTTCAATTAATTACGGAAAATAACTAGATATATCTTTGGAGATTTTCTTCTCATTCACACTATTTTTAACACCTAGGTCATGTGCCCATCTACCAAATTCTGTCAGAGTGAAAATCACATAGTAAATCATCAATAATTTATATCAATACACAAATCACATAATATATAAACGAAGGGTAAATCACCATTAATTTATGTAGTATGAGGAGTGTTAAGTTCCTCCCAATTGTACAATATAGTTATCAAGTAATATAAAATAGGTAAGTCCAAGTATCGTTTTTCAAAGGACTCTTAGGCCTTAACTTTCATGTAACCTAATTTCATAAGACTTGAGAAGTAATTGATTTTGAGTTTTTAAATGCAAAAACAAAAGTAAATATGCAAATGCAGTGAATCAATGGTTGAGGAAAAACTTATGAATGAATGGTGTTGTTGGGGTTTACAATTTCATCTTATTCACCCTCATATATCTACTCTTTTTATTTAATTCGCTTATTTATCATATTGCCATGCAAACTTTCTTGGTCTACCCTTAACCCAATCCCTTGGCGAAAAGAGCCTATCACTAATTAACAGCTTGCTATCCCTAGCCTCCCCTAGTAACTAATAATGCAATATAAACGGAAGTAAAATACAATTGATCGTCCTACCCCTATCCCTAGGCAGTATTAGCATAATCAAGGAATTCCCCCCAGTTCATGACATTATTGTACGCCCCCCTATCAATAAAGACAAACAATATTTACCAAATGAGTTAAACGATAAAAGCATTAGATACAGGTAAGGAACCCAACAATTGATAAATCAAGCATATGTAAGCATATGAATTAAATAAGAATTTGGATATATGAGAGTTTCAAAAGATTACATTGTTCCCCAACAACAAAGGGTTTAGTTTACCATTATCATGGTGAAACTAGATTAAATTCAATGGAAGAATGAAAGAATAAACCCTAGATTGAGTAGTTTGGAGCCTAAGCACCCAAAGAACTGCCTCCAAGGTGTGTAGAGATGTTGTGGACGTTTCTCTCTACCGAAGATTGCCTTTCAAGTCGTACTGGGGCTATTTATAACACAGAAAAATAACAGAATTTAAGCCCAAGCCCAGCAGACAACCGCTCAGCGGTTTGCCTCTAATCGTTCAACCGCTCAGCGCCCTGTTTGACCGCTCAGCGATTTGCCTCTAATCGCACTGGGCGCTCAGCGGTTCGTTCTGGCGCTCAGCGGTTCCTTGGGCTCTTCTTTTCATCATTTTTCTTCATCTTTCACAAGCACAAGTCCACCTTCACTTCCATCTTTAAATCACCTCAAAATCCTGCAAAACAATGTAAAACCAAGCATAATACCTCTAAAACCAAATTTTGACTCTCAATGACTCAATTAATTGTTTTACTTGATTTTAAGTTCATTCTAAGCCATAAAGGGTGTGTTTTAATATCAAATTTAAGCATGAAAATAATGGTTTTTAGACCGTTATGACAACCCCAAACTTAGAACTTTGTTTGTCCTCAAGCAAACAAGACAAAACTTGGTTTTCCACTTCTTCTTCAAATAGTTCAACATTTTTCAAAAATCCTTTTCCTCACAACAAGTTATTTATTCAATTTAGATCTTCAGTGGAATCCCATCCAAATGCATGCATGCTTTCAATCCAATTCAGTTCACATAAGCACATATTTCCCAACAGATGTTTCATTTATGAATGATCAATCCACTAAGCATAGATGTAAACATGGAGTTCAACAATTCTCACCAAGCAAGTGCTTCACTCAATCTCTTAAGTGTTTAGAAGTTCACTTCACTCTTCTACTATTCACATATCACATAAAAAAAACATTGCCATTCATCTAAAACAATCAAAATCCTCACATACAAATGCCATTACAAGAACTTTTCCAAGGCTTATAATGAGGCTGGGCTATCAAGAAAAATTGGGTTTTTCGGAATACAAAATCCTTGAGTTAAGAAAGTTATTTTAACATTCAAAGTTCAAGCACAACTCTCTTTTTCACCAATCTCACTCATTCTCAACTTCTTTCCTTTTCTTTTATTTTCACATTGAGATCATCTTTCATGCTTTTTTTTTTCTTTTCTTTTCTTTCTTTCTTTTTCTCATGCATTTTTCTTTTTCAACACTTGAGCTCAATGCTACTCTTTTGCCATTCAACTTTCCCAATACAACCCCAAACTTGAACCTTTTCAACACATGTAATTAATCCCAACCCAACTCAAGGTTAATAATTTCAAATCAAAGGTTTTCATCCTGTTTAAGGCTAAGGTTCAAAAAGGGTATAATATTTTAATTACTTTGGGTAAAGATTTGGCAAAGTAAGGGTTTCCAAACATGGCCTTAATCATATGACATAAACATGCAATTCAATCAATTATCAAGATTCAGGCAATATCATTCATGATTTCCTGTGAACAATACATATATCAAGAAAAGCTCTGGAGCTCAATACCTCACACAACATGCTTTCTCACACATTATTCATGCATCCTGCTTAGCATCATAATCACAATCATAAACCATTATACATCTGTTCACATAGCTAGTGAACCATTTACTTGGATATCAACATGCACACAACTTCAATCATCAACCACATTCAATCATCATTATTGAATAATTCATCATGCAATATAAAATCAAACCATCATCAGAACCAGTGTACAGGCCAAGCATAGACACAAAAATAAAATTTAACCTATTCTACTAATTCAAAGTACAAAAGAAAAAGAAAAACTTGGGTTGCCTCCCAATAGCGCTTTTTTAATGTCACGAGCCTGACCCAAACCTGTCTAGCACTCATCAGTAAGTGTCTATCTTTCCAACATCCTTCAGTAGGTGTACCTACCTGTATCCTTCAGTAGATACATACAAAATTCTAGCATCCCTCAGTAGATGCTATCCCAAAAATTGTTTAAAATTCCAAAAAATTACATGTCCAAAATCCAATAACCTAAAACTAAAAATGTTTTACAACAAATAGGATTAAACCAAATATCTTCAAGTCGTTCCATCCCGGTTGGGGTCTTCATCTACCCAACTCATCAGTTGCCTTCTATCCACTCTCTTGACAACTTTGGTATATGGTCTTATAATCTCCACCACGTCATCTTCTTTGACATTGTTAACAATCCACTTCCTGTTTTTGAATTTCACCTGTGAACCATGTGGAAAGGATGTATCTTCTGAGTGGATCGTACCTCCTTTATCAACCTCGTCATTTCCAGGTACCTGCAAAACATTACAATTGTTAGTGATGGTACCTGTTGCGTTATCCTTATCATCTGATGCAGCTTCCCTTCTTGACTTTTTGTGTCTGACTCTCTTTTTAAGTCTAACATTATTTTCTTTAGAGCCAGTACAAAATAGCACATGTTCTTTGTCTCTCATCATGATTCTTCCATCATGGACACTAATAAACATCTTTGATGTTTCCATGAAAGGTCTTCCAAGAATCATGGAATCTTCTCCTCGTCTTCCATGCCCATGACTATAAAATCAGCCAAAAATTTCAGCTGCTCCACACGCACCACCACATTTTCCACCATACCAAGTGGTGTTTTAATGTAATCATCTGCCACCGTCACAGTAAGATTAGACGGTTTTAATGTTAGCCCTCCAATTTTCTTCAAGAAACGCTTGGGCATCATGTTAATGCTAGATCCAGAATCCATCATGGCTCCTCCTATATCAACATCATTCACAATACATGAAAGAGTCAAACAACTTGGATCTTTTTTACTTTAGGCGGATAATTCTTCTTTGGAGGTTGAATATCAAATTGATGCTCCTCTTCATCTTCATCTAAATCTATTGTATCTCCAAGATAATATTTCATTCTTTCAGCATATGCAGGAATCTTTAGGATTACTAAAGATACCACAGTCACTTGGTTTAAATTTTCTCTAATCTGCCCATTGCGACTAAATCTTACTTCTCTTCACCTTCACTACTGTCTATCTCAATAACTTCTCTGTCCTCCTCTTCCTCTTCACTGCTCCCAATTTCCACAACTTCCCTTTCAACCTTTCTTTTACTCCTTGTAACAGCAGATTTACATTCCTCTTTAGGGTTAACATCAGTGTTAACCCTAAATTGGTTCTTCTCAGTGGTTTCTACTCTCTTTGACAGCTGACCAATTTGCATCTCCAGGGATCTGAAACTAACTTGGTCACTTGCATGATTAGATTCATACACCTCCAAGAATTTGTCAAATCTATCATTTAAGTCTTTGACAAACTCTGTCATATGAGTAACCTGCTGCCACATAGGTGAAGGTTGTTGCTGCCTGAAGCCTCCTGTTTGCCCTGATGGGTTGTTCTGTGTCTGCCCAATATTGGGGTGGTTCTTCCATCCTTGGCTAGAATTGCCTTGGTTGAAGTTCCCTTGCCTGTATTGAAACTGATTTCCCATGTAATTAGCTTCCTGCTACATCTCCTCTAGTATAACACATTGACCATTGATATGGTCACCACCACAGAAATCACATAATTGCTACATTTGGGAAACATTACGCATCTCCTTAGGAAGTTATGAGAGGACCTTTGTCAAGTTGTCTAGCTTTTTAGTCAGAAGATGGTTCTGGGCTAGCATGGCATCATTTGCAACTCCTCTCTTCTGTATAGGTGCACCCCTTTCACTGACTGTTTCCTGCTCATTAGCAGCCATACTCTCTATCAAGTCATAGGCTTCATCTTCAGTCTTCTGCTTGATATCACCTCTAGCTGAGGCATCCAACATCATCTTAGACTGCATGTTCAATCCACCCAGGTAAGCAAGAACTAAGGTTGTCTTATCAAACCCGTGGACTGGTGTCTTCCTTAGTAGGCCTTTGAATCTTTCCCATGCTTGACCTAGAGTCTCTTCCATGCCTTGCTTAAATGATGAGATCTCCAATCTTCCCCGAGTAACTTTGGACTGTGGGAAATATTTGTTAACAAACTTTGTAGCCACAGTCCCCCATGTTGTAAACGTCCCTTCAGGGAAGGAATTCAGCCACGTCTTAGCGTTGTCCCCCAATGAGAATGGGAACAAGTTAAGCTTTACTCTCTCGTCTGATACACCTGCCATCTTCACTGTGTTGCAAATTTCACTAAACGTCAAATGGTCATATGGGTTCTCATTTGACAATCCATGAAACTGGTTGCTTTGCACCAGGTGTATAAGCGCTGGATTCATCACCATATTATTCGTTTGATTCATAGGCATGGCTATGCTGTTAAAATGGAAAGGGCCAACAACATTAGACTGATATGCAAGAGTGCGTCTTGGAGGAGGTTGATTAACCATCTCCTCTGCTCTTTGTACTGGTGAAAGTGATAGTAATCTGTCAGGAGAAGGGAACAAATCCCTAGATGGGCATCTGACTCTCCTTCTTCCCCTGTCTCACTTAAGCCTTCAAGAACAGGTTGTGTATTTTTCTTGCTCCTAATATGTCTAGTCTCCTGCTGCATGCAAAAGAAACACAAACGCTAGTAGCACTTTTATAAAAAAAATAAAAATAAAACAAAAACAAAAACACAATATATACAATCAAGTCAAATTTAATCAAGTTATACTACTAGATAACTTAAACCACGAGTCCCCGACAATGGCGCTAAAATAGGTAAGTCCAAGTATCATTTCCCGAAGGACTCTTAGGCCTTAACTTTCATGTAACCTAATTTTGTAAGACATGAGAAGTAATTGATTTTAAGTTTTTAAATGCAAAAACAAAAGTAAACATGCAAATGTAGTGAATCAATGGTTGAGGAAAAACTTATGAATGAATGGTAAGGAACCCAACAATTGATAAATCAAGCATATGCAAGCATATGAATTAAATAAGAATTTGGATATATGAGAGTTTCAAAAGATTACATTGTTCCCCAACAACAAAGGGTTTAGTTCACCGTTATCATGGAAGAATGAAAGAATAAACTCTAGATTGAGTAGTTTGGAGCCTAAGCATCCAAAGAACTGCCTCCAAGGTGTGTAGAGCTGCTGTGGACATTTCCCTCTGCCAAAGATTGCCTTTCAAGTCGTACTGGGGCTATTTATAACACAGAAAAATAACAGAATTTAAGTCCAAGCCCAGCATACAACCGCTCAGCGCCTAATTTAACCCCTCAACGGTTTGCCTCTAATCGTTCAACCACGCAGTACCCTGTTTGATCGCTCAACGGTTTGCCTCTAATTGCACTGGGCGCTCAACGGTCCGTTCTGGCGCTCAGCGGTTCCATTGGCTCTTCTTTTCATCCTTTTTCTTCATCTTTCACGAGCACAAGTCCACCTTACTTCACTTCCATCTTCAAATCACCTCAAAACCTTGCAAAACAATGTAAAACCAAGCATAATACCTCTAAAACCAACTTTTGACTCTCAATGACTCAACTAATTGTTTTACTTGATTTTAAGCTCATTCTAAGCCATAAAGGGTGTGTTTTAATATCAAATTTAAGCATGAAAATAACGGTTTTTAGACAGTTCTCAAGGAGTGGTCCGTTCTATTGGGTCCTCATCGAAGGGTGGGAAAAGATCGGTCGATCGATCCGATGGAGAAAAGGGAACAAGGCTGAGCAGTAAAGAACCAAAGAAGGCAATGTTAATAAGTAATTAATGTCATTAATGGACGAATATTGCACAAAGGGAAACGGGAGATACGACTTTTACTGGCAATTAATGCTGATTTTTGGGCTTAATGCCTATAAATACGAACTTAACCATCAGGTAACTCACTTTTGATCCAATTTTATACAAACCACTCTTATTGTGACCCTGCTGACTTGAGCGTCAAAGTGTCTTCTTGCAGGTCACAACCGTTCGGTACTAGGACGATTCTTGTGGTGGACGTTGGAAGACCGGTGGAAAGAGGAGGAGCTTGGGGTATCTTCGGTCTTGGGACTCAACCGAAACAATTTGCGCCCACCGTGGGGCCTTAGAGACGTCGACAACCCAAAGAACGACCGCGATGGCAGGAGAGCTTCACTTGCAGTTGCTACAGGAGATGCAGAGGCAGATGCAGGAGTTGAGGACGGAGATGGCTACGATGAGGGCTGAACGAAACAATGGAGTAGGGGGGCAGTCGGCGTAGTCGACAAATGTTGGAATTGTCCACTCAGAGAATGGGGGAGAGAGTCATCTGGCAACTCAGGAGGATGGAGAAAGGGGGTTGTCTAACGTTTCTAGGCACAATGTGAGGGTCGACGAAGAAGGGTTGAACAACCAGGGTGGACAAGGGGAGGGAACAATCTGGGTCCTGAATTGCAAAACCCACCGGTTAACAATTAGGGACGGGTCGGTAATGTGGAACCTATTGAGCACCCAGATCAGGCGGAAGGGCTGCACCCTTTCACCGCGGCTGTAATGAGTGTACCTATGCCTAAAAATAAGGTACTTCTGGTCATGTTGAGGTATGGGAGTCTCATCGATCCGGTAAAACATCTTCGATCTTTTGTTGATGCTATGGTGGTGTACTCGTCGGATGAGATGGTTTGGTGCAGGGTTTTTTCTCTTTCATTGAAGGATGAGGCTTTGGATTGGTTTCACTCTTTGCAGCCCCGAACGGTGGATGGATTTGCCACGCTGAGGCAATTGTTCACCTAATAGTATGCGACGAACAGGTCGCAAGGATTAATGTACACGACTTTGGTGAGGATGAGGCAAGGGAAGGAGGAAACCCTTAGGGCGTTTATGGATCGGTTTAATCGAACTGCACATGAGCTAAGAAATGTCGATCAACAACTAATAGTCAGCGCATTGACAACTGCATTGAGGCCAGGGCCGTTTGTTGACTACCTTTATGCTGAGGAGCCGCAAACGGTGGCCGAGTTGCAGAACAAATTAGCTAGTTTTATACAAGTAGAGGAGGGACGTGCCTTCCAGAAAAGTGAAAGAAAAGAAAGAGGTCCAACAACCAGGCTCGATCGGGAGAGGAGAGAGGGACGAAAAGGATTCAGGAGGGATGGGGGTGGAAGTTAAGATCAGAGGGGAAGGGAAATTCCCAGATCGCCACAATATCAGCCCCCTCAGTATCCCCATCATACGACGTTGAACGCACCTAGGGCGAGGGTATTGGAGGAGGCTCTGAGAGCTGACCTGTTAATCGTAGTCCATGCCCCAACCCCTAAAGGAGCTGATGAGAGAAAGCACTATCAGGGGGCACACAACAGAAAACTGCATAACCTTGAGGGACAAGTTGGAGAGCCTAGAGCAGGCTGGCCATCTACGACAATTTGTACAAAGAGGAGGTCCTTCGGGAGTCAGGGGTAGCCCCTCAAGGCAAAACTTGTGAAAGGGGCGTGATCGTCAATAACAAGATCAGCGTAGCAGAAGTAGAAGTAGGGAACGATCGGTTCGGGGGGTGATTAAAACAATTTCTGAAGGATTTGTTGGAGGTGGACCGACCGTGTCGGCTCGAAATCGAGACTTGAGAAGCTTGCATAACGTGAACAAGGCGGATGCAGCAAGGAGATCGATGCCCGCGATTACGTTCTCAGATGAGGATTTTCACGCCCCGGACCTTGACCAGGACGACCCCATGGTCATCACAACCATGATTGTTCAGTACAAGGTGGGAAATGTGCTGATCGATCAGGGAAGTTCAACGAATATACTATACTGAAAAACCTTACAGTAGATGGACGTATCGAAGGATGCTATTATGCCCTTCCATGAGCAGATTGTAGGGTTCGCAGGGGAAAGGGTGGATACTAAAAGGTATGTCAATCTAAGAGTAAGTTTGGGGATGGAAAAGAATGCGAAGGAGTTAAAGGTTCGGTTCCTCCTTGTAGAGGCGAATACATCGTATAATGTCTTGTTGGGTCGTCCATGCCTGAACGCCTTTGGCGCCATTGTTTCTACCCCCATCTGACTTTGAAATACCCCTCGGACGATGGGAGAGTATGTACCGTTCGGGCGGATCAGAAGATGGCCCGAGAATCCTATGCAGTAGGGCTGAAGGTTAAGCTACGACTTTCAGGACAACCAGATGAGCGATCGGTGGTGGCAATGGCGGAGTTGGATCCCAGAGCAAACGCAAATGATCGAATAGAGTCGATGGAGGAGACCCAACCGTTTATCTTGGGAAGGACTGCAAACCAGGTCACCGCAGTTGGACAGAATTTGAAAGGTGATCATGTGCAAGAGATCGGCCGGGTGTTAACACGTAATAAGGACTTGTTTGCATGGACAACAGCAGATATGCTGGGAATACATCCAGATGTAATATCCCACAAATTGTCCTTATTCAAAGACGCAGGATCGGTCTCGTAGAAGAAAAGGAGATTGGGGATGGAGAAAAGACAAGTAGTAGATGAAGAGGTGCGAAAATTGCTGGAAGTTGGGTTTATAAGGAAGGTGAAGTATATGACCTGGATAGCCAACATGGTGATGGTCAAGAAGTCCAATCGCAAATGCAGGATGTGCACAGACTTCACCGACCTGAACAAGGCGTGCCCCAAGGACACATACCCTCTCCCTAGTATCGATGGGTTGGTGGATGGAGTTTCGGGGTATGAAGTTCTTAGCTTTTTGGATGCGTACTCAAGATATAATCAAATCCCTATGTATCGTCCGGACAGTGAGAAAACCGCCTTCGTAACCGAACAATCGACATATTGCTACAATGTGATGTCGTTCGGTTTAAAGAATGTTGGAGCCACTTACCAATGGACCTTTTGAGAGAGGTTAATCGCACGACTTACAAATCGCAACCTTTCAGCTTCTAACGGTGTGAGGGGGCAGATTCAAGGGCGAACTGTCGTGATGGTTCGATTTTTGGTCTTATAAAACCCCTTCACTTGCGATGTCGCTCAGGGCTTGGGGGGCTTATGTAGTATGAGGAGTGGGCCGATCGATCGGGTCCTCACCGAAGGGTGGGAAAGGACCGATTGGTCGACCCGATGGAGAGAAGGGAACAAGGTTGAGCAGTAAAGAACCGAGGAAGACAGCTTTAAAAGGTAATTAATGTCATTAATGGACGAATATTACACCAAGGGAAACGGGAGATACGGCATTTACTAGCAGTTAATGCTGATTGCTGGGCTTAATGCCTATAAATACGAACTTAACCATCAGGTAACTCACTTTTGATCCAATTTTATACAAACCACTCTTATCGTGACCCTGTTGACTTGAGCGTCGGAGTGTCTTCTTGCAGGTCACAACCGTTCGGTACTAAGACAATTCTTGTGGTGGACATTGGAAGACTGGCGGAAGGAGGAGGGGCTTGGGGTATCTTCGGTCTCGGGACTCAACTGAAACAATTTATATCAATACACAAATTTATACAAGTAAATATATAATTTAATTAATTGATCCAATTAATATTATCTTGTTCATTTCAAAACAATGTTGCTCTATAATTAGTGAAATGGACAATAGATAATTCATAATAAACAAATTTATTGAGGATTATTCATTAAGCATATTAATACTTCTACCTTCGAACAACCAATCATCAACCGGTTTAACTTATTACACTTTGGATCGAGTTTCTTTGGATCGAGCTCATCTGGGACAATCATACTTGGTCATCATCCTTTAACTGATCTCTTCAACGTATTACTTTTGGTCAATCATCCTGATTGAACCACCTGATTGATCAATTACAAAAGATCATTAATAAGAATGGTAATCACTAATAAACCTATTAATTACTTATTAAGATATGATTAATCCATAATTAGGTCAATAAAAAGATAAAAAAGGTTCATAACAACTATTATAACTTTCACATAAATGCACATAATATGTATCATTACATTAATTGCTAACCAATTAGTTACTAATTTTATAATCGAAGTTTCTACTTTAGACGACGTGGAAACAAAATAGCTAACGACCCAACCTGACCACAAAACGCAACAAGGACGATCAAATGATAAGGACAATTACATCAGAAATCATCAATACTCAGTGTTGAAGATTGTCTACAAGGATCAAAGATTTTAATAGACACATATCACATAATCATTGGCTATAGTAAATCCGATGCATCTATCTACAAATTTTCTAATGTATTAGAATTTTCTTTAATTACTCACCAATCATCTGATATATTAATCTACATAATTTGGACAATTATTGAAGTGAAGATAACTCTCATAATCATAGTACTTTGTACTTAATACATACAATTACAACTTAGATACATAACGAAACCAAACCCAATTAAATCGGACTTTGTCGCTTAAGCGATAATAGTATGAGAGAATAATTTTTGCCTTCCTTTCACTTAATCTACTGTACTTATTTTTCACTCCGATTGTTTTGTCCAAAATCAATGTATATATTAAAGTCACTAAATTTAATCTATACACATCAAATTCAACAACAATTATTATTACTCTCAGTAGTAATTTATTAGAACTTGAGTTAGATTCCTTTACTTATCAATTTATTGCAGGTCGAGTAATAACTATATAAGAGTTTAGGTGACATTGAAACCCTAAAATCCTAGTAAAGCACCAGACAACTCAAAACTTCAATCAAGGAATAAAATCTTTCAAATAATCACTTTTCTTAACTCTTAGAACAAGAAAAGAGGTTAAATATTCGCATAATAGGATAAAAGAATAGTAGTTTGAGAAATGTTAGAGTAAGACTGCAATTGCTTCCAATTGAATTATAAGGACAAGGATTGAACTAAGAAACTGAAATAAATGAAAGATTTTAGAGAAAAAAAAAGAACTTGTTCCAAAAGAAGTTCTAATTGATTAGAAATATATTCACTCAGTCATCATTCCATTGGTAGCATCTGATCAAAGAAAAGGGTGAGAATATTGTCTTCATAAAGTTGAAAAGATCAAAGAGAAGAAAAAGAATGTAAAATTGATACGACACTATGTTCTTTCCAACAACACAAAAGTCAGCCCTTAAGTTCACTAATCCAGAAAGAGATAATAATAGAGCTCTTTCATTTTTTATCAATTCCCAAGTGAAACCTCCCAATTTGAACTGTCTTATTACAAAATATAGCCTGCGACAAATGGAATATATTATGAGTGAAGGATGTATAGCAAGTTCATGATAATCAAATAAAATCCCATAAATTTAGGAGGCGTCATCTTTTGACTTGGGAGCTCTTCTTACACCAAGGAAATGTGTATCTCACATGAACACATGATCACTAAGATACTTCCCAAATGTCTTCTCACTACAAAACAAATGATATTTTTGTAGGAATTTTTATTTCAATTTGCATGGTTTTTTAAATCTTCGAATTTAGAGTCGTCATAACATTTTTGTGGAGGTTTGTGATGACATCTTGTATCAAATTTATTTGTGTTGTCAAAATGGATTGAAACACATGTCAACCGGTCCACCACGAGTTCCAGCCAGATTGGACTGAAAAAAAATGTGAAATTTTGATGCGAGCCATTTTTGACCTAGCTCACTCGAGTTGAACCCTTGTTGAGTCGGGTTGACTCACTAACCCATCTATTTTTTTTTAATGAAATGAAAATAATTAATTAGTCACTGAAACCAAAAGCATTGAAACTCAAAATATTGTGCTCCCTATGCAAGAGAACATATAGTCTTCTCCTATGCAAAGCAAACCCTTACCCTGCATAGTAGAGCCTTCACGATGCAGAGAGAAACCTTCCCCTCCACGCAACAACAAACTCGTCATAGTAGGGCCCGTCGTGCAGCATACCTCCCATTCCCCTTCGCGTAATAATGAGACCTTTATTGTCCTCAAATATCTCAAGTAAGCAACGATTTTGATTTTTATAGCTTGCAAATATCGTTTCCTCATGTTTTTTCAGCCATAATAAAGTGTAATGTGAGTGGTAGAGATTTAGGTGCTTTATATTTGAGAGTGAACCATGGGTTGGGTATGGGTTTAGATTCAAATTACAACAGTTGGTTAGAGGGTTTTGCAGCAACAAAAAAAGTCCTTGTAGAATTATTAGTTGTTCATTTTAAGGTTAGTAATTCAAGAAATTTTTGCAAGTTTTATATGGTGCGGGACCACCGTAAAATGGCCAGGATAAGAGAGATTTCAGGAGCTTAGTGTTTGAGTTCAGCTACTGGCTCTATTCGGTGCAGTGTTTTAGGGGGTGTTTAAGATATTGGATTCCTATTATTTTAGTAATTTGTTAAACTAAACTATTCATCTGGGATGAGATATGAGATTTGATGATTATAAAATGTATACATTGCACACAAATGTTTGTCTTCGGACCAATTAAAATTTTTATTGTCTTTTACTTGGAAAAGCAAACTCCTAATTATAGTAATCTATGAAGGTGTTGTTGACAGGAACCGTATTATTGCTACCTACAAGGACGTGTCTGTCGATGTGACTCATAAGGGTACCAGATGACTGAATCATATTTCAATGCATCCAAGTGTACCTTGACCTCTGAAAGGGTGGAACCTTGTCTCGGTGACTCCCACTTCACAGCACATGGTCTGTTTTTCATGTACGAAGGCACTAGATGCCTTCTTCCCAACGTAGGGAAGTGTTCATATATTCAACTCTTCAAAATAGAAAATTACAAATTATTTCATAACCCACTGCGAAAAAATTCAACCAAATCAAATTGTAAACTAAATTTGTACCTGTACCAGAGTCAAATAATCTACCATCTGTCTTGTCAAAGCCAAGTTGGCATCTCATAGTTGCTCATACATATATGGTAGTGCAACAACACCCCAAGCATATTGACCACATGCGTGTACATCTTTAAAGAGAAAAAGATAAGACAAGCGAATGGATGTGACAGTCTTATCAGCAAATATACTGCATCCAACTAGATGCAACAAGTATCCCCAGACAGCTTACTCCCACTACTGCTGCTCACAATGCTTAGCGTAGATGTCTCAAAGCCAGCTCAATCTGAATTTTGCACTGTGAGTTGCATTTAACTCAACACAAGTTCTCCCTCCATCCACGCCTAAAAGCTCCACAATGGTGCGTCTACTTTCTAAAATCTATTTCCTCTAGATGAAATTGGCCTAAAACTAGGAGGTGCAGCAACGATGACACATCATCTAAAGTCACCGTCATCTCACCCAAGGGGAGATTGAAACTACTAGTCTAGAAATGAAATCTCTCTACAAATGCTAGCAATAGACCCCTATCGACATAGTCATAGGAGATGCCCACCAAAAACATAACACTAGAACCATTAACGATGTCTCTAATGCCCTCATGGCAGAATCCTAATTTGTTTAACTTCTTCCCATGGGAGATCAACTTGATCTCCTCCCGTTTCTAAACAATAATATTTAATATAAAATTATTTCAACTAAACAAAGTTTTGCACCTACCCCACCATGTCATATCGCATAAGCAACATGGTGAATGTAATGTGTCAATACTGAAGTGTCTGATGGACCTCCAAGAAATCCACCTTCAACAACATTCTCATGATCCTCCTCCTATTCAATATCATGCTCCTCAAATGCATGATCTTCAACTGCATCCTTAACATGAACATTAGACTAAATTGCTTCACATCTTCTGTGAGCAGAAGTAGTAGGTCTCTACCTCTCACCTTGTGAGGAACTCTTTATATGATGTGAAGATGAACCTCCTTGAATACGAGCCATGTCTATTCTAAATTTCTTTATTAACAATGTTATTAAAAAAATCATAATAACTAAAAAAATTACACTAATAAAAAATATTAAATATTCAAAACAATTTATTTAAAATAAAATCAATTGAATTAATTGATTATAAAATTAAATAATATAGTATTACAAACAAAGTAACTTAAATTTAAAATAATTATAACAGAAAATTTAAAATAATTAAAAAAACTAAAATTATTAAAAATGAAAATTTAAAATAATTAAAATTATTTCATTTAAAATAAATAAAATTAATTCAAATCTTTATATAAATAAATAAATAAATCAACTAAAACAATTTTATTAAAAAAAATCAAATAAGTATAAATTAAAAAATTAAAACAGAAAGTTTAAAATAATTGTAACAGAACATTTAAAAAAATTAAAACAGAAAATTTAAAACTATTATAACAGAATATTTAAAATATATATAATATAATTAAAACAACAAATTTTAAAAAATTAAAACAGAAAAACTAAAATATTTAAATTTATTTAATGAAAAATGAATAAAAAATCAAATATTTATATAAATAAATAATTAATTCAATTATAACAATTTTATTAAAATAAAAATCAAATAACTATAAATTAAAAAATTAAGAGAATTAAAAACAGAAATTTAAAATTATTAATTATAACAGAATATTTAAAATAATTATAACAGAAAATATAAAATAATTAAAACAACAAGTTTAAAAAATTAAAACGAAAAATTAAAATAATTAAAATTATTCCATTAAAAAATAAAATTAATTCAAATCTATATAAAAAATAATTAATTCAAATATAACAATTTAATTAAAAAAATTCATATAACTATAAATTTAAAAATTAAAACAGAAAGTTTAAAATAATTATAACATAACATTTAAAACAAATTAAAACACAAAATTGAAAATTATTATAACAAAACATTCAAATGGTTAAAAGATAACATTTAAAATAACTCAAACACCAAACCCAAAAATATAAACACTAAATATTAAACTAAAACATAATATAATTTAAAAAAAAAATTGAACGTAAGAATCAGATATGGAGAATCGACAGGGACTGAATCGGATCTCCATAACCGATTCAGCCTGCATCGGATCTGGACATTCGATGAAGGCTAACTGGTTATGAAGATTCGATTCTCCATCTCCGATTCACACATATTTTCATTACAAATGTACCAAATAGCTTATGCTATGTATAAAAACAACATAAACCAACCTCGCAGGGATGTTAGGTGCTCACAAGGACGGTGGTGGGTGGGTGTTTGTCTGTGTTGGTTGGCATTCAAGGAGCTTCTCGATCTCTCTGGCCTTCCATTAAACAAACCTATGAAACCAAAAACAAGCAAACCACACCATGCAAAGAGACAATGAGAGTGGAAGCACCACCTTCGTGTGGACGAGCAGTGGGATGAACTGTATGTGTGAGAATGGACGACCTCTGTGTGCGAGAATCGACAATGAAAGTGGAAATCAGGGAGACGAAAGCGTGAGGATTGTGTGCCTCTATGTGTTGCTGGACAAATTTAGAGGAAAGGTAGAGGGAGAGAGTGGTTTGTGTGTGTCTGTATATTAGGAGAAATGAGATGCAAGAGGAAAGCATAGAAGGAAAATGAGATGTGACTGCGAAAGAGAGAAAAATATAAGTGTGCTAATAATATTTGTACACTAATTGACTAACACGTGAAAATCTTTAACCACTTTTAATTTTTTTTAAAAAATATTCGAACCTTCTTAATCATGGGTAACATATGCATTTTAGAGAATTTTAGAGATGTAGGATGAAGGACTTAGAGGTGCAGGTGAAACACCCTTTAACTTTTCATGTAACCTTGAGTTTGTTAAACCTTTACGCCGTGTTTGCTTGAACAGATTTTGCTGTTCCAGCGAATTTGCGAGCGAAGAAAGATTTAAAAAACGTGTTCGCTTCTACTGATTTGAGACGATGGAAAAGTGACGATTTGCATGGATTTCACTGTTCAGAGCATCTCGCCATTTTGGAAAGATTTGCGCTGATTTAAAAGTAAAAGACGTATATGCCCTGTATAATTTATCAGAGCATCTCGCTTCTGCAATCCTTCATAATACTAAAATAGCATAATATTAACGTTGGAAAGTATATTGGATTCTTAAGTTAAAGAATCGATTCTAACAACAATTGAAAAAAATAAAAAAGACATGCATGCATTGTAGTTTCACGAGTAACACTGTTCCTTTCCCATTGCCCATGTATTTTTCAGTATGCAATGTCCTGGCCATGCTTATTTGTAGCTTGCTGAGATCTTCATCTACTCTACTGAGGTAATGATTCTCGTGCACATTTGTGTTTTTTGTAGGTTGAAGAGGTGTGGTTGCAGAGAGGGAATGAGGAAGAAGAAGTAGGCGGATGACGAATGGCAAGAAGAGAGGCAGATGAAGAAGACGAAGCTTGAAGCATGTATTCCATTGCAGAGAAAGTATCCGGATCAAGGTTTTTCAAAGATTTGGCACAGGAACGTATTCGGATACACTCTTCTTGTATCCAGATCCAGGTTGTTGAAGGTTTTGCTTAGGAAGGGTATCCAGATACATCTTTGCGTATCCGGTTCCACCATTTTGTTTTCCACTCGAGTTCTTTGGATGGCAGCGATGGGTTGTTTCCGCTTGCGTTCACCAGTTGGCCATACCTTGCTTCCTTGCTCCATCGCGACAGTTGGCTTAGAAGAAGTGTGTTAAGCTTCGTGCATGGGTGATGCGTGAGAACGGAAGAGAAGGAGGAAGAATGGAATTATTTGGTGAAGGAAGAAGAAGAAGAAGATAGTGGAATGAAAAATTTGAGGAATGAGGAAGATGATGATGAAGTTGAGGAAATTGAGGGTATAAGGAATGAGGAGGTGTAGGAGAAGGAAAGTGTTTTGGTTAAAGAGGAGGAAGGAGATAGGAAGAAGAAGGAGTTTTTGATGGAGACGATGGTGGAAGATAACCCCAAGATGATAAAGATGATGGCGCAACTGTTTCAGAGGAATGAATTGCAAACTTCACTTCTGACATCTCTATCATAGAGGGTGGAGCAGCTTGAGAGAGCCATGGCTTTTGAGAAGTTGAGGAGGAAGAAAAAGAGAAAGACTGATAGAAAAAATAAACAAACTCATCTTAGAAATTGCTTCATCTGAGTTTCAAAACAATCTTTTTACTTTTGTAATCTTGGTTTCTTTTTTGCCCCTTGTAACAAGTTTTTTTTTTGTTGAAGTTGATGTTCATTGTAATTCATTTTTCCTTCATACTATCAATAAAGTGTTCTTTAAGGTTAGTTTTGGAAACTGAATTACTTTCTGAGAATACTGATATAAATGGTAATTCATGTAAATGAAATATCTTATACAATTTTAGAAGACCTTGACATAAGCATAAGAAATTTCCATTGTGAATAAAAGGAATTTTATGTTATTTTCAAAATCAGAGACACAATATTAACTCTAATTTAAAATTAGAAGGACATTCTCATCTGAAGTTTTATAATTTCTATAAAATAATATACCTATAGATAGTCATATCAATTAGATAAAAAAAATTGAATTTCGTAAATTTAATAGTTAAAAATTCATTTATAAACATTATAGTTAAAAATTCATTTATAAACATTATAGTTAAAAATTCATTTATAAACAATTATAGTTAAAAAAAATTGAATTTCGTAAATTTAATAGTTTCGTAAATTTACTACATTTAAAAATAAATTCATTTTACTACATTATAATTTTTTTAATAATTAAAAATTAATTTTAATAATTATTAATAAATTTGTCCTCTTTATAAACATTTTTACATTTATATATAACATTAAAAAATAACATTTTATATTACTTTAATAATCAGAGGTATTTTGGTAATCTTTAATTTCTATCAATTAAACTAATTTTTTAAATCGGGTTAAATATGCTTTTAGTCCCTGAAATTTCACTGATTTTTGGTTTTAGTCCCTGCATGAAACATTGATGGCATTTCATCCTCTTAGTATGGAAACAAGTATTTTTAGTCCCTAATTTTGGACGACATTAATTTTTTTGTTATGTGGCTAACGACATTGCCACGTCTTGTCTGCCCACTGCCTGCCACGTAGGTTTATTTTAATTTGGAATGATATTAAGCATTTTAGCACGTGTATTGGTGAGTTCGTCTTTTATAAATCACAGCTTAAGAAATGTTAGGTTGTTGTTCGTGATTTGAGTTGGGTGCAACGAAAGTTGTTGAGGGCTTACATGTGAAGCTTGGAGATCGTGTTCTTGAAGAGGTAAGTTGATAGAAATTGTTTTGCTGTTGTGTGTGTGAATTTAAGTAGTGGGGATTTAGGGTTTGGCTTGGCACGATAGGTGATGAAGGTTTTTGTTTGTTGTAGTGAAATGAAAGATGAAAGTGCAGGAAGAAGCCAAGCTGCAGGAAGAATAGCCTCAGGACTGGGTGCACACCATCTCGGTTCCCAAGCTAGCACCACTTGACTAAGCTGCATATAGAGACCAAGCTGCAAGAAGACCCTTTTTTAATGTATTTTGTAGTGTGTAGTACTTTTTTTAAAGTGATGTAGTTGGCAGATTGTAGGTGGCAAGGACCACTTATATTGAATGCACAATATTTGTTTGTGAGTGGGAAGGGACCACTTGATGTTTACTTTAATATTGAATGCATAATTTATGGAACCACTTTATTCACGTGAGTATTGGGTTTGGATTGATCTTGGACTGCATAATATTGGAATATGCAGAATATTAAAATTTGCATAATAGTGAAATCTGCTGCATTTGGAATCTACTGCATAATAGTGAAATCTGTTGCATTTACAGTTTAAGCAGGTTGAAATTGATGGTTTAAAGGTGCTACCACTGTTCTTTTGTTCAAGACTTAGCCTATATGCATATTTTCATTTTAAACCATCACATTTTGAGTTAAATTAGGAAGTGGCAGGGACCATTTTTTTTACTTTAGTATTGAATGGGAATGCACAATGTATGGGACCACTAAAACTTCAGGGACTAAAACCATTTGCAATATGTTTGAGCACTTAAACATCAAATACAATGAGCACTTAAACATTAAACACACTTCACAGTAGCGGGAGATAAATCATGCAGAATAAAGGCACCTATACTGCAGCAAAATGAGAAAAATGGCCCTAAAATTGGAACTGCAATAGTTATTTGGAATGACAATGACTTAAATGTTCCAATGACCTTTCAAACAACTTTCTATCATCAAATGGAAGGTGGTCAACCAATGAAACAGTCCAGAAAACATCCAATGCATAATTTCACTGGTTGAGTTGGAGATTTAGCAAAAATTTGATGGCAGAAAACTGTTTTTGTGCAGACAGACGTGGATTGAAACAGGAATTATGCAGATGTGATGAGAATGAACCAAACAGCAATGGCAACAAGTTTCAAATGCTTAAATTCACTTGTAGAAGCATTAAAACAACACGTATCTACACACAATCACAAAATCACCATAACAGTTGTGCAAAATATGATGACAATTTGCTGCAAAACAGAGTTTTGATGAACTCAACAACTCTTTTTGTGATTTATTTCTTATTTTTTATTCTTAACACTTGAAACATGTATAAAACCATCACATACACTTGTCTCAAGTATTAAAACACATGAATCTGGACAAAAAAACTGTACACATGATCATATCTGCTTTGGAAACAAGTTGCAAGATGGACTAACTCTTTTCTTGTCTTATCTTTTGGACATGTAGCACCAGCTTCATTTTGTAGTTACTTAGTTTAGCATATCTTGGCATGGTCTTGTTTCTTTAACTACTTTAATGTCAGAGCATAAAATGCATCAATTGTTACCAAATTTTTACGGTACAACTTGCAAGGTCTAATAATATGGACACACAATTTCTTTAACTACTTTGAAGTCACGACACACACAAAGTCAAGAAACACACAACAATAATATGGACAAAAAGTCACTTTTATTCAGTCAAATTTCTTAATTACAATTCATCTTTAGTAGAAACATAATACAAAAGAAAATAGTTAACGCCCATGACAACACAAACAAGTACAACATCATTTTCCCAACTTTCTTCTCTTCTTNTAATTTCCTTTTCAACTTCTCTATCTTCTTCTTCAGATCCACTACATCTTTATCATTTCCCAAACACAGTTCAAGTTCTTCACGTTTTCCTTCAATTTGAGAAACTTCTTCATCATGCCATTCAAAGGAATTACAACTTGAATTACTCTGCAATCAAATTAACAAACCATTAATAAAAAGAAAGTTGAGCACATGAACTGAAAGAATTAGTCACTTACTGCCCAATTTCTACATCTATAGAATAGCCTTCCTTTGTTCTTCGCAGTAGTTGCCTTCAAAAGCAACAACGTTTCACCACAACCACACATTTTAGGTGGTAACCGTGAAGATAATGCATAACTTTGAGACTTTGCCGAACCAATCGTCTTTCGCATCCAAATATTTCCTGCATTCTCACCTTTCATTTCACTACAACAAAAAATAACCTTCATCACCTATCGTGCCAAGCCAAACCCTAAATCCCCACTACTTAAATTCACACACACAACAACAAAACAATTTCTATCAACTTACCTCTTCAAGAACACGACCTCCAAGCTTCACATGTAAGCCCTCAACAACTTTCGTTGCACCCAACTCAGATCATGAACAACAACCTAACATTTCTTAAGCTGTGATTTATAAAAGACGAACTCACCAACGTACGTGCTAAAATGCTTAATATCATTCCAAATTAAAATAAATCTACGTGGCAGGCAGTGGACAAACAAGACATGGCAGTGTCGTTAGCCATATAACAAAATAATTAACGCCGTCCAAAATTAGGGACTAAAAATACTTGTTTTCATACTAAGAGGATGAAATGCCATCAATGTTTCATGTAGGGACTAAAACCAAAAATTAGTGAAACTTCAGGGACTAAAAGCATATTTAACCCTTTTTAAATCTGTCACATCAATCAAATCTTACACTAATTCTTACAAACTTTACTCTCAAATTCACTCTCAATTACCCACAAATCCACTAAAAAAAACAAAAAAAATTATCCTCAAATCCACTCAAATCCATTCAAATCATCTTTTCCAAATCATCTCTCCCGAATCTCACCAAACAAACACACCCTTAACTTTAGTTTATTTTATAATGTATTTTAAATCATCTTTATTTTGTTGTAAATTTATAAGCAAAAATCATTGGAGTTATAAGATTGACCGGTTGTTGAAAGTTGGAATGGAAAGTGGGTGGAAAGTGGGAGGAAAGTGGGAGAAGTCATGAATTGAACTCATCCTATAACATTTAGGAATATAAGATTAGTTTGAAAGATATAAAAAATAATGAAGAAGTTATAAATTCAATTCTCTTTATTTATTTTCCAATAATTTATTTATAGATAAATCTCCTATTAGTTCAAACAACTTAAAAAAAGTCTACCACTCAATTATTATGAAAACAAAACACACATTTCAATCATAAAAAAAATTAGTCTTAATATTTTAAAAGTTAGTTTAGTCCCAGTAAAAAGTATCAACCTTCAAACAACCATGTTTATAACACAATAATGTGCTATTATAGTTTTTTGTTTTGTAAACAACCGTTATAAGAAAGATATATTACGTTCTATGGTCCAAAGTTAGTGTAATTACTTATAGCACTAACTCAGTTATAACAAAGTTATTAATTTTTGAAAGATCTATTTTAAAAATTACATTTGGTTCACTATATATTAAATTGAAAAATAATGATTTTACATAAGATAAAAGGCAAAGCAAAACACTCAGACAGCGTGGGAAACCGTTGGTTCCATCCACGATGCCTTGCTCAATCTCTCTCTCACCCATCTCTCTCTTCTCTCTCCGCACAACCACCACTCCCTCTCCCTCTCTCTCTCCTTCTCCCAAACACTATCGCCTCGCCGTCAAATCCTCCGTTAACAAACCCTCCGACGCCAGCACCAAGTCCGGTTCCTGGGTCAGCCCCGACTGGCTCACCTCCCTCTCTCGCTCCCTCACCGCCGGGAACGACGACTCCGGCATCCCTGTCGCCTCCGCCAAGCTCGATGACGTCTCCGACCTCCTCGGCGGCGCGCTCTTCCTCCCTCTCTTCAAGTGGATGAAGGACTATGGCCCCATTTACCGCCTCGCCGCTGGCCCCAGAAACTTCGTCGTCGTTAGTGACCCCGCCATTGCCAAACACGTGCTCAGGAACTACGGGAAATATTCTAAGGGCCTCGTTGCTGAGGTCTCCGAATTTCTCTTCGGGTCTGGTTTCGCAATTGCCGAAGGTCCGCTCTGGATGGTAATGCTCGCTTTTGCAACATTGTTGTTTAGTTATGCTTACAAGAAACTGAGAATGATTTGAATTTTGATAATGAAAAAAAGTTAGCTTGTTATATAACAATGTAGCAATGAGGTGACTGCAGCACCTTCTTTTTTGGGTCTTGATTGATAAATTAACTTCTTCATAAGGAGTTTTAAAAGAAGAAAATAATATGAAAATAAAAGAATTTTTTTCTTATATCATAATTAGAAGTTATTATAGTTAGTGAAGTGACTTGATCTAGATAAATTTCTCAAAATAGCTTCTATTAGGAAATCAAATTAGGAGAAAAGTCAGATGAAGTTCTCCTCCATAGATTTGCAGAAGCATTTCCTTGTTAGTTTTTCTAAAAGATGATTTTTAACTTATGCCTAAACTAGTATGTGGACGAATTTATTTCATTTGTCCTTCTTATTTTCTTATTATGTATATGTTATAGAAAAGTTTGTTGAACACACCCTTACATTAAATAAATATATATTTCTAAGAGACTGATTTGTCAGCACAATCAGTCTAGCCATGATTATATTTTGTTCGACAAACTTCACCATATAAACTTTTAGAAGAGTAAAATAAGAAAGATAGAATGAAATGAGTTTCTGTATAAGATAAAGATGAGCTTATGCACAAGTTCAAAAATAAAAATATAGAAAAGCTTTATGAGAGAACTTCTATAAGGTAATTTGTGCAGAAACTAATTTTAGCTTATGAAGAAACACATTTCATTTTTCTCTTCCTACTTTTCTCCCTTAAAAATCCTTATGTAGTAGTTATTCTAGAAAGATTCTAAAACATTGTCAACCAACCAATAAAAATTACTGTTGAAATTACATTTCAAATTATTATTTTAGTAGCTAATAAACTTAGCATTCACGGCAGTTTGTGATTAGATTAAGTTTACATAACGTTGGTGCATATATTGTTTACTTTTTTAAAATAATGAATATTATTGAATATACTAATTATATCTAATTAAAATTTATAATAAATAAATATATTTAAATATATTTAAATATTTAAATATATTTAAATATTTAAATTATATTTTGAATTTACAATGAAAATGATATTGTGATACAAGATTATTTTTAACTATAAGCATCTTTTTCAAAAATAATATTGAAATTGAATTTATTTTTAAAGACAACTCAGTGTAAATTGAAAGGAATACGCAATTAAGAATATAAAGTATTTTGGAAGAATTATTTTTTATAATAGCAGGGATAGTATGCGAAATGTACGACAGAAAAGAGACTATTAATAATGTCTGATAAGCAGTGTGGACTCACTTTCCCGGTTATGCATTCCAATTCACAGTGTCCGAGTATATATAAATGATTTAATTATATACGACTAAGTTGATACTATTTGTGCTTCTTGTCATGATTTTATAGCTTATTTTGGGCGACAGGTTCTTTGTTACAACTGTTTTGTGATCTATATTAGGCAAGGCGCAGGGCTGTGGTTCCATCTCTTCATAAACGATATTTGTCTATTATAGTGGATAGGGTGTTTTGTAGATGTGCTGAGAGATTAGTGGAGAAGCTACAATCTAATGCACTCAATGGAACTGCTGTTAACATGGAGGAGAAGTTTTCACAGTTGACTCTGGATGTTATTGGTTTATCTGTATTTAACTATAACTTTGACGCACTCAGTGCAGACAGTCCTGTTATTGAGGCTGTTTACACAGCATTGAAAGAGGCAGAGGCTCGATCAACTGATCTTTTACCATATTGGAAGGCAAGTTAATCTTACAATCATGACTTAAATTTTCTTACTCCATTCTTCATGTCATGTATATACATACATTTTTTTCCTCTTTCTTTGTTATTGCAGTTTAAATTTCTTTGTAAGTTAATTCCAAGACAAATAAAGGCTGAAGAGGCTGTTAGCATTATCAGGAAAACTGTTGAGGATCTCATTGAAAGATGTAAGGAAATTGTAGAATCTGAGGGGGAAAGAATTGATGTTGAGGAATATGTAAATGATACTGACCCTAGTATTCTTCGGTTCTTGCTTGCCAGCAGAGAAGAGGTTTGCTGTATTCCAATATTTTATTGTTGATGTATATTGTGTTTTCATCAGTGTTTATTGCTGTATATTTGAGATGTGTATAAATCTTGTGACTTTATAGAGATTTCACATGAACTAGACGAAGTATTAAGTTGTCTTTTCCTGTTAATTATAGACATATTGACTCTTTGGAAATGTTAAGAGGTAGTGGTATTGTTGAAATGTAATGAAATGTGTCTTTGCCTAACTATTAGGTTAGGAGGTGCCTAATTAGGCACCTCCTAACCTAATAGTTAGGCAAAGACACATTTCATTACATTTCAACAGGTATAGATGAAGTGATGAGTATTGTATTGATTTTATGGGTACATTAATCATTGTTAGTCAATACTGAGCATTCTCTTCTAGGTAGTTTAGGCTGTGATGTTGATTGATCATAACTCATTCAAGCAGTTGTCTTCTTGTAATTCTTTGTTATTTACCTAAAAATGTTTATTTCTTGCCATGCTTTTCTCGTTCACTACATTACTTTTAAGAAGTTTTGAACCATCTTAAAATTTTCTGATTTCTAGACTTTATTCCATAAGGAGATGACTTTTGGATTTTCATGTTCCTTTTCTGTTTTTGTGCGTACTGCTCAATCTGAGTTTATCTTCATAAATAGTTACACTTCAACTACTTCTTAAAACATGCCATATCACTTGATAATGACACTGTTGTTTTTTCTGGGTCATCGATAATCTCAACCTTGTATAGTTCCCCTTTATAGTTTGGAGAACTTTTTTCTTTGGATTTCTGCTCTCCATGTTTATTTTTATTTGACTGTTCTACATGTAGGTTTCCAGTGTACAATTAAGGGATGATCTTTTGTCACTTTTAGTTGCTGGTCATGAGACCACTGGTTCAGTGCTGACCTGGACACTTTATCTTCTAAGCAAGGTATCATTCCACCCCATTTCTTCCCTTAATTAACATCTTTATAACCCTCACGACAACTTTATGAATTGACTTGAAAGCTTCTATCCCATTCTCATCAGTAGCAACAAGTTGCTTTTGCATATTTTTCATGAGACAATGTGGGAATTGATTACGTGCATGATTCTCATGATCCCGCTACATAGTTTCTAATTTTTCTTTTGAACCTTGCATTAATCATCTAATTGCAGTTTTGTTTTCTTGAATCCTCAAACTAATATAGCTTTTAATAAGGAAACTTAGAAATTTTGAAACTAAATTAACCTGGTTCAAAGATATTAATATCAAAAGTGTTGTTCAACGACCTCAACCTTCTATTTTTTTCTCATGCTTTCAGCTGGATTTAAGAACTTTTTGAACATTTATGACTGTTATTTTTTATTTACTCAGTTTTCTACATGTCTCTATTATATAACGTACTACTGTTAGCATGGAGCAAAAGACCTCAGTACCACCATGATCTTGCCCCTCAAATTATGAGATTTATTTATGCAGGATTCTTCCTCATTGGCAAAAGCACAAGAAGAGGTAGACAGAGTTTTACAGGGAAGGCGTCCTGCCTACGAAGATATTAAAAATCTTAAGTTCTTGACACACTGTATTATTGAGTCACTCCGTCTCTATCCACATCCCCCGGTAGGTTGCAATGTTTTGCAATATAAATGATTTATAGTACAAACATCTATTTGACATGGAATAGAATTTATCTTGTGTATGTCGGGTCTACCCTTGTGACAGTTTATGCTTGTTATGAAAATTAGTTAGTATGGTAAGACAAAATTGATAGTTAAACTAAAAACTAATGATATCACTTGTTTGTTATGAGAGGAAACTGAATTTGGTGATATAATGATCGTCATTGTTTAAAATTTTTAAAGCCAAAGTGGCTTTTAGGATTTGTGAGTTTGGTAGTGAAACCTTAGGTCAAGAGTCTGAAAACCTGAACCTTTTTCAAGCGTTCTAGTGTGTATGTGAAGCTTGTTTCTGTCCAGTTCTCTCTTTCATCTACATGTGTCACGTGGACGTTTGGTTCCTTTTCTGGGCTTGATTTTTTCTGTCATTACATTGAGGACTGGAAAGGTTAAAACTGTCTGGCTTGGGCCTTCCCAGCAGTTGGAGTTTAGCCCCAACTTAATCCGGACACAGGTTGGCCACTGTCTCTCCAATATCAGCTGTGACAAATCTCCTGCTGCATCAACTTCTAGATGTGTATTTCCAGAAGCATCCAGCTCCAACAGTTGTAAAGAGTACTTAGTGTTCCATTGCTCCTTTTCTGGTCTATAATCAAGCCCTTTGTTTCCTTTGTAGCCTTGTGTAGTGGAGTCATATTTAAAAAAAAAAAAAAAGTGTTTAAAACAAGCTTAAATTCAGCAACCAATTTTTCTAAGGTCTCACATTGAAGGAGGCTAAATAAAAGTTTCAATGCTAAAGTAACCGCAAAGTTGGAAATATTATGGATTAAAAATCTCATTTTTATTATGGATTAAAATCTCATTTTTTTTTATTTTATTTAATGACTTGTCTTAATTTCCCTATAGAAATCAACATTTAGGAAAGAATCTTAAATCAAACAGAAAAACCAAATTCTCATTTAGTAATTCATAACTTTAAAATATCATTATGATATCTCTGAACACTTGATGTTCACTGCTGTGTATTATTTTTATTAAATACGCCTTTTGTATTGGAGCTTCCGATGTCAGATATATTTCACCGAAGTTTAATTTATGCTATTCTTATATAACAACCTTGTGCATCCTTAAGGTGTTGATAAGAAGAGCTCAAGTTCCTGATGAGCTTCCAGGTTCTTATAAAGTCAATGCTGGTCAAGATATTATGATTTCTGTATACAATATACATCGTTCTTCTGAGGTATTTACTTTCTGTATCCAAATCTGTATACTTTTATTATAAAATTTGGTTATGGAATTTTAAATCACTTTAATTAGTCTTTTCCAGTAGTACTGCTTAGCTGAATAGTCAGCAGATGAGATCCTTTGTTTCAAGCTCTCTAAAAGTTTAATTCACTATGGCCTATTGTGAGACAAACCTCTTAAACGAATGCCTCTTTACTATTTTTCTTTTATTCACCTCATTCTATATATGACCCGTCCCTGAAGCAGCCGAATTTGCCATGGTCTACCATCTGCGTATGTTGTTACGGTAACCACATATTATGCCTATTTCAATTGCAATCGGGGTTAGGAGACCTTTGATGGAAGCGTAGAGCCATTAGTATTAGACTTTATGTTTTTAGTTATTGTAAAATGATTTAGCTTTGATTTTGATCCTTTTAAAACCTTTTCTTTGTTTTTCACTCTTCTTAACTTGAAAATCGTTGTTTTTACTCCCTAATATGATGTGACACATACTATTTATATATTGAACTAAAGGTCAATTGACTGTTTCAAGTAGCTTCCACTAGTGTCTATTATATAATGTCAACATGTAACATCCTTAATCTTTTTGTTATATCCATAAAATAATTGTTATTTATTGATTTTTATCTTAAAATTAATGTTAGGGACCAAAAGTTGTAATTACAAATTTTTGGAGTGATGAAAATAAAAGAAACATATTTTACAACAACCAAAACAAAAACTTACTCCTCTATAAGTAGTACCAAAAGCAGCGATCTCAAATTTGAGGGATAAAAAGCAAATATTGCTTTTACGGGGAGTAAAATAAAAACTTATTCATTTTTCATGGATTAGAACATATTTTAAACCTGAATGTTATTTATTTAATTTTAATTGAATAATTTATAATGGTTTGAACCTGTTTGGTTCTATTTCAAAATGAATTTCCTTTTCTGTTTATTACCTTACTATTTTGATTAACAGGAAGAGACAAAGAAAGAAAAATACTACTGTGGATGACAAGTTTGATTTTAAGAGAGCATAAAAAAGTTGTCTATTTCGTTTTCAGTATAGAAATAGAAAGGAACTTGCTTTTATGATTTTGTGCATGATATTCTAACCCTCTCACCCCCCGTGGTTGCTTTGTTTAAATTATTGATTCTTTATTCAAATATTACATTTCCTGGCCTATCATCATGCCTTTGCTACGGTGATTGGAGTTGATATGTGTTGTTATTTGGCAGATTAATTTCGATATGCAAGTTGTTGCACTGTCTGAATGTTATTGCTGACTTTCTAAATTCACTATTTTGATCTTTTCTGTAAACTTCATAACTTTGCTAGGTTTGGGATAGGGCTGAAGAGTTTATGCCTGAAAGATTTGATCTGGATGGTCCGGTGCCAAATGAAACAAATACAGACTTCAGGTGTGCATTATTGTTACAGTAATCACTCTTGCTGTCAATGTTGACAGAAATTGCACCTCCACTGTGGTAGCTAGTCATTCTTTACCCTTCTCCCCTAACCTATTCAGAATTGTGCCCTACCATTTTTAGGTCTGTCCTCGAGTAGGGAGAAGGGGCGGTTCATTCTGGTTATATCTTCTGTGGAATATTTTTTTTTTTTGTTTTGTTATATCATAGTTCCTCAGATTTTATGAATCAAAAACGTGTTGCAGATTCATTCCATTCAGTGGAGGGCCTCGCAAGTGTGTTGGTGATCAGTTTGCTTTATTGGAAGCTATAGTTGCTCTTGCAATCTTTATACAGCACATGAACTTTGAACTGGTTCCTAATCAGAATATCAGTATGACTACAGGAGCAACAATACACACAACAAATGTAAGGTTATCTATTCTTGTCTTTGAGATGGGTTTCTACAAGGAACTCCTTTATGAACATCCTTCAGGTTCATAAAAGTCTAGAGGCTATCTATCCCATTAATTCCTGAAAGTAGAAAAAGGTATTTGAAATGCAATTTATCAATCGCTTTAGTCCAAAATGTGAAAAGTCGTGACATTTAAGTGAAAATGTTCACAAATACTTAAGAACTAAAATGAGAAAAAGATATTAAGATCAAAACTTATAAGCATCAGGAAGTTGTTTTCGGAAACCAAGGAGCCACACCTTCTACTATCAGATCGTTTTTTTTTTCTCTAGTTTTCCTTGAAAAAGGGAGAAAATCTTTTAATTTACTCACTTTCATTATCTTGCTTCTTAATTACTTAAATGGGAAAAGTTTCACTTACATTTTACCAATATTTTCTAGACTTCAACTTTGTACACCTTGTAAAAGTCAAGTTGCACTCCTAATGAAAGCGTGCACCTTGATTGATAAAGGGTGCATAAAGCACTGTCCTATTTTCTATTGTGCAGTACTAATAGCTATTTTTTTTGCAGGGCCTGTACATGAAAGTGAGCCAACGGTTGAAATAGTCAACATTTACATCTTTCCATAAGCGGCAAAATTTCCTATTAATATCAGCATATAAAATTCTTTTTGATGATTTTCTCATTTTTTGCTAGTTCACATACCACAACGTATCCCGTAAATATGTATTAGACAGCAATTACTTTCAGTAACACTTTTCAAAATGTTGTAAAGAATTTTAATTGAATTACTAAGTGAAGAATGTTAAAATATGCAAAACAAAGATATGACTGAAACGCATACTAATTCATTAAAACCTTTGGTTACATATATAGCAGTCCAAACTAAATGATGAGACCTAAATCAAGGAAAAAAAATTACAACTAATATACCTACTACTACTGAATAAAACGTAAGACTATAGAATTCCTAAGAACGTGACCTACAATAACAAATCTCACATTAATAGGACATAACTTATTCAAAATAGAAAATTACTAAATAAATTCCAACATTTCCCTTCTTTGAAATAAAGGTATAGTAGACATCAGTTTATAACAGAGGAAGTTTCAATAATCAAATTTTCATCATCACAATCAGTTTTCTTTCTTCACCAAACTCTCAACATGCTTCCAACCTTCTCAAAGACAAAATGTCTTGAGAGGTTGTCATTATATTTGTTATCTGCTCCTCACTCTTGCAATAAATAGCATCAATAACATTATACTTGCATAGATCAAGTAAGAAGTGAAATTTGACATCTTTATGTTTTCTCCTTCTATGTAAAACATAATTCTTTGATAACTTAACCAAATGGCTTGTCAAGCACATTATGTAGTTGTAATAAACTCAACTTTTGTGGAAGGTAATGTAACAATTGGTTGTTTCTTTGATAACCGTGAGACAACATCAGAACCCATCATGAAGACATATCCAGATGTGTTTTTTTGGTCATTTTCATCCCTGACATAGTCATTATCATTGAAGCCAAACAAACCCTTTTGCGCTCCCCTTTTATATAACACCCCAAACTAGTAGTTTCTTTCAAGTACCTATGAATTCTTTTAGTTACTAAGAGGTGTACACTATCGGATTCTCAATATATCGACTAATAAGATTGACAACATGCATTAAATTTGGCCTAGTCAAAGTTAGATACATTAAACTTCCTACAATTTGCTTATAGACGGTTGCATCTACCTTCTTCCCATTTAAATCTTTATTCGACTTCAAATTTGCAAAAGTAGGAGTGCAGACTACATTGCACTCCCTCATTCGAAACCTGCTCAGAATCTCCAAAAACATATTTCTTTTGTGACACAAATTTCAACAAGTGATTGTACTATCTCAATGCCAAGAAAATAGTGCATTAAACCCAAGTTTGTCATCTCAAATTTAGTCATCATAGAAGCTTTAAATGAATCAATCATGACTCTATCATTACCTGTGAAGATCAAGTCATCAACATATAAGCATACTATGAACATTTTCTCACCATCTCCAAGCTTTATGAAAAATGTGTGCTCATACGGACATTTATGAATGCCTGCTCCAATGAAATAAGACTTTATATGACTATACCAAGCTCGGGGTGCTTGTTTTAGTCCATATAGTTCTTCTTCAATTTATATATTGTCTTCTCATTTCCTTGCTTCACATATCCCAAGGTTGCTCAACATAAACATCTTCTTACAACTCACCATATAAAAATGTCAACTTGACATCAAATTAATAAATGGACCATTAATTTTGAGCTACAACTGAAATAACTAGTCTAATTGTGTCAAGTCTCGCAACCGGGGCAAACACCTCTTTATAATCAATCCCATATTCTTGTTTGTAGCCTTTAACTACCAATTGCGCCTTGTATTTATCCACCTTGCCATCTGCATTGAACTTTGTTTTATAAACCCATTTAACTCCAATAGACTTCTGGCCATTGGGAAGATTTGTTAATTATCAGATGTTATTTTTCTTTATTGTTTTAATTTTCTCATCCATAACCTTCTGCCATTTTAACTCTTTGATTACATCATGAAAAGCGATAAGATCATGGTCTGAAAACAATGCAAAATGAGTAAGTGGATCATCAATTTGATTAACTCCACTAATATCATAATCTTGCTTCCATGTTGGCCTTCTTCTTTTGCATTGAAGTCTAGGTTCATTTGACACATCATCTTCCACTTCTACTTGTGAATTTGGTGAGGGAGTAGACGGTGAACTTGTGATAGTAGAGCTTGAAGATTGACTTTGTCTTTCTTCTTCAATTTCATCATCATTGATTAAGATCTGCTCTCAAATGCTATTAACAGTCCACTTCCATGCCTTGCTCTCATCAAATACCATATCTCGACTAATGATTATTCTTTTTGTGACTAGATTGTACAACTTGTAAGCTTTTGAATGCTCACTAACACCAAGAAATATACATTTCTCTACTTTATCTTCAAGCTTCTTCCTTTTTTCATCAAGAACATGGGCAAAAGCTATACAACTAAAAACTTTGAAATAATTCACAGTTGGTTTAATTCCTTTCCAAGCTTCTTCGGGTGTCATGTTTTTCATTGCCAACGTTGGACTTTTATTAAATATGTGGATGCTCCAATTAACAACTTCTGGCCAAAAGCTTTTTGGAATAACTTTTCTAGACAACATACTCCTAACCATATTCAACACTATACAGTTCTTTCTTTCACATACCTCATTATGTTGTGGTGTATAAGCTATAGTCAAATGTCTTTGGATGTCATTCAACTCACATAAGTTGAAAAATCTTATGAGTTGAACTCTCCTCCACGATCTATTCGCAACACCTTAATTGTTCCACTTACTCCATTCTCAACCAAGGCTTTAAAGCTTTTAAAGGCAACAAAAGCCTTTGACTTTTCCTACAAGAAGTATACCTATGTCTTCCTATTATAATCATCAATGAACTAATATAGTACCTTTTGTTGCCATTTGAAGTTGGACTTATAAGTCCACAAATGTCTGAGTGAATCAACTTTAGTGGTTGTTGAGCTCTCCATGCTTTTCCTTTTGGGAAGGAATTGCATTGTTGTTTTCCAATAACACAATCTTCACAAACTTGTGAGGAAGGACAGATTTGAAGAAGCCTTGTCACCATTCCTTTTTGTTGTAAATTCTTCAACCAAGCATTGTCTTTCACTTTTGCAGAGAAACAAGTATGAAAATCTTCACCATCATCTTAAATGATAATTGGGAACATCTAAATTTTTTCAGGTCAACACGTGAAATTACTCCTCTCTCAGAATCTTTAGTAATGCAGGTTTCATTTTTTATGATGATCTCATTCCCCTTCTCTTGAAATTGGCCTAGGCTAATCAAGTTACTTTTCAAATCTGGAACATAGAACACACTAGTGATTCTTTCAACAACATCATTTTTCAAACGAAAATTGACACTTCCTTTCCCTATGACAACAACACTGGAGTTGTCTCCAAATTTCATAGTATCTCTAAATGACTTATCCAACTCAGAAAATAAAAATTTATTGCCACACATTTTCATATTTTTATTTCTTGTTATGACATGCCATCAATAAAGTTGCTTTTTCTTCTTCTTCTTCTTCTTCTTCTATCATAACATAATTTAATTTCTCCCCCGACCTAATTGCCATCCATATGGCCATTATAGGTCAGAATGTCCTAATTTCTCTAGAGGTCAGGGGAAAATTAAGACATCGGTATCATGTCTTTGAGAAGATTCGAAGACATGATACCAATGTCTTAATTTCTCCCTCCGACCTCTAAAGAAATTAGGACATTCTGACCTACAATGGCCATATTGATGGTAGTTGAAACACTGAATGTGGGATTTATCAAACCTTGATCCTTGACCATACCCTCTACCTTTGGAATAAGAATTGAATCTGCCTCTGCCTCTTCCTTGACCACGTCCTACACTTTCAAAAGCAACTGGAGTATTGATGAACGCCTTCAAAGCTTTTTCCTCAATTACATCCCCATCATCAGTTCGCTGCTCATGAACCAACATCGAGCTTTGCAGATCATCAATGGAAAGGTTATCAATGTCACATGCTTCCTCGATTGAGCAAACTACATAATCAAATTTCTGGGTCATCAATTGAATAATTTTTTTCAATAACAACAACATCTTCTAGTTTGTCACCATGGATTCGCATATTGTTTTCAATTCTCATCGTCCTTGAGAAATAATCAATGACACACTCTCCCATATTCATATGTAGAGTTTAAAAATCTCTTCGAAGGGCTTCAAGTTGTGCACGTTTCACTTTTGTTGTCCCTTGATACTCAAGTTTCATTGAGTCCCAGATTTGATTGCTGGTTTCCTTTTGAAGAATGGTCTCCAAGATCGTACGATCAATAGCTTGGAACAAATAGTTTTTCACCTTCAGGTCCTTCAATTTTTGGTCCTCCTATTGTTTCTCCTCAGCTGCTATTAACATTGTCCTTGCTAGATAAGCGGTTATACCATCTTCAATTAATGGCCAATACTCTTTCGATTGCAAAAGTTCTCCATCAACATTGCCCAATGATCGTAGTGACCATCAAAGCGAGGAATTGCTAGTTGCACAAAGTTATTACTTTCATATGTTATTTTTACTTGTTCTACAAGAAAGTTGTTGCTTCAACCTTTATCAGGCCCGATCTTGGCTCTTAATACCAGAATGTTGAAATATGCAAAACAAAGATATGACTTACAAGCATACTAATTCATTGAAACCTTCAGTTACATATATAGTAGTACAAACTAAATGTTGAGACTTAAATCAAGGAGAAAAAATTGCAACTAATATACCTATTACTACTTAATAACTCAAGACTCTAGAATTCCTAAGCATGTGGCCTACAATACCAAATCCCACATTAATAGGACATGACTTATTCAAAACAAAAAATTACTAAATAAATTTCAACAAAGAACGGGAGTAGAGAAGTCTCATTCATGATATCTTGCTTTCAATTTTCGCTAAATATTTTATTAATCTTTATTTGTTTATTAGAAGTCTTATATAAACTAGAGAAAATATCATATTAAAATATATAAGCGGGTGTAAACTTCGCTTTAGAAGTCGTATTGGTAGAGTTGAGTTATGTTTAAAGTTCACTTCTTAACGTGGTAATAGGGTCATGGGTTAAAGTTTATCCTAGCAAGATTTGTTGTGTTGATGAATTTATCATTTTACTGACATTAGGTTACTGTTGGATCATTCATTAATGTTTAGTTTCACATTTGTGATGTATATATCTCGACGCGAATGGAATGTGTTAAAGGTCTCACATCAACTAGAGATAAAGTGAGTGCAAATCTCACGTTGCAAGTCAGTTTTGTAGGATTGAGTTAGACATAAAGTCCACTTATTAGCATTATTAAATTGTAATCCCTTTATTTGGAAATTGAAAATGACGTCTTGTGTTTAGTGAGGAAAATTTGTAATTTTTACAAATTCAAATATATTGAATTTGAATTGATCTTATTTCAAATTATTTGTCTTATTTGAATTATGGAATTCAAATTTACTAAATTTTCTTTTTTTTGGATATAGTATTTTAATTTAACAAAGTTACGCTCATGAAAGATTTGGTTGAGTAAGCTTGGGAAATAGTCAAATCAAGTTAAGTTGATTTAGTTTAAGCTCATGTTAAGCGAAGTAAGCTTGGGTCTCGGTCGAGCCAAGTTGGTTTGATCCATATATAACCATGGCTTAGGCAACTCAAACTAAGTTGGTTCATATCGAGGTCAAATTGAGTTGATTCAGGCCCAGTTTGAGCTAAGTTGGCACAGACCAAGTCGAGTTAGGTTAGTTTGAACAAAGATAAACTCGAGTCAATATAGGCTCAGATCAATTCAAGTCAGTTTACGCTCTGGTTAAGTTGAGTTGATTTGGGCTCCAATCAAGCCAAGTCAAGGCTCAAGTTAACTTGAGTATATTTGGGCTCAGGTTGAGTTAAGCCGATTTGAGTTTAGGTCGAATCAAGTTCAAGTTGGGATAAGTCCAGATTTAATTTAGTTAGGGTGAATTTGTGGTCATTTGAGTCAGGACAATCTATGTTTAGTCAAGTTTGGTTAGGCTCAATGTCAATCCTAGTCCAATCAAGATTAAGTTCGGTTATTTTCAATGCCAAGTCAATTTGGTCCTGGTTGAGCTAAGTCGGGTTATTTTAAGTCTAAGGTAGATCCACGTTCACTCGAGTCAACATTGACCTATTTAGTCAAGTTGGACTAAGCTTAAGTAGATCTTAGTTTGACCAAGATTGGGTTAAGCTAGCCTGATCAAGACCATGTCAAGTCGAGTTGGCCCCAATCCAGGCCAAGCTAAGTCAATTCGGGATTAATCAAATTGAGTTGGCCATAATATAAGTTGAGTCGAGTTAGTCTAGGTTGGTTAAGTCAACTCGGCCAAACTCAAGTAGAATTGAGTCAACTTGAGATCAGTCGAATTAAGTTGACATGGACATAAGTAAAGTTGAGTCAGCCTGAGTTGGTTGAGCCAATTCAAGTTGGATTCAACTCAAGTTAAGTCGATGAATGATTGCATTCAATTGATTTTGAGACTAGGTTAGTCAGGTTGGTCTTGATGGGAGTGAGACAAATCAAGTCATACTTGACCAAGTTGAGTTGATCTATGATAGGTTGTGACAACATTTAATTAAGGTCATACCAACTTATGTTTGATCAATCTTCTTTCAAATAGAGTCAAGTTTATTCAAACCTAAATCAAGCTAAATCGATACAAATTCTTATTGACTCGAAGTTTAAAACATAAATTTGATAATATAAAAAATTTCAAATTCTTACCTCTTTTTTAAAATTTAAAATTCTTTAATTTCAAACAATCCAAATACTCCAATAAAATTCTATAATTTTAATTTCTTTTTTAAAAAAATTATCCAAGTAATTTCATAAAATATTTCAAATTCTTTTAAAAAGATAATTACCCTATTAAAATATTTATATAAACACATTATTTGGTAATTATGTCATTATCTATTTCTTAAAAGTGTTATTTTAAAAATATTTCTCTTTTGAAATATTTAAATGCCTGTTTTGTTACAATTTTTATGATTTCATAGTACTTAATAACTTATCTAGCATTTGAATTCGTATGTAAGAGTTTCCTATCGGTTGTTATTAAACTGAGTTCGTATAAAAATTGGCTATGGGTCCCTACATGCCCAATACGGTATACGGTATGATTATACGAAAGAATCTAGTTGGGATGTATTTCTAGAGATTGTTTAATACATTCAATTCAACCTATTGTTAATACTTATTATTTGTTAGTTTCTATATATATTGAAAAAGAACTGACTATATAGGAAAAGTAGTTTCCAAGCATGTATTTATGGTTAAAAGATATAATTTGTTTCAGTTTTTTAGAAAAAAAAATGAGCTTTTACCTTTCATTTTTAATAGGTTAATTTTGCTTCCTCTTTTTTAATGTGATTTAAGTGGAATAAAAATATGAAATCGAATTTCACTCAAATAAGATCCAGCGTTAAAATTGTAATAAAAAGATTTGAAAAGCAATTTCTCTTCAACAAGATTATCTAATTTAATTGGAATTAGTTGGAACCTAATGGTATTTTAAATATAAAATATCGTAGACTGCAATTTCCCAATTTTTTAATGTTATCAGTATTTTAAATCTTCTTTCAACTCATTATTTTATCATACATATACATATATCTATATCTATATATATATATATATATATATATATATATATATATATATATATATTATAATTAAATATAGGTTTAATTACCTTTTTAGTCTTCAAGTTAGGGACTGAATTTCCGTTTGATACCCGCTTTTAAAAGTGATTTAATTAGGTCTCCAGGTTATTGATTTTGCTTTTAATAGGTCTCTTCGGTTAAGTAGCTTGCAACGGTGTTAAATGTTAAGTGATCTATCAGTGAGATATGTGTCGTGGCAATGGGGTGGACTACATTATTCAATGTGGCAGCCAATGAATAAATGAGGTGTTTTTAAGCAATTAAGCCAATTAAAAATTAGGGTTTTTTAATCAGAATTTGGGGATTTTATCAGAAAGTGAGGTTGTGGAAGGTTCGAGTAGGGCTTTTCAGGATTGGCGTTCTCGATCCAGATATTGGAGCGAAAAGGGTTCATGAAGGATACTTTGAGGGAAAAGGCTTGGAGGTGGTATTTCTTTGAAGCACAAAGGGTGAAAAGGTGCGCATTTTTTAGTTATGCTTAAGAACTTGCTTTCCCATGGAAGTTGTCTTGTTGTCCCCTTACTATGTTGTGTTGTGGTCCCCCTTTTCTGTGTTGTGGTCCCCCTAATAATGTTGGTTTTGGAGTATTCCCATTGTTTAATGCTTTTCTTTTTGTTGTGTGTACTGTTTGTATGGTTTTGGTCCCTTTAGTAAGTACTATTTTGTCTTTTCTTTTGTTCAATGTGTGGTTGTTTTTTAAGTTGTGGGTCATGCACATTCATTTAAGCTTTTAAGACAAAATGAAATGTTGTGGGTGTAGGTGAAAGAGTTATTGTGTGTGATAAAGTTAAAGTTTGTTTGCCTACATGTGTAATAGTTATTAGTAACGTGGCATGTTTACAATGAATATGCATGTGAAGGTAATTAAATTATGATAGTAATGTATGTGAATGTAGTATGACACTTACTTTTGTGTGTAGGCTTATAAATAGTTGAGAATTATAGAAAATGTCAAACTGTGGTGTAGAGGTGGTGTTTCACCATGGGGGAAAGTTTGGGAATGATGGGTCATTTAGATACCATGGAGGTCAGACAAGTACCTTGGTCATAGACACATATAGATGGAGTTATTTTGAAATCTTGGTCATACTGAAGGAGAAGGGATATAGAAATGTTAAGGAGTTGTGGTATTCCCTGGGTCGTCATGCATTAGAAGAAAGGTTGGAGTTGTTAAGTGATGATAAGGGAGCAATGCATGTGGTGAGCATTGCGTTATATTGAATAGGTCAGCTCATTTGTTTGTGGTTCACATGGTGTCCGATCCTGATTATATTCTTGAGTTGCAATATGATGTTGGTGAACATGGTGAGGATGGTGAAGAAATAGGTAAAGTTGGACAAGTGGGTGAAGAAGAAGGTATTGAGGTAGAAGAACATGTCAATGAAGATGCAGAAGTTGGTGAACATTGTGATGAGGGTGATGGTGGTCAAGATTTTGTAGTTGGTTCTGGTGTAGGGGAAGATGTAGTTGTTGGTGAAGAAAATGTCGAGGAGGATGGTGGAAAATTTGGTGAAGCTGATGGTGGTGAAGAAGCTGAAGTTGGTGGTGAAGAAGGTGAAGTTGGTTGTGGTGTAGGGGAAGATGTAGTTGGTGGTGAAGAAAATGTTTAGGAGGATGGTGGACAATATGTTGAAGCTGATGGTGGTGAAGATGTTAAAGATGTAGTTGCTGATGATGGTGGTGATTTGTAGGAGGAGTTTGATAGTGAAGATGATTTGATTGATGTTGTTTTGCATGCAGATGAAGAAGTCGAAGAGGAGGATGTTGATAGTGAAGATGAGATGGTGGATGTTGGTGTGCATGCAAATGAAGAAGTCGAAGAGGAGGATGTTGAAATAGGTACAGGAAGTGCAAGTGGGAGGTCAAAGTTGCATGCACAGGCTAGGGGCTTATCAGATAATGAGTGGAAATCTGATAAATGTGGTAGTATTGATGAAAGTGATGATGACTCAAGGAATGAAACACCCCGATATGGAGATTTTGGGGTATTCTCAAAGCCGGTTAATATGAAAGAATATAAATGGCAACTGGGGACATACTTCCCTAAAAAGAATTATTTCATTGCTGCAATTAGGACTTATGGAATACATAATGGTAGGAAGTTGAAGATTTCTAAAAATGACAAGAGAAGAATATGTGTTAAATGTTGTGGATCACAAGGCAAGTGTCCTTGGTACGCATATTGTGCCTATAGGAGTACCCAAACTACATGGCAACTAAGGAAGATCATAGATAAACATACATGTAGTAGGGAATTCAACATTGGTCTAGTTACCAAGAAATGTTGGTCTAGTTACCAACATTGGTCTAGTTACCAAGACCATGAAAGCAAATCCAGAAATAAATCTGAAAAATCTGCACAGTAAGTTTTCTAAAAAATGGAATATTGATGTGTCTAGGTCTACAACAACCAAGGCAAAAGCTATGGCTACCGCCAACATTGATGGTTGTTTCTAACTGCAGTATGAAAGACTATATGATTATGCACATGAATTACTGAGATCAAACCCTGGTTCAACAGTCAAAGTAAAAGTTGAACGAAATGGGGATAATGTTATATTCAACAGAATTTATGTGTGTTTCAAAGCATGTAAAGACAACTTTGTCTGTTGTCGGCCTATCATACATTTGGATGGATGTTTTTTAAAAGGCAAGTATGGATGTGAGCTTTTAACTGTTGTTGCAAGAGATGGTAATGATCAGATGTGTCCGTTGGCCTATGCTGTTGTTGAAGTAGAAATAAGGAAACATGGACTTGGTTTTTAGAATGGTTAATTGATGATCTTGGAGGAGGAGGATTTTGTTCAAGGTGTACCTTTATGTCAGATCAACAGAAAGTAAGTAAATTTGTTCCTTTGGTTCATTGCTTTGTTCAGCATGCCAATTTAACACTCATGGTTTCATTCATTACTGTCATAGGGACTTTTGCCAGTTATACAACAATTGTTGCCTGGTGTGGACCAACTTTTCTATGTAAGGCACATTTATTCTAATTTTCAAAAGATATTTCCTAGCAGCATTCTGAGACCATTACTGTGGAATGTAGCAACAGCTTCACACCCCCTAGCATGGGAATCATTCATGAGACAAATCAAGGATATCAACGAAGATGCCTTTAAACACTTTATAAGTATTCCACCAAGGTAAGTTCATTTAAAGTTTATATTAATTCAAGGTTTCTTTATTTAAGAAATACTTATCTTGAACGTGTTGCAGGTTTTGGTCTAGGTCAAGGTTTTCTGGAAGACCTTCATGTGACACACTTGTGAATAACATTTCTGAAGCTTTTAACAGCGTCATTGTAGATGCAAGGGGGAAACCCATCATAACAATGTTGGAAGAGATTCGCAGCTACCTAATGAAGAGGTGGGCATCCAACAAAGTGAAGATAACTAAGTTTGAAGGTGTCATTTGCCCCCAAAATTCAAAAGAGACTTCATAAGGAGCTACAGAACACACAATATTGGATACCTAAGTAAGTAAAATTAATATACACACATGATTTGATACTTTTTTGCTTCGTGTTATTCAATACTATGTTATGATGCTTTCGCAGTTGGTCAGGGCTCCAAGTATTTGAGATCCGACATACATTCAATATTGCAGAAAGATATGTGGTTGATGTAGACAAAAGAGATTGTAGCTGCAGGAAGTGGACTATCATAGGGATCTCTTGCTGCCATGCACTCACAGCTATGAGGTTTTTAAACATAAATCCAAAACACTTCATACCAAATTGGTTTAGAACCTCGACTTATGAAGAAACTTACAATCCAATAATTTTCCCTGTCAATGGACCTGAGCTATGGCAAAGAACATCATATCCGGATATTTTGCCTCCTCCGAATAGGGTCTTGCCAGGTAGACCAAGAAAAAAAAAAGACTCGAGAGTTGGGAACAAATGAGGGATGATACTCAACTTGGACAAGCTGGAATACCAAAGAGATGCGGCATTTGTAGACAATTAGGGCATAGAAGAACTAATTGCCCTCAAGCAAGTCAACATCAACACCACCAAGCTACAGCAAACCCCATTGATGAAAGTGAACAACAAGACCATCAACCTACACCACACCCCAATCAAGCAAGTCAACAAGAAGACCACCTACCTACACCACATGCCACTCAAGGAAGTCAAATTACTCAAGATGACACTTCAACACTAGTTTAGATATTGGTCACAGATCTATTGCATTTTGGATATGTATTTTGAATATGTACTTTAATGCTTAAGTACTTGAAATTGTCATCTATTTTCTTAAGTGATGTACTTTGCAAGTCTGTGATGTATTTACCAGCTACAAGACCAATTATGGATCCAGTGAACAATATAAAATGAATATATGAAATTGGTATCTTGTCCTTGTACGCTTGTAGTCTAATTTGTTTCTGATCTTGTACACCAATTATGGTTTATTTTTCTGCATAATTTAAAGCATGGAGTTGATAGTGTTTCTGCATAATTATGGTTTATTTGTCACAGCAGGAGGAGCACTGTGTGTAGATAGTCCATCTGCAATCATAAATATGTGTATGTGTAACTGGTTCTTCAGATCCCCCTTTTTATTAATCTGGTTTGTATGTGTAGCTAATGTCTTCAGATCCCCCTTTTTGTTAATCTGGATTGGCATATGTATACAAGCAAGGTTGGCTAAACTAGTTTTGTATCATCTGCATTGCTTCAGAATTATTAGATGAATAGTTATTCTGGTGAAGTCTCTACCACTACTAGGATTAAATCGTTCTATGAATAGTTATTCTGGTTTTAAAACTATTGAAGTCTCTGCCACTACTAGGATTTCCTTGTTCTATGAAGTAGGGCTTCAATTACCCATCCAGTCTTCTGGCATAGCAAACCAGATAATGATAATATCCTCTTTCTTCTTAAACCTTGAATTACCAAAATCCCATCTGTTTCTGCAGAGTCTCTGTGAAGTTGTAGATTTAACCAACAGGAATCAACTATCACAAGATCAGTGAATTCGTTTAGGTTGAATTAAATACTAGTTTAGGTTTAGAGCTACGACTACAAGGCATAATTGAATTCTCTGTTCTGTTCTATTGGTTATATCACTTATATAATTGGTGTGTCATAGGCATATTACTTTGCCTTGTCTGATGTCAAAGTTCATCACATATAATTTCTCAAAGTTCATGAAACCAAAATCTCATTATAACACAAACACTATATACCAGTTACAACTTCTTCTTCATTAAATACAACTTTTTCATTATAACCATATTCTTCATTACAATAATATTCTGCATTAAAACAAAACACATACAAACATGATGTTCATAAACCCCATGAAACATAAAAACCCCAACAACACCTTCTTCCTTTTCTGATAAACTAAAACTGATTTTTCCAAAGTAAGAATCTTTCTCCTTTGCCATCCAATTGTACTATCCCTTTCATCCATATAATCTTCAGTGCGCCATTTGAAGTAATCCCTTTCATCCAAACATCCAACCAAAACCATGTCAGGATACACCAAAGTAATCGACCCCAAAATAAAAACACAACGAAGGTATGTTACCTTGTAATTAGGGCAGCCCCAAAAATATATGCCCTCAATCTTAGTAGTTTTTGCCACTCTTAATATGGCAACCTCTCCACAATAGCACACATGGCTGGCACCCATTGACATTGGGTGGAGGAAGGATGCAATAATGCTTCGTCCACACCTACAAAACAACCCCAATCCCAAATACCCAACTTAGGGCACCCAAAATCAATTTTCAAAAACAACAATTTTCAGAATGTGTTACAAAGAAGATCTTAGGGCTAAGGAGAAATATGACCTCACCTGTTTCAAATGACCTCCTCCAAAATAGGTCCTTCAGCTCATTGGAGATCACCTTAGCACACCTCCTCCACTTTAGGTCCTTTAGCTAAGGTCATGTAAGGTGCTTCGACCTTAATATGTTAAGCCAAATCCATTTGGTTTTTTTCTTTTCCATTTTACAAATTATATTCATATATGTCATTGGTAAAAAAACTGTTTTTGCCACGCAGGATATGTCAGTTGACAGATCACTTAACATTTAATGTCATTGCAAGCTACTTAACGGAAGGGACCTATTAAAACTAAAATCAATAACCTGGGGACCTAATTAAATCACTTTTAAAAGCGGGTATCAAACGGAAATTCAGCCCCTAACTTGGGGACTAAAAAGGTAATTAAGCCTTAAATATATTATGTGAATTTCAGTTTACTTCAACTTTAAATTTTTAGATATTTGTCATCCATAAAGGATACTTGATCTTTCTAAAGATACTTGATCTCTTCAATTTGAATAGGGATCATGGTGTTCGAGTAAGCTAAGTGTGTTAGATCCTAATAAATATAGTAATTAATGAATCTCATTAATGTAGTTCGTAAAATGTACTATTTATATTATTGTTTGCGGGCCCTTAACTAGATAGGTTTGGACTACATAACCTAATTATATTGTTAATTTTGTTTTTTTTCCTTTCTTCTCTAACTTGATCATGTTTTACTAATCAACGATTTAACCTGTATGATTACACCTTGATTGCATAAGTTTAGGCTAAAAAGATTTTAGCCTAGATGGTCGACATAAATTCAAACAAACATAGGTTTTATATTAACAAGGTCAAGATGCATTCGAAAATATACTGTACATTAGTCCTCCAGACTTAACATGTCATATGTTGAATTCGTGTGGAACATTGCCATAATGTTAGCTCTCAGCCTGGTTGTCATGATGTCAACCCTCAATCTTCATCTTGTTGGTCAAATGCAAAGAAAATTTGTATCTCTTTGATTATGTACCTTTATAGGTATAGTAGCCTCAATCTCAAGAAGTGTGGCAATGAATAGGGTTTATTGATGGATGTTAGACCTAAAAAAGTCCAACAATTGAGATTGAAAAGGTGAGAGATGAAGATTCGTGAAGAAAATCTATAAATAGGAGACCTTTGTGTCATTTAATCATCTATAATATTCCTCCCTCTATTGCCAATATATGTTTCGATAGTTTTGAGTGATTTAATACCAACTAATTTCAAGTATGTCTTCTAGTAGTTTTGATATGTATGTTAGGTGTTTCGGTAGATATTTTTGGGACCGAGAGACTGACCTCAATGACGTAGCTTTCTCACTTTTTGATTGCCTTTCCTAGATCTTGACCGTACGCTTCGCTTTAACCTTGACCGTCCGGTGATCTTCAAGCTCTTGTCGAGGGGGGGAGGTACCTGAAAAGGCACTCCGACGCTCAAGTTAGGCGTCAGTGGTAGAATGTTCCCAGTCTTTAAGCAGTGTAGTGCTTAGTTTGCGAAAGTGAATGGAATAATGGCAAAATGATTGTATATGCTAAAATGTGCGTACCTTGTTTGGAGTCCTTAGCCCTTTATTTATAGGCTTTGGATTGATATAAGATTAGTAGAATATAAACAGAATAAGATATAAACAAACTTACTTGACATATCTCTGTTTGGATATGTTTTGATATATCTCTGTTTGGATATTATTTGATACGTTGGATATATCTCTATTTGGATATTATTTGATGATATCTCTNTTTGGATATCATTCACGTCTGTGACATGATGACTGATTTATTATCTTGTTGACAGGTCGTCTGGAAACCGACCGCTGAAGATATCCTACCGTACATCATCTCCCCCAAGTCCGAGTTAAACGTAGTTAACTGTAGGACTTTTATGAGTGTAGGAGAAGGTAGTTGTCGCTCGGTATGGTTGTCGCCCGTTTCGGACGCTTGTCAAATGGGAAGTCACACAGACCTGTTTGGTCTTTTTAAGTAGTTCTTTGAACGACACAATTATGCTGTCGTTTAGCCTTGTATGAATAATTAGTGTTTTCCTGCTTCGGGGGTAGGCGTAGAGTCACAATGGTGGAACCGTTAGATGTTGACTGTTGATGGGGGTTCTTTTTAGAACTTTTTTCCCATGTNGACGATGACTTGGTAATATCTTGTTTACCTGTTTTGAAAGAAAAATAGTAATCTAAGGCATAAGTTATTTATTCAAGCTTACTTGCATAATTGGAGGCGTCTGGATGCTGACTTATTCGTCAACGCTATTATAGTTGGGCGTTCAGATTCGGTGTTTCGTGCCTTTTGATAGTAGTTGGGCGTCCGCACTCGGTGGTCCGTGCCTTTTGATGTGGATGGACACGGTTGTCCATAAGGCGTCAAGACGCGTTGGGTCCCGGCCTTCTATAGATAGACGTAAGGCGTCTAGACTCGTTCGGTCCAGGCCTTCGTATGGATGGACGTGGTTGTCCATAAGGCGTCAAGACGCGTTCGGTCCTGGCCTTGAGGTGTCTAGACACGTTCGGTCTAGGCCTTCGTGTGGATGGACGTGGTTGTCCATAAGGCGTCAGGATGTGTTCGGTCCTGGCCTTGAGGCATCTAGACGCGTTCGGTCTAAGCCTTCGTGTGGATGGACGTGGTTGTCCATAAGGCGTCAGGACGCGTTCGGTCCTGGCCTTGAGGCATCTAGACACGTTCGGTCTAGGCCTTCGTATGGGTGGACTTGGTCGTCCATAAGGCGTCAAGACGCGTTGGGTCCTGGCCTTCTTTGGATAGACGTAAGGCGTCTAGACACGTTCGGTCTAGGCCTTCGTATGGGTGGACTTGGTCGTCCATAAGGCGTCAAGACGCATTGGGTCCNGGCCTTCTTTGGATAAACGTAAAATGTTGAGGTAACTAGTTGTAAGTGATATAAACTGGATGAGCATGTAACTGCTTTTGTGATCTGTAAGATATCCAAGATTTAATTGAGACCGGTCGGTTGAGATTTAACGGCTTTAGTAACTGCTTTAGTAATCTGCAAGAGATATAATATCAGAGATATATTGAGACCGGTCGGTTAAGATTTAA
>NC_028358.1:14136976-14219554 GCF_000741045.1 Vigna radiata var. radiata
TATCTCTGTTTGGATATGTTTTGATATATCTTTGTTTGGATATTATTTGATACGTTGGATATATCTCTATTTGGATATTATTTGATGATATCTCTATTTGGATATCATTCACGTCTGTGACATGATGACTGATTTATTATCTTGTTGACAGGTCGTCTGGAAACCGACCGCTGGAGATATCCTACCGTTACGTATGTTAGGGATAACCTAAATCTGAGTAGAAATGAAGGAAGATTGCTCTCTCTAATGAGTCAATAAGTGTTTGTAGAGATGAAGGAAGAGTCAGTCGATGAGTTGGTTGAGTCTGAGTGGCCACCTAGGAGTGGGTATGAGTAGGTAGATTCAAAAGTTAAGATGTATACCTGCAAATTTAGGTGATTTTCTATGTTGATGTCATAGTTGAATATCATATACATGTTTAAGGGTGATGAGGTCCAAGACATAGTGAATGGGATGATTGTGGATATCTTGTGAAGGGTTACTCGGTATCACATTAACATGAACAAATGTGTTTAGTTTAATATTAATGTAGAAGAGAGCCAACTAATGGAGGAAAGCGATCTTGAACTGCTAATGAGGGCATATCTCTAACTTCATAGTCGATCTCTTCTATACTGCCTTAAGATCAACAAGCTCTTGAAAAAAGAGATAAAGGATGAGAGAAATATGAAGATGGCCAATGAATTAGCGAACTTGAGACATATACTACCATAAGATCACTAAGCTCTTGAAAAAAGAGATAAAGAACAAGAGAAATGTGAAGATGGCAAATGAATTAGTGACCTTGAGACGTCAAAGTGCTACTAGTAAGGAGGCCTTAGGACATGAGAAAGGAGTTGGATACTGTAAAAGAGGAGAGGGCCAAGACAAATAAAAAGTACAAAAGTAGGAGGAATTGTTGTCTCGAGTTGAAAAAGAAGGGAAAGAACAAGGTAGAGGAGTTGAACACTTCATTGGTCAAGGAGAAAAGTGTCAAGGCCGAGTCCCTAAAGTATCACAAACTTATGCTTTGAGAGCATAATAACGGTTTAATGAAGGCCATAAGGCAGGCTAAGCTCCCTAGTCTTTTCTTTGATACTTGTAGTATAGCCATAATTGCGGTGATTAATGTCTCTTCATATCAGCGTCACACAATGTTTGGGCTTTCTTGGGTGTCAACACGAGGTCCACCTATAGTGCCTCCTTAAAGACGCGAGCCCTTGGGCATTCAAGGGTATATAACATGAGAATCGTAGCTTCGACTCCCTCAAACATAACCCTCCCTTTTGAAAAGCATCTGAGCCAACTTCTTTATTTTCAACCGGCATGGTATCAACTATGATCTTATTTATGTACTCTCTCATTTCTTTCAATCGCATAAACTTGGTGGCTCGCTGCCTCAACTCGTTCATGCTCGTGGATGACGTCATGCCCAAAAAATCCATGAAAGGTGTCGGTCTTAGTGTCGTGATCATGTAGTCCAAAATCACTTTAGGATTTGGGTTCCTAATCTTCAAGGTTACCTTGTCGAACTTTTCAATGAAGGTTCGCAAAGATTTTGTTTTCTCCTACCTAACATTGAGAAGTCTTAGAGAGGTGAGATGGTGGTGCCGACTATTGGCAAATTGTATCGTGAAGGACATTGTTAATGTGTCAAAACAATCTATGGAGTAGGGAGGTAGGCGAGTAAACCACTCCAGGCAGCTCCTTTTAAGGTTATAGGAAAGGCCTTACACATAATAGCATCTTTAGTCAAGTACAAGTTGACTTCGTGATATACGCGACAACATGCTCGTCTAGATTAGTGTGTCATAATATTGATCCAATGTAAGGCACTGTTTAGGGAGTGGAGTATTTGTGATACTGTCAACGAAGGGGGTGTCAGTGATTTCCTTTTGTTATCGAAGAGTTGTTTGTTACCATATAGTTTTGGGAGTAAGGTTATACCCACTTTCTTTTTCGGTTTCACTTACAGTACAAACACAAGATGCAATCATGTCTACTGAATTAGTGTTATTAAGGACTCCTTTCTCCTTACATTTGTCGGCAACCACCCCTTAATTTTTATCTTTCTTCTCAACCTTGCATTTTTTTTTCCTTCAATGCATTTATCTCTTCAAAACTTTTTTTCTTAAACTTTGCAAACTCTTATTGCATTTTCATTTGTGGATTTGGTATCACGACTATGTCAATCGAGGAGAGTCCAAGTCTTGCTTTTTTTTCTCCAACCATCCTACTTTTTGTAGACACCATGTAGCACTCCTTCTTCTCATAATATATGTTGGTCCCATATTGGATGCCAATTGTTCTTATAAAGCTAAATATACTTTACAAATACTCCAACTCTAAGCACCCTAACTTCCAACTATAAGGTATTCCTCATCTCCAAAGGATACTCTGTCTCTTCAAAAGTACTCGTTCTCTCTAATCCCAATAGTGGGTCATGCCTGTAAATGACATTATATATGACGTTCAAGTAAGCCAACTGTGTTTGGTTGTAATAAATGCGATAATTAGTGAATATAATTGTACCTTGTAAAGTGTGCTATTTATTCTAGTATTTATAAACTATTACCAAGATGGACATGAATCACTTTATATAATTACCTTATTAATCTTATTTTATCTCATGATTTACTAATATCAACTCTCTCACAATATAATTTTGTCTTAGTCACTTTAGGTTGAATACATGCTAAGCCAAAAAATTAAAATGTATTTAAACAAACAGATTTTATAATCACAAATAAATAAATAAATATATATATATATATATATATATATATATATATATATATATATATATATATATATGTGTGTGTGTGTGTTTTTTTGAAACGGGAGGAGTATTTTTTAAGATAATAACAATAGTGCTTTTTAAGATAATTTGTGAAAAAATTAACTTTTTAAGATTTTTATCCTACAACGTGTTAGAAATTTCTCTTTCGTAGCAGTGATTTTATTAGAATTTTTTAATTCTATTTATTTACTAAATCAATAAATGAAAGAATAAGAAATAAAATAATCAATTAATGTATAAATTATTTAATAATATAATGAATTATTTATTCACGAACATTTCTTTTATCCTTTGATATATGCATGTATAAAATTGTATTGAACCATAATCGTATTATTGAAAGAATGTTAACAGTAAGCGTTGGTCTAAGCGATTGTTTACCTTATATCACACTAATTAATTAAGTATACACAAAATTTAAAATTTGTTTTAAATACCATTTTCCAAAAGTTAAACGACAGCTTCCATAAACGAAAAATAAAAGCATTTTATAAACAAATAAATGGTAGACTAGTCGAGAAAATACCTGATACTCTAACAGTGCCGTTTTTTTTACAGCCAACTTTCTTTATTTGATAGTTTTTCTTACTTTTAATTAAAATAAGTTTTAGAACAATAAAAAAAAACTTACAAAGATAGCGTTGCTTAAATTTCATATAAATGTTTAAATTAAATTTAATGTTACCCTCATATTACTTTTTTATTTTTTATTTTTTTTTCCTTATTTTCGTAATTTTCTGTCTCTCAACTCCATCTTCAAATATAAATAAAGAAATAACAATCTTGCCTTAACAAAAGTAGTAGCTAGTTACGAAAGATAAATAGAAAAAATAATTAATATAACAAAAAGTAAAAATAATAGCTTGAGTGTTATTTAATTTGATTAAAAAGCAATTCATAATACGTCCAAGGAGCATTTCACAAACTGAATTTTCAACGAACGCAGACACCAAAACTTCTCAAAAGTTCATCATTATTTATCGACAGATTAGTTTGGTGGACATTTTCAAAATGAAGAATTGGGTTGAATGAAGAAGGACTTGACTAAAATATTTGGTAGATCTGATAAATTGCCTTGCGTTTCACTTCATTTGGGTACAAATACACAGTATTAACCCTAATCGTGTAAACACATCATAAACAGTACAATGAATTCAACCAACGAAATTTAAAATCTGAAACTGTGTCTTAATAGTAACTAAAAGTTAGGAGAATAAAAAAGTTCCCTGTTACTCATTTAGGGAAGAGTTGGTGATGATCTGCCGAAAACGAACCGTTTCACCTAATGCAAACCTACCACATAATGTGCCGTAAACTCTTGCTTAATTTCATAAATCAATCTCAATTTTTAAAATATGAAGAATATACTCGTAAGTCCGTCCGTACGAGACTTACAAAGACTAACTTGTGTAAAAAAATTTAAATATTACACGATGCTTTTTCTTATTCCCTCAAAAAGTGTTAATCCCTATGCCCATCTATGTCACCAGATCACGATGCGACCAAGTCATTGCTTAAATCCATAATCTTAGTCGACAATAATTGAGATAAACACATAAAAAAAATAATCAAGTATTTTTATTACGAGGTTGAGTCATTTCAAACATTTTTATAATTTTTTTAGGTCGTCTAGTTTTCTTTTTTTGTCTTTTTTTTTTACTTATGTATTTCTCAAAGGTTCTTTTATATCTCAGTTGATTGTTAGTAGAGAGTTCAATACAGTATATATGTGTAATAAATACAAATTATCTATCTCTTACTTTTAACCTATATTTATATTTTTTTATTATGAGTTTGAGATTAGCGAAATCTTAATCATAGTTCAATTTCGATCCAATGCTTCTAATTACTTCTTACCTTAATCCTGATAGAAATACTTGATAATGGATTCTGGTTGACCATTTATCTTCTACCGTCCGACCAGGTTGGTTATTGGGTAGTTATATGAATGTCCGATATATTGTATAATAAAAAAGAAAATTGTTTAATACAAAATATAAAAATGAAATAGTCATGAGAATGTAAACTTTATTTTTTTTAAAAAAAATAAAAATAAAAAAATAATATCAAATTAATATAAAAAATTTATTTCTCTGAACAATATTTTTATTTATTAATAACAGATATTTTTTAAATACCTTGAATTTCAAATTATTCTATATTAACCTCCTAGGCAACACAGGCTGTAATATTTTTGTTTGCTACTGCCTCTTTGCTTCTGGTGGTTGCAGCGGTAATATAAGTTGCAACGCCTGCCAACCATCGTGTGCCACGTCAGCGAATAGAATCATTAGAAAAAGAAAGAGCAGAAAAAAGAAGAAAAAGGAAAAGATCCGATCGTAACCGTTTTCTCGCTGTTTCACTACACTGGATGTTACTCACATGGGCATGAATGAATATAAATTTATGGATATGGCTAATTTTTAAAGGATTTACATAAATGAATAAATTGTGCTTTGAATTTGACATGTATGATTTGTTTTATTCTAATTTATGTATTTTTCTTTTAAATTTAGTTTTTATCCGGAAATTTTACCAGTATGATAAAAAACAAGCCAAAGCGCTTCTGTCAGTTGGTTGTTTGTTTTCTGTGGGTTTCTTTTCCGTTTCTCTCTATGCGCGATGGTTTGAAGGAACAATAAAATAACACCCTTCACAACAATGACAACTGAGCTAACGCTCTTTCTCTCCCTCTCTTTCTTCGTCTCTTTCGCAGGTTGGTGACGGTGGTTGCGGAGAAGCTGATGAAATCATGAATATAGCGATATTTGGTAGTTGTCGAGAGTGAGTTAGTGATTGAGAAAGAACGTGCTACTACACACTCGCACACAGAAACATAGTGAGGTGAGAAAGAGAAAAGAGAATGTTTAGGTTGCATAAGCAGAGGGCGGCGAAATCAGGGGATAAAATTGACTTCAGAATCTCTCACCTCAAGGCGCTCCAGGTTCCTATGTCTTCGCTATTTTCTCTTCTTCTATTTCGTGTTTTATCTCTCGTTTCGTTTTACCACGATCAATGTGACTACTGTAGTGTCTATCTGTGTTTCGCTTTTGCTTAATGTGCTCCGTCTTCGAAATTATTGATCCGCATTGATAGGTGCAATGCATTATGCAACTGTAAATCCTTGATCCTAATTTGGAAATGCTAGCAGGCTTTGATGTGGAGATGTGATTTTATTTTAAAATAGAGTTTTGTTATATGAAGTGCTTCGTGTTTTGGAAAGAGAATCACCGAGCGGACTCAGAACATGTCTGAGAGTTAATGAAGTCCAGCTGTAGGTGGTTAGATAAGAAGTGAGATCTCACAGTTTTATATTTTCTAGTAAATTTCAGCTAATGACAAAGGGTATCACTAGCTTTTTGTCTTGTTATAAATAATAGCTAGCTGCGTTAGGTTTGTGGTTTTTGATAAAACTTGGATATATTTTCTTCGGTAATGTTTGTGTAGTTCTTTATTCAGAAGTAGTCTTACTAAAGGTTTACCTTAAAACATTTTTTCAAATTATCAAAACAAAATTTCAATTCTAATTAGATAAAAGTGTCACGGGTATCTACAGAAGTATAGCCAAATTTTTTTCTTGTAGTTTCTGCTCTCGTGGAATGTAGAACAGTACTACAGGTATGTTTTGCCACGAGGATAAATCAAGAGCCAAATCATAAAATGAAATGACTTGTGCTAATTTTAAAGATCAGGAGGTACTATCAGTATTACATCATTCCAATAATTGTTGCAAAAATTATTTTTAGAATTATATACAATAACGAAAGGTGAATCGCATGTTAACAGGTACCCAAAGGGTGGGACAAGCTGTTTGTTTCTGTTGTCTCCGCAGAAAATGGCAAAACAATTGCAAAGTCGAGCAAAGTCCCAGTGCGTAATGGAGGTTGTCAATGGTCAGATAGCTTTTCAGAATCTATATGGGTTTCGAGAGATAATTCCTCGAAGGAGATTGATGATTTTGTCCTCAAGCTTATTGTTGCAATGGTATTATCTCTATTACTGCTATGCACACCGTTTTGTTGTTCTTCTGTTTCTTTATTTTTATCGGTTTGAAATTTCTGTTAGGAATAGATTACTATATAAATAATCCTCGTCACCTAACAGGGGTCATCAAGATCTGGCATCCTGGGGGACGCCACTGTTAGTTTGACTAGCTATATGAGTTCAGATGCTGCTATTCCACTTTCAATCCCACTGAATAAGTGCAACCATGGGACAACTTTGCAAGTGAGTCATACAACTGAAGTTATATCTCTCTTGACTGGTTGTAGAAAGCAAGAAGGGGTGTCTTTTTTATTTCATGATGTGTCATTTTGGATTAAATTCATAGTTGATTTTTCTGAAATTAAGGGGACAAATAGAACTAGAAATCTGGATTTTTTTTTTTTTTGAATTGAATGAACAAATAAAACTTTTGATGCTTATAAATATAACAAATTGTCCTTTTCACATTTTTATTTTCTCGGTATAGTGTAATTTAACTATTTCACTTAATGTAGTCTTGGACAAACAGTATATCAAAGGGATTATTCCTTTGTGACAAATTTCTTTTTCATTTTCCTTACACATGATGATGGTATTGCTTTTGAGCCTTTTTAAGAACTTAATTTTCATTCCACTTTTCTTAATCGATTGAGTGGTGCACGACACTTGAATCTTATTTATGAAGATTTTGGCCCCATAAGAGTACTGCTATCACATTTTTTTTTTTTTTTTCATTTTATTCCTCTTACAAGACAACCGCCCAGTTCTTCACTTCGAAGACACGTGGTTTAATTTTTCGTTGGAACCACCAGTATGACAAAAAATAATTTACCCATTGCCCTACATTGTCGAGGACCCGTTTTCTTTGGTTCATCGTTTGCTCGTTCAAGCAGAACTCATTGTGATTCCTCTCTGCCAACAGGGAGAGAAACTGTGGGCTATTGTCACGAGAAAGAGTAATTTTATATTGATATCTTTTAAAAAAAAACAACTTATGAACTCCTTCTTTTACATATAAAATATATATATATATATATATATATAAATTAAATTCTTTTGTTATTATTATTATATGAATAAAAGAAGTATTTAGTTATTGTATTTTAAAAAAAGAACGTGTAAAATTATATTCTTCCTATTACAATAAAGCTGTTACAGAGAAAAGTTATTGAACTTAGAATTGGGAATTCAGTGGCTGTGCATTTTGCAGGTAACTGTGCAGTGCCTGACACCAAGAACGAAACATAGGTTTGTATTGGAGGCTAGTATTTTCATGTGTATTATAATGTCAATTATTCTAGACAGTATTTATCTCCTACACATTTTTCAGGGATCAAGATACAAATTTCCATTTGAAGGCCAGCAATGAAAATAATTATGATCTGCCTATCAAGTCCAATGAATCTGATTATTCAAATATCCAGAGTGTTGAATCTTCCTCTGTTGAAGATTTTGATTCTATCTTATCCCCCGGAGAAATTGAGACAAGGGTAAAAACAACATTTTCCGTCCATAAACATATCTGTTCTGATGTCTAAATGGTTAATAGATTTCTTCCCAGACATGCATATAGGTTAAAAATAAGTCTGTTCTTAATAATCAATTTTCAGGATGAGTTTTTCATACTCGAATAGTTCTCTAGTTTAGCTGTGTAGGTTTAGGTTATCTGGAGTACCAGGAACCAGGTACTATTCACGAGGTTTATTCATGGAACTTTTTAACCAAAAGACATTGCTAATCTCCACCGATTCCAATTTGAACTGGCGTTTTTAACATAGTAATTTAGTGAGAATTTTACGTGGAGATGGTTACTGTATTTCATCTTAACGGGTATGTTAAAGGCTATGCAGTGGAGCCATCGGCTTGCTTAAGTTTGAGTTGTGGCGTAATTTACTATTGGCCTGCCATTATCATGATAATGATGCCTTGCACTGGCACTTTGTCTGCAGGCAACAAGCTTCTCCGGATCTGTATCAAACTGCAGCCATTACTCAACTGAGGGTTCCACAGGAAGGGAAAATATTTCCTCTAGTATCAGTGACGGGCAGAGCCCGACTGGAATACAAGGTTCTGCCAGCTCCCAGAAAAGTGTATCCCATCACGATTACCCTGTAAATTCTTCTCAGTCAAATGATTCGTCATTTGTTTCCCAGAATATACAAGAGATTGGGTCATTGTATTCTAAAACGACAAATGCTTCCAATAATCGTCTGGAACCTGCAGAAGACACAACTGAAGAGCTACGGGCAGAAGCGAAGATGTGGGAAATGAATGCCCGAAAGCTAATGGGTGATTTAGACGTGTTGAGGAAAGAATTCTCAGATCAATACGAAAATCTGGCAGGTATAAAAACTGAACTTTCAGCGGCCCAGGCTGAGCGTGATAGTTTGAAAAAAGAAGTTGAAAAGTTAAAATTGTCGAGTGAGGATCCAAGAGCGAGAAAGCGAGCATCGGATGATTCACTATGTGAAGGTGAATGTTTTTCAGAAGTTGAGAATGCTCTAAAGGAGGAATTGAAGTTCGAAAAAGAATCAAATGCCAACTGGTCTTTGCAACTGAAGAGGAGCCAAGAAGCAAATCTGGAGCTCGTTTCTGTTCTTCAGGAGCTGGAAGAGACCATTGAACAGCAGAAAATTGAGATAGAAACCCTTTCATCATTACCCTCCAAATTCAGTGATCTGGACCAATCTTTCCAAGTAAGTACACAAGAAAACAAGCAGTTAATGCAACAGCTAGAACAACTGGAGGAGTCGAAGAAAAATCTGCTAGTCAAGGTGCAAGAGCTGGAAGATGCCTTGGAGGACAAAATGCGAGATACTGCACATTTGAAGATTCAAAATAACAAAACCCTTTCAGATATTGAAATGGAATATGAAGGACAATTAGTCGCTAAAGATGAAGAAATATTAAGTTTGAAAGCAAAGCTATCTGAATCTGTCCCAGAAAGTTGTAATGTGGAGACTGTGTCCAAAAATTTAGGTGATGCAGACCTTTTAAGAGAAATTGAATTACTGAAAGAGAAAGTTCAGGAACTTGAGGTGGACTGCAATGAACTGACAGAAGAAAACCTTGACCTCTTATTCAAGCTAAAAGAAGCAAACAAAAGTTTGAAAGATGGTGGAGCATCTCAAGACCTTTTGTCAGACAAGGTCAAAGATCAATGTTCTACTAGCTTTGGATCTGAGATAAGCAACAATTTATTTCGAATATTCCGTTCAGGAGACATGGTCCAAGGGGAAAATAACATCAAGATTAGTGATAATGATCACGTTTCGATTCAAGAGCTTGAGACTTCAAAATTAGCTCTAGAAGTCCGAATCACAGATTTGAATACGGAACTTACTAATAAATCATCTGAGATAGGAAATCTTGAGGCTAATTTATCAAACAAAGAAAAGGAGATCGGGGTTCTGCAAAAGCTACTGGATGAGCTAGAAGCCAAGGTTTATCATCTTGAACAAGAACATAGTCAACATGAGAAAGACATGGAAGCCATGAAAAAAGAAAATAAGCATGAACTGGAGCTCATCATATCAGAAATAGAACAGGAAAGGCAACAGTTGTCAACGCGCATTTCTGTTTTAGAAGCTCAGTTGAGAGATTTGACAAATGAAAGAGAGTTTCATTTAACAGAACTAGAGAACTCCAGATCTAAAGCTGCAAGGCTTCAAGAGAAGATTATGGAGATGCAGACTCAGATAGATTCTTCAACAGAAGACTTAGAGCAAAAATTAAAGGTTACACAATTTCGCTGGTCAGAAGCACAAGAAGAATGTGAATATCTAAGAGTGGCAAACCGGAATTTACAAAATGCCATAGAAAATCTTACAGAAGAATGTAGTTTTTTCAAGAAGATAAATGGAGATTTGAGGCAGGAAAAGTTGAAGGAACAGGAAAATTGCTCCCTTATGGGAGCCAGATTAAGGGAATCAGATGAAAGATTCGCTAAGTGCTCTGAAAGAGTTGAGCACCTGGAACAGAGCTTCACTTTAATGCAGGAAGATATTGCATCAGAAATGAAACATCTAATTTCAGATTTAGATGTTCTTTTTGATGAAAATAGGAAACAGATGGAACAGGGTGAAGTATTACTGAATCAGATGCAAATGGAGAAGATGGTAGAAACTCAAAACCTAGAACTAGAAGTTGAGAACCTCCGTTTGAAACTTTCGGCAGCATATGATGAAAAAGAGAGAATAGCTTCTAACGCTTTACTTGAAGTATCCACATTACGCGCTGATAAAGCCAAACTGGAATCTGCTTCTGAAGAAGCTCAATCTAAAGTGATTTTGGCTCAGAACGAGGTTGATGCGCTGCAGTCTCAATATGAACAAAAGCTGAAAGACGTAACAAATCAACTTGCTGAATACAAAATTAAAGTGGAAATGCTGACAACTGAACATGAAAAGCTGTTGAAGCTGGTGGAAGACAGCAAATCAAGAGAGCTAAAATTCAAAAGTACTATAAATGCTCTTGAATTAAAACTTACAGTCACTGAATATGAAAGACAACAAATCATGGACGAATCTGGAAATTTAAAGGTTAAATTGCAGCAGAACCATCAACTTGAAAATGAGAATATAGCTCTAAAGAATGAGCTCAATGCTTCTAAATCTGAGAAAGAAAGACTCGAAGAAACAAGATGTGTCCAGGATACTGATCTCAGTAACAGCAGAAGAATAAACAGGCAGCACCAACAGACCATACAACTTCTTGAACAGGAAAAAGCTGAGTTCCAAACAAAAGCCCAAGCCCTTGAAGAAGAATTGAAGCTGATTAAGGAACAAAAGAGAAATCAGGTTTCGAAGCTAAACAGGAAATCTTCACCTGTTCACGATGATCTGAAGTCATCAAAAGTTAGTGCTCTTTTTCATTAATGGTGTGATAACGTTGTGATGACAGGACTATTAATTTTTTTTCTTTGATTTAGCAGAATCTTGGGGTGAAGAATAACAATCAACATCGCATTAATAGGAAAAAGTCATTAAAGAATGACAGCATCAAACATTATAGTGAGGTGATATGTTTTGAACTTTGACTACATTGTAATTTACCTCCGTGTCAAAGGTTACAGAGTATATTTTATAATTACGTTTGTGTGGATGGCACCTAGTGATAATATCAAATAAGTGTAGTCTCACTGCAAATGGCACCTTACTTTCGATATTTCTGTTTCATGTCTCCTTATATAGGTAGAAACTGAACTTGGACTTGATGAAAATGTTCATGCTGTTGAAGTAGATCCACTATCGAAGACTCAATTGTGTGATAATGAACTAGCAAAAGCAAACGAAGCCAATAATAATTATGAAGCTCGATTTCACAGGTTAGAGGAACATATTTCAATGCTTATAGGAAAAAGTTTTTAATTTATTTGTATGACCCCCTTTGCTGATTCTTTTATTTGTTTTGAGCTTTCTCTTCTATTTAGAACAATCCATTAACAACAAAAGTTGTCTCTCACTATGTGGTTTATCCGAACAGGATAATTCCTGTTTTAAAAAAATTGTTTCAACATTGAATATATTCATGAGAATGAGTGTTCTACAAATTAGGATTGAGCAAATGACTCAAAACTAGACCGTCTAAAGAAGAGCTCAGGAAGATCGTCTACTAGACTCTGTTCATTAGACCATCTAGTAGTGTTGTGAGCTAAACAGTCTATTGATGCATAGACACTAGATGATGTAATGTTTTTATGGTTTTCTGTTACACTTGATCCATGCATATAGTCTTGTTTGACACTCTATGTATGTTTTGATACATGATCTTAGTGCGTACAACCTAATACTATTATTCAATATAATAGTATTCTCTTTACATGGAGAAATTGAAGAGGAGATTTACATGGAATTGCCCCCCGGATATAAGGGAAAAACAGCTTCCAACACTGTTTGCAAGCTAAAAAAGGCTTTGTATGGGTTGAAACAATCACCATGAGCATGACTTGGGAGGTTTACTAAAGTTATGATGGGTCTGGGCTTTAAACAAAGTCAAGTAGACCACACTCTGTTTATTAAACACTCTAAGTCAAGGGGAATAACCATGTTACTAGTTTATGTGGGTGATATTATAATGACAGGTGATGATGGGGAGGAGCAAAAGCTATTAGGCTAACATCTAGCCAAGGAATTTGAAATTAAGGCCTTTGGAAAATTGAAGTACTTTTTGGGAATTAAAGTGGCTCATTCTAAAAAGGGAATATTCATATCTCAACAGAAATACATCATTGATTTGTTGAAAGAAACTGGTAAGACAACATGCAAGCTTGCAAGTACACTAATTGATCCTATCATGAAATTGGGAAATGCAGAAGAAGATACTGTAGTTGACAAGGAAATGTATCAAAGGCTAGTTGGTAGATTGATTTATTTATCTCACACTAGACCTGATGTTGCATTTTCCGTGAGTCTAGTTACCCAATTCATGCACCAACCAAAGGAGGTTCACTTACAAGTTGCACTAAGAATTGTACCCTATTTGAAAGGAACCCCAAGCAGGGGAATTTTGTTTGAACAAAATGGGAATGTAAGTCTAGAAGCATATACAGATACAGACTATGCAAGGTCAATTGTGGATAGGAGGTCAACTACGGGATATTGCACTTTCCTTGGAGGGAATCTCGTGACTTGGAAGAGTAAAAAACAAAATGTGGTAGCCAGATCCTATGCTGAAGCAGAATTCAGGACAATGGCACAAGGGATATGTTAACTACTTTGGATGAAGATAATCTTGGCAGACTTAGGAATAAAATTGAATGAACCAATGAGACTCTATTGTGATAACAAATATGCTATTAGCATAGCTCATAATCGAGTGCAACATGATAGAACCAAACATATTGAGGTTGACAGACATTTTATCAAAGAAAAATTAGACAGTGGTCTCTAATGAAGGGGCTAAACAAAAACAACTTTGACAGTATTATTTCCAAGTTGGGAATGGAAAATACTTATTCACCAACTTGAGGAGAAGTATTAGAATCTGTTTTATTTTTGTCAGAATCTATTATATATATTATATATTTATCTTTTATCTTTAATTAGGTTGTTATTTTTTCTTATTTGTATTTTGGGCTTAGTCCATATTGTTTTTTTATTAGTTATATTTTTTTCCCTTATTTAACATATTATAATTATTGTGAATAATGGGAATATCCCTAAATCATAGGGATCTGGTTGTCTAGGAGTTATTATTATGCTTCCTAAAATAGCTTCCTAGCCTTGTATATATGGATTGTATTCTCAGCATAATAATATAAGATTCTACCCTAAATTGTGAGAATAATATTATAAAAGGCTAGTTGGGAAATTGATTTACTTGTCTAACACTATATTTGACATTGCCTGGGGTTGTAAGTCATTTCATGCATAATCCAAAGAAGACTCTCTTAGGGTTATTTATTGCATATTGCACTACTTGAAAGGAACTCCCTAAAAAGGAATTCTATTTACAAAGGGGAATGAGATGATCTTTAGAAGCCTACACAGATGCTGACTATGTAGGTTCTATAGACAATGAAAGATCTACCTATGTATATTGCACTTTTCTTAGAGGAAATTTAGTCACTTGGAGGAGCAAGAAACAAAATGCTGTCACGGACCAAGTGCAGAGGTAGAGTTAAGAGCCATGGCCTTAGGGATTTGTGAAATACTATGGTTAAAGATAATTTTACAAGACTTGAAGATTGAATAGAAAAAGTTAGTGAGACTATATTAGGATGACAACTCAAAATAAATATTGCGCATAATCCAGCACAATGGTAGAACTAAGTATGTTGAAGTAGACAGGCACTTCATAAAGGAGAAATTGGATAATGGTACAATATGTACTGTATTTGTATCCTCTGAAAATCAACTTGGAGATGTATTGACAAAGGGTTAAGTGGTGCTACATTTCTTGTTAGCAAGTTGGGAATGGATGACATCAACTCACCAACCTGGGGAATGAGAATTCCTTGATTTATGCTGCAGTTAATGTTTCCTTATATAGTTTTAATTACATAGCCCTAGATGTAGGTCCGTTGGCCTGGGGTCTTCCCTCACATAATCATAATCTCAAACCAAGTTGGGAAGGGAGGATATTTATTCCTGAGCTTGAGGGAGAGTGTTGAAATGAGTGTAAATATTGTACATTTACTCTACAGTAAGTATAGATTGATTTGTTTGTAAGAAATCCCTACAATTAAAGGATTGGGATTAAGAGTTTATTTGGTAGGTTTATGCCTGATTTAGAGTTTTATTTATGCAGATTTATTTCCTTCATTTAAGGAGGATGTTTATTTCCTTTTATTAGGATTTCATTTTTCGTTTAAATAGCTATTTTCTTTTTGAGATCAAGAAAAGTAATTCCATAATTATTGTTTACTAATTATAAGAGGAAAAATAGAAGAAAACAGTGTTTTCTTGCTTCCACTGATATGCACAATGAGTCCACATTACACATAATGTCAAATTCCTCAACAATTGATTATGTGTTCTTGATATGTAAGCAAAGGAGCCAATTTTCACTGGATTTCCTATTGAGGCTCATATTGTGTTCCTTTTGGTTAAACCCAAGTTTAAAACAGTTGAAGTCAAAATGAAATTGTCCATTTAGGGAGGCCGGAAGATTGGAACATTGTTGCAAAGATGTCGCAGTTACTCTGCTAGGAATTTGGAAGCCTTTTGTTTTAACGCTTGCATTATTGCTCGAAGTAATATTGTTACATAACCCGTTGTATATTTATTTTGCAGATCACCATCTAGAGGTCAAAAAATCCAGGCAAATGGCCCACTAAAATCAATGGCTGAAGAAGTAGTAACGAAAGAAAAATTTGAACGTATAAAATCTGTGCTAGAGGCAGATTTAAGAGATATTCAGGAGCGCTACTTCCACATGAGCCTTAAGTATGCTGAGGTCGAAGCTGAGCGTGAAGAACTTGTGATGAAGCTTAAGGCAACCAAGAACAAAAAAGGGTGGCTTTCATAGAACTATGGTTAATCCAATGACCCTTTCTTGGATTTGAGGCTGCCAATCTCGGGTAACTTTTCTAACGAAATTTAAGTGTCAGATTTTTCAATCAACTATAGGATGTACCATTTGAAAATGAATCATTCATTGAATAGTAGAATAGTAATAAAACTATAATGGTCATTGTACTTGTAAATATCAGAAATTTTGAAGGTAAAATTACACTTAGCAAGTGCTATTGTAATGGTTTTGGGTGGTCAACACTTGCTTTTTTCTTGTATACTACTCTTTTGTATCCCAAGGGTTTGAAGGTTCAATTTCCATACTCGCAAAATTCATTATTTGGGCTGCTATATGAGCTTGTATTATTCAATAAAGAATAAAGGAACACACAAAATTAAAAGATGTTTCTTCCATATATCCAGGTGACCAACTGACCATCCCACTAACACAGGAAAATAAGCAATTACATTTAGAAATACACCGTATGGGTCTACATCTCTACATTTACCTGACTTACTGGTAAATGCAGCCAAAGACTTTGCAATTTTAAACTATTGTAGTGTAGCCAAAGACAAAATTCCATTTGCATATTTGGAAGAGAAACAAATAGGACAAAACAAGTGCTAACTAGGGGTGGACAAATTGAACTCAAACATTACTAAAATCTGAATTAAAAACTAATTTTTCTATACTGAACTGTTTTTTTTTTTATCAAACTGAACTAAATTGAACTATACTAAATTGTACTAAACTATAAACTATAATATAAACTGAACTGGACTAATTTATTTTATTTATATTTCTTTTATTATTATATGTATATAGAAAGTATTACGTGAATATTCGAGTTGTTGCTCTCGTTAAAATTGGAATACAACTTTTAATACTTTTCCGTTTTCACAATAAAATATAGAAAATTTAGTAAATATAGAAAATTTAGTATATAAAAATAATTTAATCCGATTAGAAGTTATAAAATAAGTTATTATTATTATTATTATTATTATTATTATTATTATTATTATATACTAATTTTATATTATATTAAAGAATATGTTAAAGACTATAATATATTTAAAGTATTATTTTTTTATATAGTTTTTTTTCTTTTATGTCTATTACTTAATCATTTAATAAAATTAAATTTAAAAGAAATATATTTTACTTTTATTATTTTAAATAATATTATTTAAAAAGTAATATATGTTTATTGATAAAAAAAATATAAAAATTTGTGAAAAAAATTTTATCTTAAAAAATTAATTTTTTATGTGAACGGTTGCTTTTATTAATATTTTATTATTAAATAACATTTTCTTTGGTAAGATGAAACAGTGTTGAACTAGAGAAAAGGAAAGACTAGATACAATTTTCACAATTAACTAAATTGAAACTGTTATAACTTCAGTTTTTAAAAACTGAACCATAAAATAGTATACTGAATTTTTAGTAAAATGGATCAGTTTTTTTAGTATAACATATTATAGTTAATTATAGTACAATACAAATAAGTTATTTTTGCCCCGCAGTAGTGCTAACCCAAGAGATTTTGATCAAAAGAGTGCAAACCAAACTAAATCATACATAAATTACAACTTCCCAACATTCAATATTGTTGGTGAATAGTGAATGCCCTGTCACTGACCAAGTCTATTTATAACCATTTGAACGGTTAGGTTTTCTCTGTAACATTGTGTTAGATTCCTTTATTTAAGGAATCAAACAATAGCTTCTCTTCTCACTCACACACTCAACAATAGAAACGAAATTGTATGTATATGTATTTTTATTTCCTCTATAATGTGTAGAAAGAAAATACAAGTATAGATCTCCCCCAAGGAAGCTTCCCTTCCTCTACTGGCCAAGAGGTCCAGTCTAAACCCAAACAAAATATTTAATCCCCTTCTCAACAACTCAGCTTTTATTTTATACTATCTCTCTTCCCCTAACAAACTTTCCCGCTATTTACTTCCCTCCCCTTTTATTCCTTCTTACATAAACTTGTAACTTCCTAACATTGTCCGCTTCCTCAACATTTACCTTGTCCTCAAGGTTGAAATCTGGAAAATGTTTTTTGATATATTGCACTTCTTCCCAGGTAGCACCCTCCAATCCACCTTCCTACCATTGTATTAACACTTGGGGTAGCTCCTTTCCTTGGTGTTGTATGGTTCGTTTTTGGAGGACTTTCATTGGTCGATACACATGTTTATCAGCCTGCAACTCTACTGGTAGTGCGCCTTCAACATGATGTGCACCAATAGCCATTTTCAACTGTGAAACATGGAATAGTGGGTGTATTCTCTCTATTTCTGGTAGCTACAACTTGAAAGCCACTGGTCCTACTTATTTTTCCACTAAAAATGGTCCATAATAACGTGTTGACAACTTAGGATGTAATTTTGTAGCCATAGAAACTTGCCTATGGGGTCTGATTTTAAGGAAGACCTAATCCCCTTCCTTTATCATGGCTTCCTTTCTTTTCTTATTAGCATAATAAGTCATTTGATTCTGGGCCGTTGCGGGATGATACTGCAATTGTTTCAGTGCTTCGTCGCAGGTTTGCGGAATCCTGAGCGACTACTTCCGCTACTATCTCGCCTAGTATGTAGCCTGTGATGGTTGGTGTTGGTCTCCCATAAACGGACTCAAAAGGTGTGTATTTAGAGACACCTTGGTAACTGGTGTTGTATCAGTATTTTGCCCATGGCAGGACACTACTCTAAACCTTGGGTTGTTCAAAGCTAAAGTAGCGTAAATATGTCTCCAACACCCGGTTTAAGACCTCAGTTTGCCCATCTATTTCTGGATGGTAAGCGGTGCTCATACGGCGTTGTGTTCCTTGAAACTTGAAGAGTTCTTTCCATAATAGGATGATGAAAGTAAGGTCTCTATCACTCACAATAGATAGCGGAATCCCGTGAAATCTGATCACTTCACGAAAAATTTTTCTGTAAATTTGGTTGTGTAAGGGTGTTTGATGGGAATAAAATGGGCATATTTACTCAGTCTATCCACTACTACCAGTATCGCGTCATATCCTTGGGATTTTGGGAGTTTCACGACAAAATCCATGCTAATTTCCTCCCATATCACCTTAGGAATAGGGAGTGGCTGAAGAAGTCCTTGGGTAGAATATGATAAATACTTATGTTGTTGACAAACTAAGCAAGCAACCACATATTCTGTTACAGTCTTTTCCATGCCCACCCAATGGAGCGACTATGCCATCCTCTTGTAAGTTCTATAAACTCTCGAGTGCGCTCCCGTAAACGTTTTGTGAAATTCTGCTAACAGTTTAGGTATCCACTCAGACTGGGTAGAGAGGACTAGCTTTCCTTTATGGTGTAATCTCCCATTCTCCATTGTATAAGCCAAATGAGAGTTTGGATCAGCTTTTAATTCTTCCATAATTTTTTCAAACTAGCATCCCTCTCCACCTCCTCCATTAAATCTTAAAACTCTGGCCAAATCGGTCTGGATATCATTTGCAGCACTTTTTCTCCCTCCTCCAATTCCTCCCCTTTTCCTTGAGAGCCCATATGCCACCTTATTGGATGCCCCCATCCTATATACAATATCAAATTCATATCTCAGCAATTTAGCCAACCAATTTTGTTGGTTTTGGGTAGTAATACGTTGCTCCAACAAATATCTCAAATTCCTCTAGTCGGTATAAACAACAAACCTTTGGCCCAAAAGGTAGGGTCTCTAGTGTTGGATGTCTAACACCGAAGCCATCAATTCCTTCTCATAGATCGATTTGGTGAGTGACACTTCTAACAAAGCCTTGCTAAAATAAGCAATCGGTTTTCTATTGTAAGACAGAAATGCTCCTAAACTAGTGTCGAAAGCATCGCATTCCACCTGGAAGGTTTGGGCAAATACCAAAGTTGTGGTTACTACTGTTTTAAGCGTATGCATTGCCTCTGCCCCTACAGGGGACCAATCAAACTTCCCCTTTTTAAGCAGGTTGGTGAGAGGTCGAGCAATCTTCCCATAATCTCTGATGAATTTCCTGTAGTATCCAGTCAGCCCCAAGAACCCTCTCAGCTCTCTAATACTTTTGGGCTCGGGCCATGCTGTCATCGTAGAAACCTTCTCATCCATCTCAACTCATGCCTTTGAAATTTTGTGCCCCAAATAACGAATTTGCTCTCTCCCAAATTCACATTTGTTTTTATTAGCAAATAATTTTTGTTGTACTAACACCTCCAAAACTTGTTGTAAATGTTGCATATGTTCATCCTAAGACTTACTATATACTAATAAATCATAAAAAAAGAACTAACATGCACCTCCTCAAAAACGGCCTTAGGACATAATTCATCATATCTTGGAATGTGGCAAGGGCGTTTGTCAGCCCAAAAGGCATCATGAGAAATTCATAGTGTCCCTGATGCGTTCTAAAGGTTGTGTTAGGAATATCTTCAGTTTTCATCCTGATTTGATGATGTCCAGCCTTTAAATCAATCTTACAAAAATACGCTGCCCCTTGTAACTCATCCAGCAATTCTTCTATAACAGGTATTGGATATTTATCTGCCACTATGACCCTATTAAGTGTTCTGTAATCCACACAAAATCTCTAGCTCCCATCCTTCTTTTTCACTAATATTACTGGACTTGAGTATGGGCTATTATTGGGGCGAATAATGCCCAGATATAGCATTTCCTCAACTTGTCTCTCTATCTCCGTTTTCATAAGATGTGGGTAGGGTATGGCTTGACATTTATGGGTTCGAAGCCTTCCTTCAGGGGTGTTCAGTGGTCTACTTTCCTCTCAGGTGGCCGCCCCTAAGGTACTCGAAACACCCCCTCAAAGTCTGACATAATTTGTTTCAGCCCTGCCTCCTACGCTGGTGCCCATCTCTCTGCTTCCCCGTTTGCCTTTACCGCTTCTGTTAGACTTAAGCTCCACACGAGAGTCATGGCTTCTATCTTTTTTTTCTTTTTAGAGAACTTCAGGTGTCACCATTCTACGTGTCAAAGTAGGATCTCCTTTTATCTCCACTTTTTTCCCTTCCTACTCAACCTTCATAATGATTTGTCCCCAATGCACTTTAATCTCTCTTAGGGAAGCTAACCAAGTGACTCCCAATATCACATCCACATTACCTAACTCAAAGAAATACAATTTATCTCTGACTTCCAAACTGTCTAATTTCACAGGGACTCTTGTACAATACCCACTGGTCACTTTCTTTTGCCCATCCCCTAAGCACACTTTATAAGGACGTGTGTTAGTGCTTTTCAAACCCAACTCTTTCACCAATCTGGTGGATATAAAATTATGACTAGCTCCGCTGTCAATTAACACCAGAACTCTCCTCCCCTGCATCTAGCCTTGCAGCTTCATTGTATTAGATTGTGTGAGTCCTCTAGTATACTCATCGACACTCCCTTTCTGTCGCACAATAGCCAACTTCTAAAAAGCAGTGCCCCAGTTCAGTCCACCGAACCTTCCTGTCAGTGCCTCTGTAAACAGCTTTCAAGTTGGGTGTTTGGTTTTCTTCCGCTAGAAGCATAACAAATAGTTAAGGCCTTTCTCCATGCATATACAAACCAACTTCATCTTCTCCTTCTTCGTCACTCCCTGGGTGTCGAAAAACTTCTCAGCTTTTGCGATCCAACCCACGGGGTCGGTACCTTCAAAAGTTCGTAGCTCAACGCGCTTTATCTAGTTGCGTTGTACTTCGCCTCGGTCGTCTTCCAATTCCTCCTCCAAACTCTCCGATGATCGTCGCTCTCGATCGACATTGACAGAATTATGACTCTCCGATGAGCGTCGTCCGAAAGTTCGTCGGAACTCAAGAGTCATCATTCGAATTTCTGCCTTCAACTCTTCCACCGTCGACTCCATCGCCACCATTCGTCCCTCTATTCTTCTCCGTTAATGCTCACTCCTCTTTCCTACAAACAGATCTGGCAGGTCGGACCAAATCTGAGGTTCCTTTATTTAAGGAACCAAACAGTAGTTTCTCCTCTCACTCACACACTCAACAACAGAAAAGAAATTGTATATATATGTATTTTTATTTCCTCTATAATGTGTAGAAAGAAAATACAAGTATAAATCTCCCTTCACTTGAGTGGATTTGAGAGAAAGTAATTTAGAGGATTTGAAGGTAATTTTTGTTGTTGTTTATTTGAATAGATTTGGAGGTAAGTGAGAGTAGATTTGGAAGTCAAATTTATGAGAATTAGTGATTTTATTTATGTGACAGATTAAAAAAATTTACTTCCAAATTCACTTACTTACCTCCAAATCTATTCAAACAAACAACAATAAAAATTATCATCAAATCCTCTCAATTACTCTCTTCCAAATCCACTCAAGTGAATAAGACATAAGAAAGTCTCTCTTCCTCCATTGACCAAACAAAATATCTAATCCCCTCCTCAACAACTCAACTTTTATTTTATACTCTCTCTCCCTTAAAAAACTAACTTTCTCGCTATTTACTTCCCTCCCCTTTTATTCCTTATTATATAAACTTATAAACTTGTAACTTCCTATACCCAATTAATTTATTAGACAAACGAGTCAAATTCAAGTTTTGTCAAACTTTTTCTAATAAAATAAAGAAGAATGTTTTCTACGGCATCCACTTTTCATAGTTACATTTTTTTTTTCTGCATAATTATAGAAAGAAACCTTATATTCTGTCCATGATTTCTCCCACTGACACTGGTGGCTGTCTAGGCTCTCATTTCCAAGATATTCTATGATTCAAACAACTTTTTCTTTCAATATCCAAAATTATGAAAAAAAAAATTCCAACAGCAATTCAGGTAGAAGCATTATTCTGTTTCACTTTGGCATCAAATAATATTCTTTCTTTTGGTTGTTAAAGCATCCACTGATGCTAACCGGCGCATATGCTTTTCCCTATTACTATTGCTTTTTTTTTCTAAAACTGTAGTTTGGTGTTCGAAAGAATTCCTTCATTGTCGAAATGGTAAACCAATGCTTTGCTCAAACTGTGACATTCTCATATAAATGGCTTTATTATACCACTTGCTTTATTTTCTCTCCTTTCTTTACCTCAATTGGTGCGGTTAAAATTGAAGGGAAAAGTAAACCATTAGGACAAAAAATAAGGTTAGCGTAATGCCATCGATTATTCTGCAGTAAATTTCTCTTTGAAATGTATAAATAAAGATTAGATCTCTTATCAAACCATATTATGGACAATGGTTAAAAACTAAAATTTCTTATTGAAACTTGAAAAAGAAATATATTAGAAATTGCTATTAGACGCAATTAATATTTTCCTACGAATGTTTCTTCATTTTCTATTGTTCTATATCCACATGTTAGCATATTTTACAAAAGTATTGATTCTTAATTTGACTTAAAATAATTGTGATCACTAATCTTTAGAATCAATACGGTCTTATATTGATAAACTCATCAAAAGATGTAAAATATGAGGCTCTTCATTTTACGGAAAAAGTTTCTTTAATAACTTTTTTTTGATAATTTTTTTACAATGCATACATGGCAGTTTATGATTGGTCCGTTTCAAATATTTTTTATGAATAAATTCAAACAGACCAATAAAATGGTGACACGTGTCTTGTTATAAAAATGTTATAAAAAAGAGTTGTTAAAATATCATTATCTTTATTTTACCCCTCAAATTAAAGACATTAAGATTGGTCTCAAAACTCTCTTCAAATAATAAAGTCTTTAGAGAAGAATGCAAGTATTATGCAAAGAAATAAAGTTTTGATCTAAAAGAGGGCAACTCAAATAATAGTGACCATTTTGTCACTAAAAATATGTAATGTCGGCCCTATTATAAGAAAGAATAGCTATCTAATCTGAGTTGGAATGGCTAAAAGCGAAATATGAAGTTACTTAATGTATATGACCAAATTACCCCTGCACTAGCATATGCATCTCAGCTTAGTTATATTGATTCCTGTCATCGTATGCCACACAAGTTTACAATGATGCTATTTTGTGTTTGGTTCAAATTTTATGAACTCGATTTTAAAAATTAAATTCTTTTAACATTCTTATTGTGAAATTATCGTACAAATCCACTACAAGTTTTGTTTATCAATACAAATGTAATTACATAAAAAGAAAACGCACTTTATTAATAAAAGACAATTCTTAGAACAACGAAAAAGGATTAGCATGCATAAATAATATAGTTTGATTGAAATGTTAATGAATTTCAATTTACATTTATGATAAAATTAATTGAGTCAAAGTTGTCAAATAGTTGTTAAATACTAGATATACTACTGAAAACTATTCATCACTAGCAATACAAGAACCATATCACTAAACAATCTAGATAAAGACGGTTTTAAGAGCCTTGACAAGATTTTATTGAAGGAACCTTTACAAATTTCTACCTTAGCTTAACATAAATCTTTTTAGCAAGGTTCACTTGTCTGCACTAGTTATATGGGCATAATCATTTATCAGTTGGATGAAATCCAAGTAATGAAAAACCTAGTTACCTAATAGAACCTTTGTATTCATATAAGAGATTACGATCAATTGAAACCATATCACATTCACAAATTCTCAACTAACTCCTCTATTGTGAAGTGTAACTTGATGTTAATGTATTTTGTTCTCTTATGCTAGATTGACTTTATTTTTTTATTATTGTATAAAACCATTATTGTCATTGTGGATGGAGACAACCTAGTCTTACACTCTCAACTTTCTGACTGGATCCTCCAACCAGAAGGTTGTCTAATTCTTCGATCATTGTAATGTATTTTGTTTCAATACATGATATAGTCATTACCTTTTGTAGACCGACCTTAACGTTGATAATAGTACCATACACAATAAACACAGTTTGTGAGAAATTTAAACATCCAACAGAGTCTTAATCCACAATCATTCCATTGTAACATTTCTAACATACTATGTATCTCCTTCATAAACTAGAACTCTAGTAATGAGCCCTTCAAATATAGAAGAATCCACTTAAGAGATTTTGAAATGCATAAGAACTTTGAAGCATAACACAACAAAACTCAAAAATCAATGGAATAGCAAAACCACAAACAACAAAATAAATTAAGATCTTTTAAGATGGAAGATGAATTAAACAAAAAGAAAATTAAAGAACACTACTATGACATTGCACAAAGCAACTCAAAAAATAAACATTGTTTTAAGAAAAGACACAAGTAGTACCTCCTAAGTTGTCCCCTAATTTTTGGTGTGTGCAACCCTCTTTAAAAACATTATCTACCCTCACAACAAGATAGGGGAACATCCCCTTTAACTAACTCAAAAGTTTTCTAAAAAGTTGTTGAAAAAGGCTACTGAAAGTTATTTTTCCTTCTTATGAGTGTGAGTGTTGTGTTGCCATTTCAAAGATGTGATTTTGTTGTGTCTACTGACTAGGCATGAGTGCACAACCCTAACTCAGCTTCATTTGGACCATTCCTTATATGACTCATTAGCACGTCAGGTGGAGAAAGGAAGTTGCTCCAAGCTTTGCTAATTGCACTAGCTTTCAAAGAAAGGCTTAAATTGTCTTTGCCCATTGTAATTGCCTCCCACTTCCAACGTGAATTTCAACTAGATCAAAGCTCCAAACTTATGTTCTAGTATTTGAACTAAATATTTGAGTCTATAATCCAATGCAACAAGAATCAGCTCAATTGAACACCTGCAGAGAAAATTATGAGCAAAGCACATATATGAAAATACTACATTTTTAGTTGCACTAGGTGCCACATTTTTATGTGTTGGGTGCTAATAGAACAAGGTCTAACCCTTTCAGCTACACTAGGTGCCAATCAATTTGTGTTGCGCAAAACCAACACGGAGAGCATGGTTATAAAACACATCAGGTGTAAATTAAATGTTAGTCACGAGATCCTAAACTCCCTAAATGTTGATAAACCAAGCTTAACAAGAAAGATAAAAGAAATATGATCCTAATGGGACGTAATAAGCCTTAACATAAGAGTATAGAAATTGAGTTATCAAATACCCTCACACCTAGACTTTTGCACTCATGGGCAAAAACAATAACACAACACATTAATGTTTTTTTAAAATCACTTCATAAAACTGCATAAGACCTTTTCTACTTCATAGCTACAAAAACTATGAGCAAAACTAAAATTGACTAATAAATTATTTAATGAGGATAGATGCGAATGTTTTATCTTACAACAACAAATGTAAAACACCTTGCATGTATTCTTTGGTTTGACCACTAAGAGGATCTCATAAAAAATCTTAACATTAAAAGATCTCTCAAGTAGTGTATCAAAATTGTTTCACATCAATAACTTCACTAAAAAAACAATTTATCATTGTTGTATAGCTCTTTCTCCTCATTCAATCATAACTTTTATTGTTGTTGAGATTAAAGTAATATGATCTAGGCTTGATAAGCTCCACCGAGTATCATATGTCAAAGCGGTGCAGTAGAATGGTTAGCATGTTTAGACAAATATCAAGATGACAGGGAGAATTGATTTCTTGTGCTTTGAAAATAATTTTTCTTCTATCTTTATAAAATTTACTCAACAATAATATCATCAACAATAAAGAGTGTAGAGAAGGAGAGATTTGCACCAGTAATTTTATACTGGTTCAGATCCCAAGGATCCTATGTCTAGTGTTGCTAATCCTAAACATAGATTAACTATCCACTATCACAAAACCAATAAACTATTACAATCACATAGAAAGACAAGTTTAAGGGTTTAGAAACACCTATCTTATGACCCGAAGAGATTATACTCACTTCCTTTGAAAACCACAAGGGATGGACACCTCCTCTGAATGCTTCATGAAGGATGACCAACTCATTTGAATCTTCACAAAGGATGATAGGCTTTAACTCAGCAACAACAACAACAACAACAACACTCCATCACACTCCTAGTGAAAGTTCTTGCTCTATGCCAACACCAAGTTCTCAAAGCCAAAGCACAAGGGTTACACAAATCCTAGATCACACTTCACTCAGTTTCACAAGTGTAGTTGTGTGTGTTAAAATGAGAGACAAAAACATCTTTATAAAGACATCACTCAAGGACACCTCCAAAAATCTGTCGTCAGCTATTTAACGTGTGATAATCGATTATCTAAATGAGGTAATCGATTATGCATTTAATGTATGCACAACAGTCAAAAACATGAGCTTTACTCACTAAAGAAGGGTTACATATTTCGACATTTACAAGGATATGCACTCTCTTCTAATTTGCTAAAATAAACACAATAATGTTCTTTTAAAGCCATTTTAGGGTTTAGAATGATTTTGACAACTTTCTATCACTTTTGCAAATCAAATATCAGGAGAGGTCATATCAGGAGAGTAGTACAAAAGTCGCGTACAACGTCGAATATTTTGGACTATTAACGACGAATTCACAAACGACGTCATATCAGAAGACTTAAATTGATGTCGAATTTTAAAAATTCCGACGTCGTCAAATTTTGTCAACAAATTTGGTCAATATACAACGTTAACTTAATGTCAAATTTTGTCAATATACGATGTTAATCAATTTTTTTTAATTTTTTTGATTAATTGTGATCCTTTTTTACAACTCTACGAGATCTGAAAAGCAGAAAACAATAAATTTCAGTTTTTGGTATTTTATAAAGCATGAACTATGAACGTGTAGTGTAGAATCAACAACAAACAACAATAACCAACAACAAAGAAGTTTAATCAAACAATAGCAACAAACAAGTTCAATCAAACAACAACAACAAACAAGTTCAACCAAACAACAACAATAAAAAGTTCAACAAAAAAAAAACAACAAACAAGTTCAACAAATAAGTTCTTCAAAACAAAAACGAAACTAACCTTCAAAAGGTGGGTTCATATTAATAAAGTTTTGTCACTCGTGAGAGAGAAAGCAGAATGCGCCTATGAAGGACAAGAGCACGAAAAGAATCAGTCAAAACAAACAAAAATCATACATAAAGTAGTTAATTAACATGCATTTGCATCAAATGAAAGAAAGATTACCTGTAATGGTCGTCAAACTTCGTTCGAGAAAAGTTTGAGAAGAGAAGAAGATCTCGCGCGCTAAGATAAAGTGAATGAATTTTCAATCTCCCACTCAATTTTTTATTGAATTCACTAACCTTTTAACGTCTAATGTTGGCATTTTATATCCTTTTACATCGAATTATAATTATAAAACGAAATAATTGCATTTATTTAAGAAAATGTCACCTGTCATTTTTAACGTTGGCTATTCAGTGGTTGGACGTTGAACACGTGACGTTATACGTTGTTTTTGCACTAGTGATGGTTGAAAGAAGTTAATAATTAACAAATAGTTATCATCACCTAAAACCTACTAAACAAAACAATTAACTAATATTGGAAACTTATTAAGTTTTTCTTCTATAAATAGGGCAATATGTAAAGTTTTATTAGGTTTTTCTTCTATAATTAGGGCCATATGCATAAAATCTTATGTGGCTTTAGGAATATACACAAACTCTTATTCATCAATTTATTTTTTCCAAAAATCAATTAAATTACTGACTCTCAAATTTTATATCAAGATGCATGTTCTTTTCTAATTTTTATCCCTCCTTTGTATATATTTTTCTTCTTTTTATGATCCTTTTTTTTCTTTTGAGGACCGAATCCTTCTATTATTTTTGTTTCACTATTAGTAGGTTTCAAATTATTGCATTGCATTTTAAATCTAATGCAAAAAAATAAAATAATAAGGACTAGCTTCCAATCATTGTTTTGTCACGAGAATCCTTTAATGTATTTTTTGGTTTCAATCTCTCATTCTCATAAACTTTGATGATATAGTATATTGTAAAAGAGAACAAATTTTATTACACAAAGCATAAACTACCTATGAAATTTATAGAGCTTTGCCTATCACAAAATAATTGTTATAATACATTGTTGCAATTTTGTAGGATTACTATATCAAACTTTATGAACAATTCCAAAAATTGATTGACTAAATGGACCATATTTATGAAAATAATTGATTTAACATGAATATCTCATATTATATTAGATATTTTGGAAATTGTGAACATTATCTCACTTGGCCCATTTATCCATTATCAATTAATATAAAAATTAAATACAAGGACCACGATGATAGATCCTCCATAAAAAAGAATGAGTATTATTTCTCAGGTACCATAGTACAACAAGTCTCTCATCAAAGAATCTTAACCATAATGAATAAATCATATGTTTATTTTGGGTTAATTAAAATTTTTCAAAATAAACAAATATGTGCATAACAAAATGAGACAAAACTAAATAAGAGTTTTATCAAGGTAAAATTAATGATTGTCACAACATGGAACTAAGTCTCATTTGTAATAAAGGATCCTTAAAATACATTAATGGCATGGCTTTAATCAAAGGATCAACAATCATCAACTCTATAGGGAGGTTTAACACTCACATATATGTGCATAATGATAAGATATTGTCTGTTTTGGGTCAAGCCCTCACAGATTTGCTTTTGGTATTACTCCAAAAGGTCTCTTACCAATGGAGGTATCTTATATGTATATAAACCCATGTCCATATCTTGTTTTATCTGATGTGGGACTTTGTTTGTATCCTAACAATCCTCCCCTCAAACAAAGGATTATGATTCTCCACCTCCCTTACAGCGGAAGTCTTTTCGTATCCGAGTACACTACACAACCCATGGTCATGCCACTGAGCATTTTTTGCTTTCTACCTCCCATGATTCGTCTGGCTATCTGCCACCGACCACAAATCTCCCCTTCAAGGGTGATTCCCTTCCACATTGGTACACTCCCCCTCTAACGGAAGCATTCCCAACCATGAGTACCCCTTTTATATCGTCGTTCATCTTAACGAGACACGCTTACCTATAACCCTTCGCTAGAAAGACTTTCAATACAAGACCATTGTACACATCTGAGTTGGTCACCAAGACAAACCATTGGCTTTGATACCACTGTTGTAGGTGTTGGAAAAAGAACGGCTTAGTTTCAACACCAAGAGGGGGGCGGGAATTGGTGAAAATAAAAAATCAGAGTCTTTTCAAAGTCTTTTTCACAAAGTATAAACCTTTCAAAAGTTTCTTGAATCTCATATGAAAAAGATAAATCAGTGCAGCGGAAAATAGTTGACTATACTAAAATAAAGATATCAGTTTTTATCCTGGTTCGGCTAAACTGCCTACATCCAGTGTCCTCCTGTACCCTGAAGCAAATGCATTATAATGGTCAAGGTTTTTACAACAAGGTTTCTATAGAGACCTCCACGTCAAAATATAAAACATCTCTTTAACCCTCTAACCAAAATATAGGCATACAATACCCAAAGAATAACAGCAAGATATTCCTACTCCTGTAGTCTTTGTCAACTTTGAGTAATCCTCAAAGTTTCCCAGAACACAACACGTCCTCTTCCTGTAATCACAATAGGACAACCACAATCTTCTCAAGATTGAGAGAAGTAGATGATCATGTTTCTAGTACACCTCAAAGTGCAGTATGATCAAGCTTTTCTTTTAGCATAACCTTGCTCATCAAGCAACTACCCAAGAGAGATCTCCACGGTCTTCTTAATAAGTTCTTGGAGCTTTTCACAGATATCAAAATCTGAAATAATAGAATGAAATTGTTAGAAGAACCAAAGTCTCTGTGTAAAACATAATCATGTTTATTTATAGTTTTTTGTTAAACAGACGCTCTTATAGTCGACTTAGCTATAATACAGACGACTTCAGTCAAACAGTTAAGACAGTTAAAACATATTAGTAGCAATCAGATCAACCAAATGGATTACACATTTAATTCAGTTGGCTAGAAATTAATGCTTGGTCAAAAAGACAAAATATAGTTGTTATAGTTCACAAGCATCAACGAATATTCAAAACATAACTAACTAAGTCGAGTTTTCTGCGCATACAGTTGACTATGTCACTTCAATGCAGTTTTGGAAATCTTTTCTTTGCAAAATTACCCATAGCACTGTTTTTGAAAATTTGTGCAAAGTCACGAGTTTTAATCGACTTACTTCATAATGAAGTCAAATTAAAACTTGCAGTTTTACCACACAATATAAGTTCGACAAAGTGTATGTGGTTTTGTTTTCTAAACACATATGTAATGCAATCACAAATGAAATCTCATGTAAAGAGCAATGAATATGCACACATATAAAGAATTAACACAAACATGTTTGATGGGTATCACACCCCATGCAAAATTTAATGAGCATAAAAGAATGCAGTATAGACTAGGAAGTGACTCCTAGGTCGTCTCTCAAGGACCAAACTGTGGTTCGAGAATCAGGTCAAACACGAAGCAAGGGTTTGTAAAAGGTTTTGTGAATGCGGATAGACAAAATCAAAACACAGACGCAAACTGATAATTAAACACAGATATAAAAGACGGTTTCAGAGACAGACTGGAAACGGTTGGTCATTAACTTAATTACAATGCTTCCTATCACAGATCAACAAAATAAAGCAACGATTATAACCTCTAATCCAACACAACTAACCAACTAAGCAAAGGTTAATCATGTTTTCATAAAAACGAACTAAGAGAACGCAATGTTAACATCAAATCTAATTTACACCATGCAGTTTCATCAACTAAGAGAAGACTTAACACAACCTAGGTAACTAAGTGTATACCCAATTGCAAGTGCAATTACAGATTTCATATTAACCAAGTCAGAGTGGCAAATACAATTACAGTTCAAAAATCTCAAGGAAACATTATAATATCACTAATGACCAACCTAATTAATTTAGGCTATCATGACAATCAAATTAACACGACCAAAAATACTAGATAACATTAAAGTAAATGAAAATGCTAAACTTAACACTGCAATAGACAAATATCCAGACATAATTAAAGCGATTAACATTCAACACTCAATTAAATCTACCAAAAGAAATTAAAATTGCAAAAACTTCTAATTAAAAACCTCTTTAGTCGTGACATGTTAAGCTTCTAAGTGCTTCATTCAAAGGAAAATAAAAATGGAAAATGGTGCAAACCCCTTTGACCGAGAGGTGCATCTGTGCTGCTTCTCTCCCTGTGTGCACCGCCAAGCCAATTGAAAGCTTTCCTAAAATTGAAATCAACCTAAACTAAGAAAGTGGCAGCTGCTGCCTTCTCTCCCAACCAAAATAACGCACATCACTTGAATGCACTTGTAATTTAAATCAACCACCTTTATTTTCTAAAAGCAATGAAAGTAAAATAAAATTCCCATCCTGACAGCAATCACATGATGCCTCCTTCCTTCCATAATGAAATCCGCACCATTCTGTTCCAGCCCCCCAACTAAAGAAGCGTTCCAGCCCCTTCCAATCATAAAGCACTGCCTACCAATAGAAGAAGCATCCCAGCCGTGCACAATCTTCATCAAAATAAATAAAAATGTACTTATGAAATAAAAAAAAAAAAACCGTGACAGCATGTGAATAAAGCTCAAAGTGAATCAGCCCCTCCGTGAATAATTCTCTAATTGAAAAAAAGAGAAACGCTACAGCAAAGTAAATCATTCAAATAGAAACAAAAAAAATGTGCCTCCTTCATTCCATGAAAACCAGCGTCCATACCAAGCTTCCAAAATGTTCAAAGAAAAAAAAAAGCACCGTCAAAATGTATTCTTGGCAAGCAAAGAAAATGGTTCCAGCCCTTGTAAAATGAAAACGAAAAAGAGAGTTCTTTCTATCATTCAACCTATCCAAGAACCGTGTCAATACATCCCATTCAATGTTCTCCAAGAAAGAGTTCAAAACAAAGAAGAAAGTGGAGTGCCAATTAAAGTGGCGGCTGCCAGCAGCTTATTCATTCAACCAAAGTCACCAAGTAGCATAAACATGGTTCCCATCAAAAGCTAATAACAGAAGACATCCCCCCCCAAAGCTAAGTGCCGAGAGTGTGCCAATTTAAATATGAGTGGCGGCTGGTGACTCTAATCCCTAGGGCCAAGTGTCTCAAAAATAGGGTGGGGTCCACCCTAAAAGAAACCCTAGGGTAACAAGTGTCCTACAATCTTTGGGCCCCTCATATTTTTAATGGCCCAATACGCAAAAGTTTGTCCAAAAAGTTTAAACAATTACATTACAATCTAACTAAAATTTAAAATGTCTAATTGGAGAGTCTTGAATTTATTTGACAACACTTCAAATGTCCCAAATTGTATTTCCAAATTTTTCCCTGAAAATAATAATGCAAATAATTATCCCAAATAATTCAAATTAATTAAAATTAGAATTTCCGGTCAAATTAAGCACAATTAGCAAAAACGGGAAAATACCGGACAATTAAACACAATTCCCTGATTAAATTCGGTACAATAAACTAAGTGAAATCAATAAAATATCGACTCATCAATGTTCTTCAAGAATACATACACAATAAAGATTTTAAACATGTAACACATATCAATACATGTGTTATTAATAATATGTTGTCATCATAAAAAACTAGAACCACTGTGAGATTAAGGTTTAGCTAAATCATTGCTTCCCTTATCAACAATCTCAACAGTAGGGATGTTCAACACAAACATAGATCTCCACACTGGTAAGATATTGTCCACTTTGGGTCAAACCCTCACAGATTTGCTTTTGGTATTACTCCAAAGGACTTCTTACCAATGGAGGTATCTTATGTGTATATAAACTCATGTCCATATCTTGTTTTGTCTTATATGGGACTTTGTTTTAATCCTAACAAACTCAATGCTAATGTGTTCAATGACCACTTAACATGTTCTCTTAAGACTAAATATTTAATATTAATGTGCTTACTTTGACTTCCATTGTTATTATTCTTAGCCACAAATACCGCAATTGAGTTATCAAAATATAACTTCAATGGCGTAGCAATTGAATCCACAACTTTAAGCCTAGATATAAAACTCTTCAACCATACACCATGTGAGGTAGCTTCAAAACAAGAAACAAACTCAATCTCCATTGTGGAAGTAGCAATTAAGGTATGCTTTTTGTTGCTCCAAGTTAAAACTCCATTAGTTAGCATAAAAATATAACCAAATGTTAATTTCTTAGTATTAATGCAACCAACAAAGTTTGAATCGAAGTAGCCTATCACCTCCAAAGTATTAGTTTGTCTGTATATGAGCATGGAATCCTTTGATCCTTGAAGATATCTCATTACCTTCTTTATAGATTTCTAGTGGTCAACATTTGGATTACTCTGATATCTTCCCAAAACTCCAATTGTGAAATGTTAAATTTGGTGAAAACATGAGCATACATTAAACTTCCAACAACTGAAGCATATGGAACATTCTTTGTCTGTTCTCGTTCAAGATTATTTTCGGATCCAATGTTATAATCTAATTCTTGTAAATACATTTCATAATCATTAGAAATTATTGATCTTTTGATCCTTTTGGTTTTTTCTTAGTGTTGTTTTACTACCTTGATGAGAAAAATGTTGTTCAATCAGTTCCTCAACAACTTGATCTATCTCCAACAATTTTTGGAACTTGAATAACTAGTTGTCTAATGCACTTTTGAATTAAAGAGCATGAATGAATATCAGTTATCATTTGATTTAAAGGGTTGAACTTCATTATTATTATTTTGAATTAAATTACTCCCACTTATCAAGTCATTTACAAGAAACTTTACATTCATTGATTCAACAACTCTATTATTATGAGATAGACAATAAAAAACTATAACGCTTGGACATTTCAGTATATCCAATTAAATACAGAATAATAGTCTCAGGTTATAGTTTATTCTCTTATGGGATATAAAATTTCACTTCAGACGAACATCCCCAAATGTGTATATGTGGTAAATTGGGTTTTCAACCTTTGAATAACTCAAAAGATGTTCTTAAAATAGCCTTAGTTAGAACTCAGTTTACTATATACGCAATTGTTTTAAATTCTTTAATCCAATAAGAAATTAAAAATCTTTGCATGACTCCTCATGCATCTAACCATATCCATTAAAGTCTGATTTCTTTTTTCTGCCACACAATTATGATCCTAAGAACCAAAAATAGTGTATTGGACAACAATCTCATGTCTTTAAAGAAATTTTGCAAATGGACCAGGTTCTTGTTCACTCATAATGTATCTACCACAATGCTCTCCACCTTTATCCAATCTTACACTCTCAAGTTGTTTTTCTCATTGTAACTCTATTTCGTCCTTAAAAACTCTAAAGGTATTTAAAACTTCATTCTTAAAAGAAAGTAAGTACAGATACATATATTGTGAGTAATCATTTATAAAGGTGACGAAACGTCTTAGATTACTAGCATCCATACATATATGTATGAATTATTTCTACTAGGTTTGAACTCCTTTTAGCATCTTTTTTTTTACGTTTTAGTTTGCTTACCGTTAATACAATCCACACAAGTCTCAAAATCATCAAAATATAAAATACTAAGTACTTCATCATTTATTAATCGCTTGATTCCCTTAACGGAGATATGTTCTAAATTTCCGGTGCCATCACATAGAGAAAATCTCATTCATAACACATCATTTTAACCCAGTAGAAACATGCATTAAACTATAAGCAGTATAATTTGTAATTTAATGGAGTAAAGACCATCACACAGTTCACCAACAAGTTTTGATTTATTCAACAAAGTAAAATAATATTCCATAAAATTAAAGGAAACACCCAAAGGTTCCAGTTATGGGAAATTAAGTTTTTACCAAAACTAGGAACATAAAAGACCTTTACTAAATTGCATCTCCTAATAGCCTTCACATGTGAGCTCATCTTGCTTCAAGAATATATATGCAATGTTCACTTTCCGTTTATTTTCTTAGGTTTTTCAAACACTGTATGGTAGTACCAACATGGATTGAAGTTCCATAACCAATCCATCATGTGTTATGATTAATACTAGTCATATTAGATTCATAACAAACAAAGCAAAATAATTACCTTTCTTCTCTAGCCAATTCTTAAACTTTAGGAAATCCTTCTTCATGTATCCCTTTTTTTTTATAAAAGAAACACTTGGATTCCTTCTTTTTAACTGGCTTAGCAGACCTCTTTCACCTTCCTCCATTATTAATCTTTCTTCTTCTTGAATACACATGGTTAACAATGCATTAATAGACCACTTATCATTATTTGTGTTATAAGAAATTTTAAAAGGAACATATTTATGAGGTAAAGTACACAAAAAATAATATACTAGAAAGGAATCATACATGATAACCTCCAAGGCTTTTAGTTGAGCCACAATGTCCCTTATGCACATCATTTGATCACACACTCCCTTAATCTCAATGAACTTTAAAGATGAAAAATACATGATAATAGTTTTGGTAAGAGATTTATCAAATGTAATGGATTGTTCCTCAATAACCTTTAGTAAATCTCTCACATTATCATCTTGATCAACAAAATCCCAAATTCCAATAGAAAAGTTAGTCTTTATTAACGTCACAAAAAGATAATTTAACCTCTCTCGTTTATCATAAAGATCAACAACATGTGGAGTGTTGGTCTGAGTAGTAACGATGATTCTAGTTTTCTAATACCATGATCAATGTCCATCCAACCCAAATCGAGAAGAACTTTCTCCTTCCAAAACTTATAATTATATCCCCTTTTAGTTTGGGAATACCATAATAGATATAAAAATATTAACAAATTAAGAAACTACAAATTTTAAAATACATGTTCATCATCATAATTTGAGACTATAACAAACATAATATTTTATCATTGCAAACATGTATTACTGAATGAATCTAGTGGCATAAAACTTATCGGCTCTTACTCAGTTATACTTATATAACCAAATGATAAAACTATTATGTTTTACTAATGCAAACATGTCATAATGAGTGAATCTAGTAACATAAAACTTACATGTGGACTAAAATCCTACTTAATTAGACTTGTATATAACCAAATGATAAAACTATTATGTTTTACCGATGCAAAATTTCTTAATGAATGAATCTAGCAACATGAACTTACTTGTGGGCTAAATTCTTATTCAATTAGATCCATATAACCAAATGATAAAATTATTAGACTATTTTCCTTTTCTCATTTCCTATGTCTAGTTCAAGAAATATAATCCAATACTTCATCCTGATGAATTATATAGACATAAGAAAATTCCAATGGATAAAAGTTCATCATATTATATATAATTAATTACAAGGTTAAAACCATTTAGGCGTCCCTATTTTCGTAAGGTATTCCCAATTTGGTCCCCTTCTTTTAAACATTCCCAATTGAGTCCTTATAAGTGCTAATTTCAAACAAATTAGCCCCTGCCGTTAAAAATCGTTAACGGTGTTAAAATTGTGCAGAGGTGGGTAGATGACGTGGTTAAAATTCTCCTTTTGAGGTGTTAAAATTGTGTAGAGGTGGGTAGATGACGTGGTTAAAATTCTCCTTTTGAGGTGTTAAAATTGTGCAGAGGTGTTCAAATTTTTCCCATTCTCCTATGCACAATTTTAACACCTCTGCACAATTTTAACACTTCAAAAGGAGAATTTTAACCACGTCATCTACTCACCTCTGCACAATTTTAACACCGTCAACAATTTTTAACGGCAAGAGCTAATTTTTTTTAAATTAACACTTATAAGGACTCAATTGGGAAGGTTTAAAAGAAAGGAACCAAATTGGAAATACATTACGAAAATAAAGACGCCTAAATGATTTTAACCTTAATTACAATGAATGTTTATTATGTATTTATAAATATCAATCCATCCATCATAGATGCTATGACTACTTTCTAATTTGTGAAAATTATATCCACTTCCATACATTTCAAACAATATAAATAAATATTTGTATCAACATTAATCAAAATAAATAATAATATTCATATGTATAAATTAAATATACAACCTATAATTTATATAAACTCTATGGTGCAGTCAAGTAATGGGTTTGAAATGTTTTATATGAAGGAGTTCTTTTATTACATAAATTTAAAAAGAACAATCATATGTTAATAATTAATGAATCATAATGTAATAAAAAAAAAAACACTTGACCATCACACCAAAAAATATTTCACTTTAAAATATGGATATAAAACAAAATTATATACTTCTTATTATTTTAACAAAATAAATGTGCATTTTAATTCATCGTGAACCAAAAAATAATAAACACACCCATTGTCCAAAAGAAAATGGTGTGAATTATCATAAGCAAGTGGCAGCAGTACATGAGTATTCATAACATATTTCAAACTCCTTATAGCGATTAAACCTTGAAAGGTTACAGTGTCGATGCTTTAAGACCTTTTCTAGCCATAACAACAATGTCCAACACTGGGTTAACACCACCTCATCAATGGTGCACCTTTAATGCTGATTGTAGAAAACATAAACGCCACACACAAAAAATTAATTGTACTCTTCAATTTATCGTGATTATTTTCATAAAACTTTGAGAATCTTTAAATATATAGAATTAGGACCTTAGATTAAGTATAAATAATAAAACTAAAAATAAAATATAACTAATTCAAAATAAAAATAACTATTTAATTTATCTTTATTTTATAATAACAAAATAAAATAATACTGCATCTAAATAAATAAAAAATCAAAACTACCTATCTTTATTTTATCTCTATCAAAATCAAACTAAATATTACTATACTTAAACTAATAAAATAATATTCAAATAAAATTACTAATAAATTTTTAAAATTTAAATTTATCTCATCACTGACAATATTAGATCCGATATCAAATTTAAAAAATAAAAACACAAATAAAGAATCCAAGAGTAAAAACTAATGTAGAAAAAGAAATAAAAACTAACCTCCAACTATTGTTACTGTCACGAGAATCCTTTATTATGCTTTTCAGTTTCAAACTCTCACCCTTATAAACTTTGATGGTATAGTATAATGTAGAAGAAAACGGATTTAATGACCCAAAGCGTAAAGCACGTGTGAAATTTATAGAACTCTACCATCAGAAAGTAATTGTTATAATAAATTGTTACAAATTTTGTAGGATTACAATATCAAAATTCATGAAACCATTTCAAAAATTAATTGACTAAATGAATCATATTATGAAAATAATTAATTTAGCATGAATATCTCATATTATCCTGCATATTTAGAAAATTGCCAACATACATATATCTTATTAGGTAACATTGTTTTCTTTTGAAATCTTTGAAATCCTTAAAACAACACAACACTATATATATATATATATATATATATATATATATATATATATATATATATATATATATATATATATATATATATATATATATAATCAATCACAATTTTTTTTAATAATAGTAATATTTGACTCAATCAATTAATATTTTATAAATGAATAACTAATACAAATAGTTGTTAATCCATTTATCTTGCAAATTAATCTATTTTGAAAAACCAATTAAATAAGGCTTACTTAAGTCACTTGATGGACTTGAATGAAAGATAAAATTTTTATTGTGAATTTCTCTTATAGTTATTGGTATCTTTGCCTTACTTTATACTTAAAATCTTTGTGAATTGGTAATTCTATATTGTTTTCAAGTGTCTAGGTGGTTACGTTATACTTTGGCTATATAACGGACGGAACATGGCTACATGGATAGTGTGAGAACTACATTTTGGAAGGTCTAAATGAACTTAAAAGGAAACACGAACGTGGTGATTGTCTTTGGATGTTTTGGACTCACTTCTTCATTTTTAATATAACTTTGTCATCTTTGCACTTTGAAGATGTATGGAAATGGTTTAAAATTTCTTTTGAAGTTATTATGTTAGCTCTTCTACACTTTTTATTTTGTACCCAAGATAGACAATGATTCAGTACTCGTGTTCAATTTTTTATATTCCTTTATATATAGAACAATCTTATTTTTTTTTATAAAAGGGTTAGAACACCCTATAAGTGTTCTACTATATTAATTAATTAATTCTTTACTAAAAAAATAACACTTGCATTGGCACCTTTTAATATCTTTCATTGAACATAAGAAGTTTAAGGATACTTTTCCTTTTAATTTAGATTAGTAACTCAAAAGAAAACAAAAATAAAATAAAAATAAAATGAGAGAAAAAGAAACTATTTTAACCTAAAATCTTATAGTATAATGATATTTTTGACAACATTTTAATATCATTTACGTGTCATTCTATGGTTGGTCCATGTTTATGATTATTATTATTAATTGTAGAATAATTTTGGACCAATCATATAATGATACATAAATGATGTTAAAATATTATAAAAAAAATATTGTCAAAGTATCGTTATCTAATCTTATATTAATTGAGCGGAAAATAATTTATCCAAACATCTCTATTATTTAATGTAAAATGCATTGATGAAAATCAATTTCTATAAGATAATAATGACTCTCTCGGAGCTTCCAACATATAGAAGTTTTCCGATACAATTTCTTATAGACAACTTCAGGCACAAACTTTTACTTTCCTTTGATATCTATAATCGCATCTAATAGCTGCGTAGAGCTTGGGTTATCTGATAAGAACCAGCAAGAAATTGATTATGAACAACTGCTTAGTTAATTTTGCACTAAAAATTCATCTTCAAACGCACTCATACTAGCTGCTTGGAAATTAAACTCACATGCAAATTGCTGAGAAAGCATAGTATGATTAATTTGGACTTTATTTCAGTGTTACTCTTACCTTTCTCTCATATTATTGGGTTTGTGTTGTGTACTAATTTATAATTACAAATAACTCTTAATCTATTTCTCGACTAAGTCATAATTTAATACTATATATGTTTAATCTTTTAAGTTTTTAAAAGTAAAAAGAGTTAGACCTCACTATGAAGTTCACTCCAATAATGTCATGGTTGTAATATTCTCCATCACTTTATATTATTAATCCCAAATATTTAAACTTAGAAAATTATATAATATATTGTCTCCCTTTTACTTACAAGCCATATCTATTGATCCAAATACAAACATATCATATAATTAATATGGAATTTATGTGAGTAAACTTAGACTATATCCAAATTTGGACGTAATTGCAAAGACTATGAACTTACTTTGGGACCCGCTTTCTCTTGTAATTGACTAATAACTAACAACTAATGAAACATGGTTTTGTTATATAATCACCTTTGTTCATAAAACTGCCTTATGAATTCAATATCATTGACTAGCCTTTTGAATTCAGTATCATTAGCTATGTACCACTCAATACGATATAGACACCAAAAATTCAATACGTTTAATCTTCAAAATATATAGGATATGGAGACATGAATTTATATATTAAATTATTACCAATCTAGATTAATGTATTCAAAATTATCGCTAAACAAAAATAATCAAATATAATAATTCAAACATATTCACACTTAATATAGAAATGAATTTAACTTATTATCTAGCACTCAAAAAGTTAAAAAAGAATATAGTTTATTTAAGATATTTTATCTCTTTCTTGATTATCGTCATTGAAAAACACACTTTTTTGTTAAAATTCATTTAAAAACAACTTCACAATTTAAAAAATTCACGATAAAAAAAATTAAATAAAAATATTTTCAATAATATAAATGTAATCTAAATATTCCTAATAAAGTTTGTTCCTTTTATAATTATAACAAAAACTTGATTTTTAAAAATTTATTGTATTTATCTTTATTAACATTTTGAATCGATTCGAAATTATAGTAGAGAAAAAAAATATAGTTTAAACAGAACATTTTACCGATATACATATATCGGACATAGGAACACAGCATATAAAATGTGTGTCTGAGCTTCAATGATCATTATTAGCTAGCTACCATGTCACCTTGTCAGGAACACTGAAAATTCATATGATATTTTCTTTTTGAAGATATATTGAAGGGAGAAAAAGAGGAAAATGAAATTAGAAAAAAAAAATGTCCAAGAACTTGAAAATAAAAGCAAATAAAGGTAGAAAACATGAAGCACTAAAATCCAATAGATCACTGCGTACGAAGAGATAATATATGCTCCTTGGCTCCTAAGAAATGTTGCAGAACACGTTTACAACACTACATAGTGGGCAAATTCTTTATATGTACCATGTGATTACCACATGTCGCTAGTTTGGGCCATATATATATGTCTAATAAAATCACATGACATATATATATAATGTATCAAAAATATAAAAGAATAATCATAATAATGATGTAAGATGCAAAAGCACTAGAAAAGTAAGTCATATAATTTTACTCTTACACATTAACCACAACAATAATACACGTTGGCCAAAGGCCTATACAAACGTACATTTATTGGACAAATATATGGTATGGTAAGCATGATTATAGTGATAGACAAAGTTTGCAGTTGAAATCATCACAACACAAAGAAAGACTATAAAAACGACAAAACTTACATACAGTTTTCAAAGTGTTTCTGTATTATTTTCTTAATCAGGTTAAAGTTTTACTTTGAGAATCTATCTGATAAAGATTTGCAGTAAATGTTAGAGAAGATTACCAAGTAAAACTGTAACTCTGAGTGGAAAACAGTAGCAGAGTGTGAAGATAACTGTATGGAAGAACAGAAAATAAGAGAGGTGTTGCCATCCTCATCAAGGGTTGAAAAATGCCAAAGGATTGAAGTTGCCCTTTCCAAGAGAAAGAAACCACCATGAAGAAGGGTGGTTGAAAGACAGCACCAATGAGCATCCACATGGCCACCACCTGAAGTGGGAAATTGGTGGTGGTGGCATGGTGGGTGAGAAAAGGTTTGGAAGGGGTTTTACATGTTTGAGGGATGGTGCAGTTGAGAGAGGGTTTGAAGTTGAAGGGAGGATTTGGTGTTATAGGATTTGATTCTTGTTGGTCATAATGGCAATAAAGGAGTGAGATGACTTAAGTAGCTTGTGTGGTGTTGGGGTGACTTTTTCATTAAAGTGATAAAGAGTGAAATGGAGGTTCTTAATATCGCATCTTCCAAAGCATATGCCCTTACCCACCTCCTTTCTTCCACATATGACAAACACCTCTCCATTTTCTCCTCACGTGTCTTCTTTTTCGCTACACTTAGACTTTTATTATTATTCTACTTCTCATCAAACAGTTTTCGAATTCCTAATAGGAGGCCTTTCAAAAAGGATTTTAACTATGGGCTACCAAAACCAACCCACTCTCAAACCTTCAATTTCTGCTTCTCAAAATAAATTCCATCTTTGGGTATAAGGATACCAGAAAGGGATTGTTTTGATCTTCAACATACCTGGCCTAAATATCTCGACAGTTTTTATTATTCTAAATGTCTTTTAACATTCTGTTTCTAACAGTCACATTACTTATTTAAACCACACAAATAACATTAGATTCCCAGATCTTATACATATCCATACATTCTATGAGAGAACAACATTGAAAGTCATTCCTACTTTTCTTATATATAAAAATTTTTCAAACTTGAATGTTGGATAATCTTTTTCAAGGGAATCTCTCGTTACTTTTCGACCTTCCGAAGCATACATATGAATTTCTCCAACTTTCCGAAACTCATCTAAATTCTTCCTAAATCACATATTACTCTAAGGACATAAATAAGAAAGGACTATTGAACCCCTAGTTGGAGGCAGCCAGACCCATCAGACTAAGGACACATGACCTTAAAAGGGGCTCTTTCAAAGTCAGATTTTTTCATTTGCTATTTTTCCACCCTCTCTCTAAAACTCTTTTCACATAATTTGCTCTGTCTTCTCTCTAGAATCTCAGCTCATTGGATCGATTAAACTTTGATTTGAAGGTGCTCCAGCGTTCACTGCACCAAGGACTCCATTTTGAACCGATCATTTTTTCCATCCTCACCGGTAAGTAGTTCTCTACTGTTTCTCCACTTCCTTAAATCTAGGGCTTGTTGTCCTACGAATTGCATGTGCTTTGTGTCTGTCCCTTTCTATTCCTTACGTTGTTCTAGCTCTAAGAAGCTGTCTTCATCACCAATTTGGTGATCTGTAGGTTCTGTCAACTCCGCTCTGTGTGGAGGGTACTGTTAGGGCATCTATTGTGAACTGTATTGAGCAACCCAAAAGAATAAGGTAAGGGGAGCTAATTATTTTCTTGAACCTGTTTTGGAAATGTGTATGCATGTTAAACTCTGAAATACTGTTTCATGTTGACTGTTCTGTGGCACTAGTGCAGAAACGTTGTTTAACGTCGGCTAATTTGGACTTTTAGCGTCACTTACACAACAGACGTCTATAAGGGTGACGTCCATGGGACGTCAGAAATCCTCTTAACCGACGTCAATATAAACATCGGTTAATGATATACACCAACGTCCATATAGACGTCTACTTATACCCACACTGACATCTAATTTCTCTATATAGACGTCCACCTATGCATAAAATCGACGTTTACATGAATATATAGAGGTTTAAAATGACACTAACCGACGTTTATGTTCCTTATAGACGTCAGACCTGCCACTAACCGACGTCTAACAAAGGCATTATGTTTTAGTGCAGTTTTGATCCAGACTTTCGGTAGCATAGTGCAACACTCTCCTCTCGCTAGTTTCCCCACAAAAAAAGCTTGCGTCTTTTGAATCTTCTATGACATNTCAACCCAAAACCGAANCTNGGTCCATGACTACTTCCCATTATTCAACCGCAAAAGAAAAAAATTACGGTGACACGAGAACTAGACAAGGACCCAAGTTCCATTTTGGGTCGAGAAGCCATAGAAAACTCAAAAGATCGTCATTCTTCTTGTGAGGAAACCAGCAAAGGGAGAATGTTGTACTATGTTACCCAAAGAGAGGATCAAAACTGCACTAAAACACAACACAAAGAAAGCAAATTTTAATCAGTTCAACCACAAGATAATAGATGAAAGACTAAATAAAGTTTAAACTGTAAGCATAAAAAAAAAAACAAAAAAACCACGCACCTGGGAAGCAAGAGAGAAAAAGGAGAGGAGGAAGATGAGAAACAACAATAGAATGCCGAAAAGAGAGAAAAAGAAGAGGTGTGACAAGAGAAAAAGGAGAAGAGGAAGACGATCAATATCAGAAACTGAATGCTGCAAAGAGTTGCGGTGTATTTAAAATGGAATTGGGCGTCAGTTGTTCTCCAGAAACTGACGTCTATAGACGTCGGTTTTTGTACTAATGTGATGTCCAAGTGAACATTTAAAACTGACTTTTTGAATACCGATTAGACGTCGGTTTCTGTCAGGGGGAACCGATGTCTAGGAAGCTGAACCGATTGACGTTTGATATCCTGTCAGGGATGTTCACGACTATTGGTATGGGTCACCGACGTCTATAATAACATACACGTCGGGGCCCTAAATAGCCGACGTCTCAGGCCCTCGAGTTTTGTAAACATAATCATTACAGGTATTATAGACGTCGCGTAGCCTAAAACTCTGACGTCAAAATTGAAGTTTTTTTGTCTTTCCCGCCTTCCAGACATGTCTTAGACATCGGATTTGGACTACGTGACGTCTAAGCGCCTGAGAATTTGGTGAAAAGCATTAAATGCAGCCTAGTAGACGTCGGGGTGCTATAGTGCTAACGTCTTGAAATTAGTAGACGTCTGTTTTGGATAAAACCGACATCTAGTTTACCAGGCTATTTAAGATAATGCCACTGTAGGCTCCTATATGTCGGATTACACGCAAACCGACGTCTTATGGGTGACGTTAAACAGTGTTTTTGCACTAGTGTGGATATTGTGGATCATATGAGACTGTGATAGACTGCTTGTAAATTGATCTGTATGGAATTGGTGACTTGACTGTAAACTTGTATCAAATGTTATGGTATGAAATATGATGTGTTGTGGTTTGGCTAGTACAGTGATTGTGTAGTGAGGTGTTGAAACTAGAAAGTTGAGGTCTAGAGACCAATGGAACAGTTTGGATAATTAGAACAAAACGTTTGTAACTTGTTGACAGCAAGGTTGTCAAACTCGAGAGTTTATGTAAACTCGTGAGAGTCCAGTAAACTCGACTCGTAAACTCGTAAGAGTTTACTTTGCATGAAAAAAAATATAAATAACATCCTAATAAAATAGCAAAATTATATAAATTGAAATACATAAGTTCATAGAAATATTACTCATAAAAATATAATGTAAAATATAAATTAAAATTATTTTTTTAATTAAAAGTAGGTTGTATTCTATAACAGCTTTAAAATTCAAAAACATTTTTTAATGAAAAAGTATGGCAGAATAGCAGTATGGTATGGCAGCGGATGCAGCTTTAAAATTCAAAACGCACCTTCTTTTAATAAAAAGAATGCAGAGCGGTAACAGCTCCAAATAAAAAAAAAACATTTTTTAATAAAAGACATGAAAGTGCTGAGGATTGTAATGTTTAAAAGAAAGAAAACGGGGTTGGGGAGATTGTAACGTTTAAAATGAAAAAAATACGAAGAGTGAAAACCGGAAGGAGCGAGACCGAAGCTGTGAGACCAGAAGCTACGACAGCAACACGAAGGCGACTGGACGGAGAGTGCGACCCAGGTGATTGGAGCGCGACCACGGTGATCACGAACCGGAGCGGACGAAATGCGACCACCAACGACGGTCGGATGGAGCGCGAAAGTTAGGAGATGAAACCCGATCAGAAACGGAAATTGGAGAGTGAAGCACGGTGAGAACGTTGAGGAACCCTAACAAGGTATTCAATCGCCAGAATCAAAACTTTCGTTTTTCGTTTCTACCCGTTTTAAACTCGTCAAATTGCGGCAAATCGCGATTTCATACGTTTTTACCGAGTTCATAAACGAGTTCACTACCGAGTTAACTCGGCAACCTTAACTAAACACTCAAACTCGTCCGAGTTAGCGAGTTAACTCGCGAGATTGATAACCATGGTTGAGAGCATCTTTGTTGGTAGAATAGAGGAGTCTTAAAAACTTGAGTTGGCACATCCCTGATCATAGAACAGTCCTGGCCTGGTCTAGTACGTTGTGACTAGTCATATGTGCTGGCGTCGAAGGTGAGTCTGATGCCTTCAAACATATTACCCCGCTCCGATGACCAATTGGGTTGGCAAGGAGTGGTAGGGAGTTAAGAATTCTGGGTAGTCTAGCAATTGGGAAAAACGATTGAGGTTGTTGAAGGGAAGTGAGGGAGTGATTTTGAGTCTTTGGGGTTATGGACGTACTTGGTCTGCTTATGCAATTTAGGTAAGTCTATTTAGACTTGTTAAGCATATAAAACGGAACCAAAACCTGCTAGAATTGGTGGATTTGAAATAGAGTCCCTAAGTTATGGAAATTGGGAAATTAGAGTTAGATTCAAGCCTAAATCACTTTAAGATCACTATAGGAATTTGTAAAACCAGTTAGACCAGTTTAAATAGGTTTGTATCACGTGTTTGGGGTGTTAGAAGTTAGGTTGGAGGGTTGGATTTGGTTGGAGGGGCATGAGTTGCATGATTTTACATAATTGGCGTTCTGCAAATCATACATACTCGCTATGCAGATATTCTCGCATAGCGAGTCGCTCCAGGAAGGAGCTATATGCCCCGTCTCTCGCTATGCGGCATGTGTGCGATATGCGAGAGACCCAAAGTTTGATGCCTTGGCGAATTAATTCGCAAGGCAAAATTGTGTGTGTGCGCTATGCGAATCAACCTGGATTCACTGTGCGAGTGTTGTGCACCTTACGAAAAGTGTTGTTCCTGGTTCACTATTTTTGGGTTTGCTTTGTTATTTTAAGTTGAACTTGTTCGGTTTGAGAAGCATGATTTGGAGAGTATTATGGTTATGTTGTTGATGACTATAGTAATATATTGTGACGCCCAAACATGTATGTTGATCATGATTCAAAAATGGTAGGTTCAAAGGTAAAGAGGTATGACTTCAAGGTGGTTGTAATATATTTCAAAGTGTAGAGTCTCTCGGTGAGATTCTTAGTGTTTTAGAATGAAATTAGGAGCTTAGTCTTGGGAGTCTTCCTGACGCTCCAATGGTCTTTCTTCTCACATAAAGAGGATTGAACCATGTGGTGAGGAGTAGTAGAAGGTCTTAGTCTTGGTAGAATTGGGCATAAATTAACTAAATTATACTGAACTATAGATTATCTATACTATTTTGTACTATAAAAACTTAACTACTTTTTATAAAAATTGAATTATACTTATTTGCAATTCAGTTAAAAAAAATGAATTTCTTTTTTTAACAGTATAGTTAACTACTTCAAACTATTCAATTTGCAGCAATACAAACATAAGAAATAAACGCACGGGTGTATATATATATATATATATATATATATATATATATATATATATATATATATATATATATATATATATATAGATAAATAAATAAATGTTTTTCAAATCTCTTAAAAAGTTAACTATTATTATAATAATTATTAAAATAAAATAATATTATTAAATTTATACTAAAATAATTATATATTTTAAAAAACTAAATTTTATTATATTGTGATTATATTTCAAGAACTGGTAATTATTTTTATAACTTAATAAAATTAATTATAATTGTAAAAATAAAATTATATAGATTTATAATTAAATTTTTTTAAATGCAATATTAATTTATTTGTTTGTTATTATTAAAAAAATTCAAATTAAACTAATTCTTTTAATTCTATCCATGATTAGCCATTGACAGCGTAGTTGCACTGGTGCAAAATTACATTTATTCATTGGAAAGCATAATGGATGAGATAGAGAAGAAAAGAGGTTGTCGGCATAACTACATAGAGAATGTGCTTCCTTTGAGTTTAAAGAAGTACAATACATTACATAACAATTTAATAGAAAAAAAAAAGTAGTTTAGTTCAGTTTAATTGAATTAACTTTTAGTTTCATATAGTTTTTAAGAGTACAGTACAGTACAATTTATTTTTCCCACCCCTAAGTCTTGGGGGTTTCCAGTATGCCTCAAGGCCCGGAACAGGCTAATCTCGTGAGTGTGGCAGGGTGGGGAACCCAATTATCATAAGCTACCACGGGTGCATGACTCGTCATAACTCGACTATCATTCTAAAGTCCGGATAAGTCTAGTGTTCAACATGATAGGATGTATGCTTTATCTTGCTTTAATTGGAGTTAACTCTTATATATTCTATGCTTGACATGATGCATGCTTTCTATATAATTATTTCACCCTTGCTTTCTTGCTTGTTTGTGTTGTGTCATGTATGCGTTTGTTTTCTTTTGCGGTGATCATCTATTTGGGTGGGAGCAGATGGTGAGGAGGATACTTTGGAAACAGCTCTGGATGGGGACGACAATGCTGCTGCCTAGTTCACTGGGCTTTATTTCCCTTGTTCTAGGATATTTTGAAGAACTTCATCATGTTCTAAGTTTTTAAATTCTCTGTATTTTAAGGGAGAAACACTAGTACTCCTCTTTAAATTTTTAGCTATTTTAAGGATGATCGTATTCCTATATACTTTAAGTTACATCTATAACTGTTTTCCTTTATCGTAATGGATGACGTCTAAATTATATATGCATGTCGTATATTATTGGAATGCCACAACTACTACTTATCAAATGATTACACCCAAAATTTTGATAAGAACATTTCTCTTTCTCACTATTATAAGGATAACTCATTCACTCTTTTATCTCTTTTTCATATTCTTTTGATCCGATTTTAGTTTGGTTAATGGAAGTGGAAGTCCAAAACAACTGTGGCTTTCATATTTATCATTATTTATTTTTGTATAAACTATTAAATTCTGTTTAATAAATTATATTAATTTGTGTTTGGCAAGGTCGATTATTTCTACCATGATTCTGAATTCCATAGCGTCTGGAAAAGTCACACATTTTCTCCTTAAAACTTTTATGTAATTCACATATTTCTTTATTTAGTACCCTATTAACAATCATTATAACTTATACAATCATTTACAAAAGCCAAAGGTATAAAAAAAAGGTGATACTAATTAGTTGATGATGTTAAATTTCTGGCGCATATAAAAGAAGCTAACCTTATATAAGCTAACTCATTAGGATTATTTTTTAAAAAAAGACTTTAAATAGTATTGACTTTTGAAAGATAATCAGCGTTGCTAAACCAGCATTATTCTGATGTTATTTTGTCACTAAATTTTAAATTAAAACCATTGATACCTAACTCTGTAATCTCGTGTAACCAAAATATGTTAAATGTCTTATCAATTATAATATATGAAAAAAATAATTTTCGTTAAGGCAAGTACTTAAATTTAAAATTACATATTAAGATAAAATAGTACTAACTGCTTTATAAGTTGTGTTAAGTGTTTGAGATATATTTGGATTATTTTATATTTTATGTTAACTACAATATAATTATTCTTTGGTTGGCTACGTATTACTAATCAAACAGGTTCAGATGGTGTAGAAGCTATCCATTGAGTTGGATGGTAGGGTGTTAAACTATGCTGATATCTCCCCCTTTAGAGATAAAGAGAAGGTCTTGTATCACACATAATCACTTGTTGTGTAGAAAGTCATCACGTTGACAAACATTCTCATATGCCTGTCTGGATCAGTTGATCTGATGTACTTCTCAAACGTTGGAGGCGTCCACCGCTCAAACATGGAAATCTCCATGATTACTGGAGTAAAAGGTACTAGATCGGTCGTGTGAACTGTCTGTACCATGAGAGTTCCCTTCCTTGCTCCTATGCTTCCTTCGTGGATTGTCTTGGTCACTCCCTCCACCTGCTTGTTCACGTTTGATAGGGCCAAGATTGCCCGACACTGAATCTTGTGTCATCCGCTCCTGGCGTGCAGTCACGTTATTGGTCCTCAACGTCTCTAACTCTGCCTCATGTCTCCTCTGCATCTCTTGCATTTAGTATTACATCTCCCTGATCAACTCCATGGGAGCTTATTTCTTGCCCAACTCTTCTGGCGTAGTTGTGCTCATGTTCCTAGTGGTCATCATTGGGTTGTTGATGACGGTAAATCTTACCATTATCTTTGATGCAATTTTGTTACCAAATCAACTCTCTTTGAGCTTGAAGCTTGCTTAAATTCTCGCTTTTATCTAAATTGTGTGAATAAGTTAGTCGAGGTTGTACTTAATGATTTTCATTACTAATTCCCTCAATTTTGTAGGTTATTGGTATGTTTTGGAAGATGATCAAATTATGAAGGAGTTGGAACCCAGGGAGAACAACAAAAGCACCAAAATAGAAGGTTGAAGAAGGTGCAGGCACGTCTGGGCGCCCTCTTCTGGGGCGCTCAGGGGCACTTGTCACGCAACAACACTTAGGCGCCCACTCAAGGGGCGTTGAGCGTCGTTCACCATGCAGCCATGCCTAAGCGCCACATGCAGGGGCGTTGAGGGCCAATCACCATGTATTCACGCCTGAGCGTCACATCCAAGGGCGTTGAGTGCCACTCTTCGCGCAGTCATGCCTGGGCGCCCCTGCCAGGTTGCTGAGTGTCAGCCAGTTTAGCCTAAGTCACGTTGGGCCCTCCTGTCTGGGCCCTGAGCGTGGCACTTGCTGACGTGGCACTATTGACCTATTTAAGGGCTTTTGAGCGAGAGGGTTCACATCTTTTGATGACTGAAGCATAGAAACCCTAATTTCGACTTCTTGGAGTAAGATTGGGTGAGTGGAAGCTCTCTTTTTCTCTTATTGGTGTTTCCATCTCTTCCATATTCTTCCATTGTAAGCCAAGGTTCTCCATGACAATGGAGAGCTAAATTCATTTGTTGTTGGGGAAAGATGTAACCTCTGAACTTCATGTATTTGAACACGTTTTGAATATGTTATGCTTCTTCTATTGAATGCTAGTGATTTTCTCCTATTCTTAATGCTTGTTATGTTTTTGGCCATTCATAACTTGATGTTTGGATTTGTTTGTCATTGGAAAATAGCTTATAAATCATGACTTGGAGTAATCTACCTAAAGAAAATATTATTTAGAAATAGAGATAGGACCTTTAGTTGTCGTAAACTTATTTTCTTAATGCAGAATTGATTATTAGGGTTTTTCAAGAGATTGATGTCCAATAATCAAGTCTAAGCTTTTTTACATCAAGGAATTGGGTTTGAAGTAATCTAGAAAGTTGGCATTAGCATTTTAATGAAGAAGATGAGTTCTAATATGCATGAAAGTGAAGTAGCTAAAATCTAACCCCAACATCATCATCTCATATCATCAATTTCATCCATTCATTCTTGTTTTAGCTACAAAAGATCAATTTTATTTTTAAAGCATTGCATTTACTTTCATTGCATTTAAATTTCATTCAATGGAATCGTTCTTTAGTCTTCATTAGTTAAGTAATTATACAATTGTTTAGTGTTACACGAGTCTCTTGGGATATGATATTCAGTCTTACCGTTTTATTACTTGATACGATATGGTAAACTTGCCAAGGTCTTAACAGTTGTCTTCTACTTTTTTTGAGCCCCTTGGTGGGCACTAAAATGTTTTGGTTATATGGTCGAGGTTATCTATTTACTAAGTTTTGTGTGTCTTGATGCTCATTTTCATTATCGTTCGCCCTTCAAGTTGTTTAGTCAAAATTGAGAGATTACTTGCAAAAGGTATTCTGATGCCAAAGTCAATAAAGATTCGGTGAGTTCAGCAGTTAATGCGTAAAAATTTCAATCACCTACCTCTTTACTTCAAACTTGTATTTATATATATTGGGATGGACTTTGGATTACTGACGACCTAATCGTGACTCAATTGGTGTTAATCATGTATTGCTACAAACAAATCTTCATCAACTTTAATTGTTATTTAAGGGAGACTGTTTGATCTATCTAGTACAACTGCTCGGTCTTTGGGTGGTCTGTTTGACCTTCCTGACTATGTGGACCGTCCAGTCCTAAGTTAACCGAATGACCATGTAGTACAATTGTGATAGTAAACTAACATAGTGTGGTAGAGCACATTGATGCATGTTCCTTATTTTAGAAAGAGATGAAACTAAACATCAAGAATAACGCTTGGTGGGAAGGAAATTTTCTTATTGGTGGGAGAGGAACTCCCATCTTTTGTTAAGAAAGAAAATTAATGAGGGACATATGAGTGTGAGAAAATTTATATACAGAATCACACTACATTTTTCATATTTCACTATGTCAAAAAAGTTTCTTTATACCGGTTAAAAAAGGCTTTTTATACTAGTTTTTGAACCAGTATAGAAGTAAGGGTATAAAAAGTATTTTCTTTTTATACTATTCTAGAAAAAATATAAAAAGTCCAATTTTTATATCACTTCTAAAATCGATATAGAAAGTTCGATAGGAGATAGATAAATTTGTATATTATCCAAACATTTAATACTAGTTGGAGCTATAAACGGTATAAAAAGTCTTACTTTTATACCGATTATGGCTTGAACCAATATAAAATGTCAGACTTATTATAACTGGTATAAATGGTCGTTTTCTATACCTATTCTAGTATTAACCGGTATAAAAAGTCACTTTCTATACTGTTTCTAGTATTATCAAGTGTAAAAAGTGACATTTTTTTTTTCTATACTAAATTTTTATGTGCTATAATCTACATGTAGACTTGCACAAAATTCAATAACAGAATACAATTCATATATATATATATATATATATATATATATATATATATATATATATATATATATATATATATATATATATAACGACAAAAATAATCAATATTGTTTCTACTATTTACAAATTAAACAATAGTTCCTAAACTCAATGTATAATGATTACATATAATATTTACCTAATATCAACTATAAACACTTAAAAGAAATCCAACCCACTGCTCTTGAATATCTTTAATGACTTCTTGCTCCATTGAAGACGTGTTACCGAATATCTACACAAGGAACAATTTGAGTCAAGTTATAATGAAAATAGCTTAAGATGTTAGTTATAAAATGTTTTACGTTGCCAAATTCCATGAATCAACGACATTTGAGGATATGATTTTGTGCATGTGCCTTATGACATAATATTCACACTCAAAGCTCCCTGGTTGATGCAAGCACTATAACATCCCAAAAATATAGTATAAATACTATAAAAGAGTTATCACAATTTTAATAAAATAGATCAGTTGACAAGACATGAAAATAAAGTTATTACAGTCATCAAAAAAACCATAAAGAAACTTTATATACAAACTGGTTAAACAAAATTTTATACATGATGACTAACTAAAGGTATTAAACATTCGCAACACCTTCATCTAATGCTTGCTCCAAAGAAACTCTATCACCTTCTGCTCACACCCACAAGATGATCATAGCCAACAAAGAAACATACAAACACAATCACAAATAAAAGGGTAAGCTAGATACAAAACAAATAATCATAAACTTAAAACAATTAATACATGAATCAAATACAATATAAATTAGACCAAACATCTTAACATGCAATGACCTAGACTAGATTGTCTAGACTTAGAATGAATGTTGAGCTATGGCGGGTTATGCACTTATGTAGGCCTCTACTGCTTTACGAAGTCATTGCTAAATGGGTTTCACCCTACCACTCTCATAAGATTAGTTTGTACCGCATCTTAGGTCATATTGGAAGCACCTAGACTAAGACCTTCTGGTACTCTCACCACATGTGTCAATCTTCTGTAGTTGACAATGAAAGACAATTAGAGTCTCAAGATAACCCCCAAAACTGAGCTCTCTACATTCATACTAGTGATACTTGAAACCAACACCAAGAAGTTCCACCTTAGAACTCTTTTCCAAACCTTTTCCATTCCATAAACAAGTAAACTTACACTGCATACATCATCAATTATTTCATGATAAACTATCACACATGCATCATAGAAACAAAAACAGTACATCCCAAAACACAAAACAACCTAAAAAATGAAAACCCAAAATCTGACTCAATAACGCTCAGGAGCCAGACCCCTGCAACAGGGGCGGTCAAGGGGTGCCTGGGCACTTAGGCAAGTTTCTCTTGCAAAAAGGCTGCCCAAGGGGCACTTGGGTGTGAAGCTCTCGGCAAAAGGGCGCTTGGAGGGCACCCAACGCCGCACAAGGTTCTAAAACACTCCTATTTTGACTTTGGTGACCCTCTAAAACGCTTTTACTCCTTATACTACTTCCTACACCAATTTCAGTAAATTAAAGACCTAGACAAGTCCTAAATTACTCAATTTTAGGCCCCAAACTCTCCACTTTAACCCAGACTCTCCAATTCACAATCTCACTACTCCAAACCTCCACTTTCAACAATCCAAAACATCACAAATGAATTATCCGTTAGTTCTAGATCAAATATGCTCTCATTTAAACTTCTAACCAGTCTCCAACAAAACTAAACCAACCTTAGAAAATCATATTACTCAACCCAACCCTAATCTCACATAATTGCACCTTGAAACCTCCATTTTTAACCATAACACCTATGTTTTGACAACTTATCACCTTTTGGCATAATATCCCATTTCCAATTATCTAATACCATCAAATTCCAATCATCGCAACAACAACCAATTCATAATCACACAATATGAACATCGAATTATCATATGTTTAAATCATCATCTTAACACAATGCCTGTTAGAGCAATTTTTCAAAATTTCAACTGCATGATATAATTAAGCATGAAAGTACTAAACATACAAAATAAACATAACCTAAGAACAATGCTACCTTCCCTTACCTCACAAAGAACTATCAAACTCTAAGAACGTCTCATCGATTGCTTAAAATGCAAGGAATTTCTAGAAACACCTATGAAACATTAAATTGAGAATGGAATGACTCGATAATACCTCAGGTTACCAAGAATTAAGAGGAGCAACCTTAAAGCACATGCAACAAAGGATCGCTACGCATGATTTCAGATTAAGAATGAAAGAGAAAAAGGATTCAAAACTTACTTGCTCTATGTCAGAATTTGATCGGATGAAAGTGGAGACAACTCAGTTGTAATCTCCTAGAAACTTCTTGGTCGTCAATCAAATGATCAAGGAGTGAGAGATCTTAGAGAGAGTTGGGAGAAAACTAAGAGAGAGAGTTTTAGAGAGATGAATTGTATTTTAAGTAATGAGACAAGTTTAAAAAATTTTATTTATATTATCGACATATTTTTAAAATAAAAAATACTCGTTATCATTATTATAAAACACCTATCAATTCTAATACTCTATTTTTTCTGTTCTTACAAGCACTACAAGTTAAATTCATAAAGTATCATAAACTTTATAAATAAATTTCAATAGTTTGAAAGATTAACTACTTATGGTTAATGGAATGAAATACAACTTCTTTCTTTCTTAGAGAGCAAAGAATTTAAGAATTCATCTATTTTCTTTTTAATTCAAGAGATTAGTTCCTCCTCCCTCAATTGATTTTTTTGAAGAATATTTATTTATATAACTTACAGTTTTAAATATAATTGTGTAATAATTAATTATAAATTTTGAAATTAAATTAGTAATTAATAAATTTAGAAGTTACTTTGTTATCTTATTAATTTTAATAGCCACCTTAACTTACCATTATAATTTAGGGGTTTAATTGGTATTTACCAAAAATAAATATAAAAAAAACATTAAAAACCTAGAAGTACACCACCACCCTATTTCACAATAAAAAATTAAGAAAAAAAAATTGAGAGATGACAAAATAACAAAAAAAAAATATCTTTAAATTTTTTTGAATTAATTTTTTAATACTATTATATTTTTTATTTACTTTCAAATAAATTACATATTTTATATTTACAATAGACAAAACTATTGTATCCATTTAGAATATGTTTTTTTAAGTGAAATATTAATGTGTAACATATATTCTTAATTAGTATAAGAAAAATATTAAATTATGAATATCTTTTGGGATGAAAGAGTAATTTTCATATCATTTTCTGTTTAAAAAGTATCTCTAATTTTATTATCTTTAAGAAATTATGTTAAAATTATTTAAAAATAATGTAATTATTATTATTATTATTTCAATCTTTGTAAAAAACCTTAAATTATTGTAACAATAATAATAATAATATTATTATTATTATTATTATCACTATAATTATTATTATTATTATTATTATTATTTTTGGAATACTAGCAATCCTCTCCTAATAATATATTTATTATACAGATAACTTCGCAACCAATAAAATAATTTCAGTTCTTTTCATTAATTAAAAGAAGTAAAATTATAAAAAAAACTTAATTTTAACTATAGTTTTTATATTTTATAAAATTCACAATTTTAATCACTAATTCTTTTACAATTTTAATATTGTAAGTTTTAATCATTATTTTGGCTATGATGTCTTATAAATCAATAATTTCTATTTTTATTTTTTTCTGCAATTTCATTAATCGTTTTACACAATTGTAATACCTATTTTTAATTTGCATGCTAAAGTAAAAAAAAGAAGAAGAAGCAAAGAATAAGAGAAAAAATTTCAAATCTCAATATATGATATCCCAAAATAATAATAAAAAATTAATATTAAACAAAATTGCGTCTAATTAAAAATTTAAGAATTAAAATTTGCATTAAAAAAATTCAAAAGCTAATATTACAATTTTTTTTTTAACATCCAGAACAGAAATTTGCAATCCCATACATGAGGCACTTCGTAATTATATATATATATATACATTTTTTTTTAATTATTTTTTTTGAGGTGATGGTCACTCGTTTCACTTGAGTAGAAGTAGAGGTATAGTGACTAGGTGAGTCAAATTCGTGGACCCCTCATCTCCAACCTTCTCCCATTCATCTTCCCAATCCATATCACTGCTATCTCCAAAACCCTACCCTTCCTCTTCTCTCTCCGATCGATTCCATGTTTTCTCCATTTTAATTCCTTCCATTTCTCTCCCTTTCCGCCATGGATTCTGCTCCAAATCTTTCTTCCCATTCTCAAGACCACACCTCCACTCCGCACTGCCGTGTTAAGGGCTTTCTCGTCTACACTCGCCGCAAGCGTTCTCTTCATTCCACCAATGATGCAGTCAAAAGACTCAAAACTGAAGAAATTAAAACCGAAGAATCTCATCACGAGGACTCCGTTTTCAAGCTCCCCAAAATGGAGTCTCGAGAGGACCCCAATTCTGCCGAGGAATTAACCGAGACTGAATTGAATACTCCACAGAAGAAGATTGTGGTGGTCAGTAAGAAACCCGTCACCGTCAAGGAGCTCTTTGAAACTGGTTTGCTAGAGGGCGTTCCGGTCGTTTATGTTGGTTGCAAGAAGGTCCATTTCTGCACTGCATTGCATTTTTTATTATTTTATTTGTATTCTCTCTTAACAATATAAGAGCTTGTAGCAGCGACCAATGTGGCTTAGGACTAACTAATTTTAGTTTATCGATATGGTTTGTTAGGAGACAAAATCTAATCTGGTGTGACACCTCTAAAAAATCTAGGACATCTGATTTGGTTTGGTCGAGGTTAATATTGTCAATGTGATTAAGATTTGATATATTATAATTATCCTTTTTTCTGTGAATTGGAAAAAAAAATATAAGGTGAAATAAGATGAGGGACAAAATTAGAAAGACAGCCATAAAAGATAAATTATTATAGATTAAATTCCTGGTTTTATTATTATATATGCACTAATTTTAAGTTTTAGTTCTTATATTTTGAATTTATTTGTACTGGGACAATATCATTAATCTCTATACTTTTTAAAAACATGGAGTATCCAAATCTAGGAATCAGACTAAAGATTATGTAAAATAGAAATCTAATGGGAATTAAAGAGTAAATAAACTATATTATAGTCACACTTAAAAAGTGTCAATAATCCTCCAATCAAATTTTTTTCTTAATATGTTTATGTAAAGGTTTGAGATAATGCAATTTTATTTCAAAAATTATTATCTGTATTTTTTATTTTGGCCAGTGGGCGACTAGTGGTCTTTTTGGAAGTACAACTTTTGAGAATAAATAGTCTCAATTTAATGTCAATATGACAGGATTCAACTTCGGAATTGAAGGGTGTAATTACTGATGGTGGGATCTTGTGCTCGTGCCGTCTGTGCAATGGATGTAGGGTAAGTTATCATTGTGATCTCTTATCTTTGGGTCATGAAGTCATGGATACCCACTACCCAATGGTTCCTTTGGGTTGAGACTATCCTTTCATTTGTCTTTCTTGTTTGTTTTCCCACCCCATAGGTTATTCCACCTTCCCAATTTGAGATTCATGCATGCAACATATATAAGAGGGCAGCACAATATATTTGCCTTGAAAATGGGAAGAGCCTGCTTGAACTATTGAGAGCATGCAGGGCAGCCCCACTACATACTTTGGAGACGACCATTCAAAATTTTGTTAGTTCTCCACCTGAGGAAAAATATTTTACGTGCAAAAGTTGCAGAGGTGAGAGCTTTGCTTTTATTATGCTTGTTGCTCAGTTGTCACCCAGATCATTGTTTGTGTTAAAATCATAAAACTAATGTTTATATAGTGTTTACTATATTTTAAGCCTTTTTGTTGATTGTGTTGAATGCTTATTGGTATTAATTAATTGCATAGGATGTTTTCCTGCTTCCAATGTGGAAAGAGTGGGCCTTTTGTGTCTATCATGTGTGGAATCAAGAAAATCTGAAAGCAGTTCTATTCATGCTGTAGGCAAAAGAGTCAGGTATTTGTTTTTCTGCCTGCTTACTAGGTTGAGATTTTGAAAAACCATGCAATATGATTATTTATTTACTTATTTATAAAGTTGGTAATAATTCGTGACTTACTACAACAATGGCTTTTGGAGAATAGAAGTTAGTGTTTATTGAAACTTTACATTGATGATTTTGGCCCTTAGTGTCTACTTTAAAAGTTGGAAACAGAAATTCAACGTTATAAATTCAAGAATTGTGTGATGCAATTGTCTCCTAAGAAGAGATCATGGGAGGAAGCTGTTTTGGAATCGAAAGGTAGTGTTAACCTTGTTTGGGATTATGGGATGTGGGGTGTGTAAGAATGTTAGAGAGGTTTGGTCAAATAGTATTGGTTCAATATCAAAGTTTGGGCTATGTTATGGATTTTGATGATGGAATTGAATGTGTGCAAGGTAATTTAGCCAAATCTCCCATCAATGCGAGATCTCCAACACATGAAAAATGCAAATTATAAGCTTTATGTGAATGGGGGAAGGGATCAATAGATTTGAATCAAATTAAAAATGATGGAAAGTTTTGGTTATAGATCAAGATATATGTAGAGAGATGAGAGGCTATTTTCCTACGTTTTTCATCGGAGTGCAAGAATTAACATAAAATATGGAAGGAATAAAAAATCAAAAGGAATAAAAAATCCAAGTGAAAAAGTAGAATTTGACTTACTACTGTGGAATTTGAGTCGGGGAGGTGAAATAATCCCTTTAAAGAGTGTAGATAATGGTACAATTTGATATAGCTTAAGTTGTCAACATATTTGGGATGTGAGTACTTTTGCATACCTGGCCTTTTGAAATATATAAGGTAAATTTGCTGGTCATGGTTGGTGATATTATTATTGAAGTTTGAAAATGTGTAGAATGATAGGGAATTATTTGGCTAAGTTATTCAATGAGATCTTGAGATTGAAGAAATTGTCATATTTGTAGAGGCACTTTGGTTCCTGTATATGATTAAGAACAGAGATATTCAAAGTTTATAAATTTTAGAGGGATAAAACCTATGAGTGACACCTTGAAATCATTGGAAGATGCAATAGAACATAAATTAAGAGAAATAGGATTCTAGATGTGATTGAGTGCAAAGAGAAGGTTTTGGAAGATTTTAAAAAGGTAACAAAATAAAGACAAATGATTTTTGCTGACCAGAAAAAAAGTATATATGATTGAGTGCTAAGAGAAGTGTTGTAGAAGGCTTTGAAAAAGTAGAACATACACTTATATCTGGGCTTTACAAGCCATGCAACATGAAATCATTATTAGTATGAGAACTTCAATAGGTGTGACTAGGAACTTTACCATAATAATAAGTTTACAGGCTTAACCTTGAAACTTGTTTAATCTAGTCTTGGATATGTTTACGACATTCTAAAGATTATCCTTAAATGTATGCCTGTTGCAAATGATATAGTTTTGATTAAGGTATCAAAAGAAGATAATAACACTAAACTTGAGCTTAAACATTGGAATCAAAGTGTTTTCACTTAAACATGGATAATTCAAAGTATATGCATTACTATTTTAATAAGAAACAAGGGAAATGACAATGGGGTAAAAATTGGGGACAGTGTCTTACCATATATTTTTTAAGTATATGAGATCAATATCGCAAGATGGTGAAGAAACTAACCAGTATGTTACATGTATGATACTTGCTAAGTGATTAAAATTGAGAAAGATGTCATGGGTTATTTCTGATTGTGAATTACCTATCAAGTTCAAAGGGAAGTTTTATCATACTCCTGTATGACTATGTATTCGATCTTCATGAATATTGGGTTTTAAAGGGACCAGAGAACAAGCTGGGAGTTGCAAAACTGAATTTGTTGAGATGAATGTATGACTGCACAAGAAATAGCAAGATAGATTGGGTATGTGGGGAAATATTATGACATCTATTGAGGAAAAGATGACAAAAAAATGGTTTAGATGATTTAGGTACAAGAAGAGGTCCCTGGAAACATTAGCAAGGAGAGTAGATTGTTACGTGGTTCTTAATCCTATGGAAAATGGTAAAGGGATATCGGAAAGAACATTATTAGGAAACTAATTTTAAACCATGCCTACAGAGGTTGATGTTTGTTTGTGTGTCTATGAAAAGAGATTTATAGGTTGAGGAAAGAAACAATAAATATTTTTAAGTTTATAATTAAGTTTTGAAGAACCAACATGAAAAATGATTTATAGGTTTAAAAGGTCAATATGTCTATAAAAATGTAAAGAGTAGATTTTGTAAAAATATAAAGGATAAAACATGTGCAAAAATATAAAGCAGACTCTTCCAAAGGATAGATTATGCAGAAACGTGTAGAGTAGACACAATAAAATTTTATTGAAAGGGACCTCGGGTTGAGTAATATTTCTGAGAATTTAGTTTTTTACTAATTTTTGTGATCCCTATGGCTGATTCACTTAGTGGGATTAAGCTATTGTTACAGTACAGAGTGTTCATTTTATAGTTTGGTTACAATTACAATTGCTACCAATCTGATATGACCGTTGCAAGAATTATTATAAAAGAAAATGAAGCATGTAACTTTTACAATGACAAATAAAGAAAAGAGAAAGCTCTCAAGTTGGTCCTCCAATTGTAGATGCATCACCACCACTGTATCTTCCAAAACTATGATGCAAAACACTAATTAGTTCCCCAAAGACTTAAAATATCATTATATTAATTTTCCAAAATATAATTTGCTATCAGATTGGTTACTCAAAAAATTTAAACTATCACTGTATTAATCTTTATGGTGAATTAAAGTAGTGATAAAGAGAATTCTCTGAAGGCTAATATAGTAACAGATTTAATCTTGGATTGACTAATTTGGCAAGAATCTTTTGATGACAAATTGTTGACAAAAGTGAAATTTATGGGAATAGGTTGACAACCTATTTTTGTGAAGACTAATGTAATGTGGGGACATAATTTCAGAACAATAAATTTAGTGTTTTCTCGAAAGAAGATAGGAGTCATCTCGCTGATGACTGTTTTTATTTATTTAATTTAGCTTTTCTTGAATGGATAAGGTTTTGCGAGACTGCTCACTTGTTTATTTTATTTTAACTGCTTAACAATCAGTCAAATAATTTCTTCTTATCATAAAACAGAAAAGTCATGCATTTTCTTGATTTTGGAAAGGCATGTTACAATTTTAGCATCCTGAAATTAATAGACACAGATTGGGACGGCTTAGAAACTTTACTACTTTTGTGGTTTAGAGTAGAACTAGATATATTTGCTAGCTTTAAATGAAAGCAAAATAGCTGCAAAATGTGGTGTTCTGCACTGTTAAGATTTTGATTCTCCCTCAGGCTTTCTTTTCTTTAATTATTGTAATACAATATTTCAGGTCCCCTCGGCCAGTATTATTCTCCCGTTCATGTTCTTGTTGTACTTCTGAACTATGTATTTCTCCTCAAACTAAGAGACACTGGAAGACAAGAACAAAGTTGGTATTTATATCTATTTCATTTGTACGGTATATGTCATAAATTTGAAAAGCTGTTCTGAAACAATTTTGCATGAACTCATAAACTCTGGTTACATAGTTTTGAACTTAAGGAATTTCATAAAAGAAATTAGTCAACTGTTTTCTTGCTGCTGTTTATATATTTTTAACTTACATGCTCTTGAATGTGCTACATGTTAATCAAAACTTAGAAGCTCAAAGTTTTCAAAGACTTCTTTTGTGCCTATTGTATTGCACAAGAAATGCTTGTTCAGGGTGGAGAGATTTTTAATCATCCTTGATATTAGTAGGATGACGTAGTTGCATGTTAAATTTTATAATCAAGGACGTTCTCTCATTTTTATTGTAATCACTTGTTATTACTAGATCATCAAAACTATCATTAAAATTGAAGACTGCTCCAATTACTTCAAAGTGTTTATCTCCACAACATAAAAATCAGTGGAGGATCTCTAAAAGGTTAGTTCCGTTCTGTCCCTTTTGTGTGTATATATTACCTGTACATTTTTTCAAATATTCCTTACTGATGGTAGTAAATGTCTTTTCATCCAATATATTATTCTTTAGGTATCAGCGAATACATAAATTGATTTTTGAAGAGGATGGATTGCCTAATGGGGCTGAAGTAGCTTATTATGCACGTGGACAGGTAGTTCATGTGTGAATTTCTTTATTGAAATTCTGTTGCCCTGTTAACTGTTTCATTCTGGTTGGCAGAAACTGCTTGAGGGTATCAAAACACGCTATGGAATTGTCTGTCGATGCTGCAACACTGAGGCATATTTTCTTGTCTTGTATCTTTGTGGGCACAGCTCAGTAATTTCTAATTTGTATAGATAATACTTTCAAATTTCATTTGTTAAATGTTATGCAGATCAGCCCCTCACAGTTTGAAGTCCATGCAGGCTGGGCTTCTCGCAGGAAACCGTGAGTTTTCTTCTTGTCAAGTTCTAGGAAGGGGTTATGTTTTGAATTTATTATTGTGTGGGATGAATATTCACAGGTTTTTTTGAATTGCTTGTACCTATGAATTTTAGTGGCAGTATAATTTTTTTTTGGCAGTTATGCATACATCTACACATCGAATGGGGTGTCACTCCATGAGTTAGCTATATTTCTCTCGAAAGATCACAAATGCACTACAAAGCAGAATGATTATGCATGTGTAGTTTGTTGGGATGGTGGAAACCTGTTGCTCTGTGATGGATGTCCAAGGGCATTTCATAAAGGTCAGATTTAAATGACAAAAAGAGTTGATGGAAAAATTATCTAGTTTTTATTGTTTGACATCATTCCCTCCTGCATTCCTCCAATTTTATATCCTCTTCCATTGTGGCAAGAAGTTCTATATCACACATACTAAAGTCATATTCCTATTCTCATGTGGAATTTGCTATTTGCATATTTCTTTAATGGAAGGTATAGTGACACTCTTCTAGAAAAGTTTTAGATTACTAAAATGAATGTTATGAACTAAAAGTAATGGTTTTAAATTTTGGAGGAACAAAAATAAAAGAATTTTTTTTTTATGAGAACTAAAATTAAAATTCATTCATTTTACAAGAATGATAATCAGTTATTTTAAATTTTAGGGAGACAATCTTTTGTAGGAAAAGAAATCAAAACTCTTATTTTGTAGGGACTAACCATATATAAGCCAATTACTGAACTTCAATTAAATACTAGATGAATTTTTGTGTTCGTTACTGCTTACATTTTTGTTTCTGTGATTTACTTATTTGTGAGCAGCATTTATGAAGAATATTATTTCTCTTTGATAAATTATCACAGCACCACATTGTATGTGCATTTATCTGTGATTATGTTTGGAAATGTACAGAATGTGCATCTGTATCAAGCATTCCCCGGGGTGAGTGGTACTGTCAAATTTGTCAACACACGTTTCTCAGAGAAAGGCCTGTGTTATACAATGCTGATGCTGTGGCAGCTGGAAGGGTAGAAGGTGTTGATCCCATCGAGGAGATTGCCAAGAGATGCATTCGCATAGTAAAAGACATAGGAGCTGAGATTGGTGGATGTGTTTTATGCAGGTGATACTTGTATAGTATTGAAATGGATTAGAACATAGAAGCAATATATGGAATTCACCTGGCTCTCACCTAACATTATATTTCTTAAAATTAGAAAGGGTCATCATACTTTTACTTTGGGATTCAAGTTCAATCATTACTTGCTGCAATAGATTCGTGATTTTCTGCCTTTTAAGAGAAAATTTTGTGCAGGAGTTCTGATTTCAGCAGATCAGGATTTGGTCCTCGTACAATTATAATCTGTGATCAGGTATGCATTGTAGTCCATTTTATTTTGATAACCCAGTCTTTTAAGGTGTAAAATCATGTTTTCAAGTTTGAAGAAGAGTACAATCAACATTGATTTATGCTGGGTTCTTCAAGTGGTTGATTTGATTATACTGAACTAACTTAATGTTGTTTTTAATAAAATCCCTTCCTCCCCTACTTTTTTGTAGTGTGAAAAGGAATATCATGTTGGTTGCTTGCGGGATCGTAAGATGGCATTTCTGAAGGTACTTAACACATTGCCATCTCTTTATGCGTGGATACATTAGTTTGGACACCAACTTTAGCCCTTCGGACTTAACACGTGTAACAAATCACAGGAGTTGCCAGAAGGGGATTGGCTTTGTTGCAACGATTGCACCAGAATACATACTACTTTGGAGAATCTCCTGGTTACGGGGGCTGAGAGACTCCCTGAATCTCTTTTGGATGTTATAAAGAAGAAGCATGTAGAAAGATGTTTAGAACCCCTTAATGAGATTGATGTAAGATGGAAACTTCTTAATGGAAAAGTTGCGTCTCCTGAAACTAGGCCATTGCTTTTGGAGGCAGTGGCCATGTTTAATGTAAGTTCTGTCTGTCTGTATGAGTTGCTTCATCACCATCATCATCATCATATCATTTGTAAGAGTTGCTTCACTATCATTGTCATGGTCATATCATTTTCTTCATCACTATTGTTATATCCTTCCACTTATTTGGGTTTATGAAGGTGATAAGTTGATGATCTTGTTTGTTCTCCAATTGGGTTGAGCTGCTTTGCATTTTTATTATTTATGGCATTTTCTTCTTTTACTAAATTGATTCTTCTTCATCACATGACTTCAGGGTGTGATTTAACAGTTGTTGATGCGTGTAAATCCGTTTGTAGGCAGGGTGGAAAAGTTTTGCCTTCAGCATAAATGCATATACATGAATTAATGAGTTTATAGTAATTTCCATCCTGCCAAAGTTTGACTGATTTGTTTATGATCGTGTCAGACTTGGCTCTCTTACACCATTTCAATCACTTTATCTAAAAATTGAATTTTTTATCAATTAAACAATTGAATCATGATTATATATTTATCATAACTGTTTGTATTAAATCTTGTAAAAAATAAAATATAATCAAACTGTTCTTGTTCTCGTAAATTTCAAAAAGGAAAAAAATTTAGGTTAAATTTTATATCTATCAGTAAGCTATCAAAAAATTTGTATTAATATGATTAAAAGATTTCACTCCACTAGTAGGTTTTAAAATAAATTTATCCAATTATAAATGTAGTTGTCCTAGTGGTGCTATGCAGTGCTTAGATACACAGGGGAGTGATTATGGAGCACTTTTCCGTCACAGTCTGCTGTCTCACTCCTTGTGAGAAACTCCAAAATAGGGCATCTTTATATTTCATTGGGGAAACCTGTTTTGAGTTTTTCATAAGATTATTAGAAAACTTAACACAGTTGTTGGAGTTTGATCTTTAGACGTCTCTTGCATGTTTCAGGAATGCTTTGATCCTATAGTTGATCCAGCTGCTGGACGTGACCTCATTCCTGCCATGGTTTATGGGTAAAATCATATTAGAACATTTGTTTACTTTTTAATGTTCTCTTCAATTTTTTTCCTCGTCTCACTAACTTCTCATTCACATACAGAAGGAATTTGCAGACTCAAGATTTTGGAGGAATGTATTGTGCATTATTGATCGTCAAGTAAGAAGTGGCTGTATTTAGAAGCTATTATTTCAAATGTTTCTTTTATAGCTGTTCATATTTTATTTCCTTTGACATTGAAGTTCATCGGTGGTATCTGCGGGCATGCTTCGAATTTTTGGTGAGGACATTGCCGAACTCCCCATAGTTGCAACAAGATATAAGAACCGTGGGAAGGTGCGAGACCATGCTACTAACTCGATTGGCATTTCTTGGGATACCATTATGTCTCACCAGCCCCCAACTTCATTTTCTTCTAAAATATTCCCGTGTGGATTTAAAAAGATACTGTTTCTGCAAATGTTTGATTTGCCAAGCCTCCAATTAGTGCTTCACAAACTGAGCTATATCTCACAAGTTCCCTTTTGATGTGTTAATTGACAATAGATGTAGTTCTGTGATCTGCACCACTGCGCATTTTTTCTAAACTAGGTTCTGTCTTGCTTCATAATTTCTTCTTGGAGCTGGGTCTGAAATTTGGATATATTGTTCTGTAATGATGATCTAATTAGTAGGATAACCAGATAATGCTTCTGTTTTGTTATTTTATGATCACTTTTGCCCATGTCTCGGTAGTGCACTACTTATAAATTAACTTACTCTTACAGGGCTACTTCCAAACACTTTTCTCGTGCATTGAGAGGCTGCTGGCTTTCTTGAAAGTGAAAAATCTTGTGCTACCAGCTGCTGAAGAAGCAGAATCTATATGGACAGAAAAATTCGGATTTAGCAAGATGAAACCTGATGAGGTATATGTTTCCTCAACTACATACAGGCTAGGAGCTAAGTTAACATTTTGCCACTTCATTTTTGCGTTTTTTTCTTGTTTTACTTTGATCTACAACTGTGTTTCTTGTGGTTGATAATTTAGCTAGCTGCATTAATGATGACAAGGCTCACCCCAGCTAATGATCGAAGTTTCATTTTATGTTGCAGCTTACCAACTATAGAATGAACTGCCATCAGATCATGGCATTTAAGGGGACTATGATGCTTCATAAAACGGTACCTGGATGTCGTGTCATCAATACTCAATCATGAGAAACCCATATTCAAGAAAGCCTATCGTGAAGAGGGAAAACCCTACCTTTCTCGTTTCCATTTTTTTTTCATTCACCTGTTATGTATATGTATCGACGTTAGGTTATTTGTAGCCATTCGTGAGCCTATACATCATATTCGTTTAACGTTTATAATGTCATTTTCCTATTTTTAAGTTTTAGTTACACTCTTGAGCATACTCGAATTCTTGATTTTGGACATGTGCTTTGCTGCGGGTATGATTCAATGCTGTTTTACATAAATGAGCTGTTGCTAGAAACATTTTCTTTGACAAACTCCTAACACTTAACGTGTTAGAATGTACAAGTATAAGGAAAGCAGTCTATAACATATTTTTTATTGAGTAATATTTATTTGAGATTGAAAATTTGAATTTTTTAGTTATTCAACAAAGTACACAATTTTTGTATTTTTTAACAAATAATTAAGTAATATCAGAAAAAAATGGGTCAAATCCAAAATTTCCCTGCGGATCAAGTCACCGCAAGAAAGTAAAAGGTCTAGACCAGGTTATTTATTTATTTTAAACTGGCAATATTTATTCTATTATTATTATATTAAACTAGGGAAAACACATTTATTTATAACTTAGAATCTTTTTGTTTAATATTTTCTGATTTTATTAGAAATAAAAAAATTCATTATTTTAATAAATAAAATAATATTGTCTATTGTCAATAATGCGAGTATTCAGGGAAGATTGTCTAAACAATTTTTATTTTGAAGTTTAATATTTTAAATATCCTAAACGTTATAAAGAACTTTAATCATACATCTAACTTAAATAGTATATTACAATAGATTAAACTCTTTAGGATAAGAGTAAAGAAAGCTAAATTTTACATATTAAAGTTATTTTAAATGGTTAAGTTACTTGAACAAACATCATTACATACTATGCCTAAATGTTTAGGATCTTTTAGTACTTTAATGTATGTATATTTTAGTATTTTTTTTTTTTTCTGTGTTGTGCTCTCTCTTTTTTTTACAGATCACTACCTTTAATCATACATCTAACTTAAATAATGTATTACAAAAGATTAAACTCTTTAGGATAACAACAAAGAAAGCTAAATTTTACATATTAAAGTTATTTTAAATGATTAAGTTACTTAAACAAGCAGCATTCAAACGATAGTATGCGTACTATGCCTAAATGCTTAGGATCGTTTAATACTTTAAAGTATGTATATTCTAGTACTTCTTTGTCTGTTGTGTTGTGTTCTCCTTTTTCGTACAGATCACTACCTTTAATCATACATCTAACTTAAATAGTGTATTACAAAAGATTAAACTCTTTAGGATAATAGCAAAGAAAGCTAAATTTTACATATTAAAGTTATTTTAAATGATTAAGTTACTTAAACAAGCAACATTCAAACGATAGCATACGTATTATGCCTAAATGCTTAGGATCGTTTAATACTTTCAAGTATGTATATTCTAGTACTTCTTTGTCTGTTGTGTTGTGCTCTCCTTTTTTTGTACAGATCACTACCTTTATTCAAAAGTATGCTCAAGAGTAGAATAACGTTTAAGAGATAGGAAGACATTCAAAGAATGCTTCCTTCATTTTTTTTGTTGGGTCTTTTTGTATATACTACACATTTACTCTACCAAGACACAAAATAACTTCTGACTCAGTACGATAAATGCTAAAATTCTAGAAGAAAATCAAAGCTTAAATTAACATCTTTTTCAAAGAAGTCTATATAAAGAAGATTACATAAAGACAAGAGAACAAGAACTATTATTGTTGAATACACTCTTGTTGGCTCTCTCTTTAAAGCTCTGTCTCTTAGACTTGTTCTTTGAAAAGAAAAGTTCTTTACAAGCTTTCCAAATTTTAATATATTGATTTTAAATCCTCTTTGCCAGAGTTACATATTTTGTTCTAGTAATATTAGCAAAACACTTTGATGTTTGTGTTTAGAAGTGAAGTAAAACACTTGTAAAGTTAACTGAGTGGAGTTAGACCATCTAGTCACTTAGACTGGCCGATACCATGAGTGGTTATAATCATTTTAACTAGTGGGTTAATTGTATACCAAGAGTGATTAAACTTATAGTAATCCTTTGTGATTAGTGAAACCATTTAAAGGTATTTAAGGGAAAACTAGACGTAGCTTAGTTTGGAGCGAATTAGTATAAAAATAAGTATGCCTTATTCCTTTTGTTTCTCAAGGGTTTCCCCTAAATGCTAGTTTATAAACTTAAGTGTTTAACAATTGTTGTAGACCATCTAACTCCTGCAAAGGAAATTAAATACCGATTTGAGAAAAATTTTAAAACTCTATTTAAGCCTCGTCCATCTTTCTAGAGTTTTCTTGTGTTACAATTAGCCTAGAATTTTTTTCTACTATGTAACAACAATTCCATTATTATAGTGCATTTAGTGAATAATACAAAAAAATATAATAGAAAACAAAATTTAAAATAATTAAGTAGTTCCTTTATGTTTGAGATAGGATACAATTTATATAAATATAATAAATATTACTTGGGATGTTTTAAATGTAGTTTTTCTTTTTTCCTTTCCACTTAGTATGGGGAAGAAGTAGACTATAGGATGCTAAAAATTTAGTTAAGGAATCAAAAAGTAACTTTTTTGTTTTCTATTTGATTTTTTTTATTTTGAAATTATTAATGAAATTATTCCATTTAAACTAATATTAATTGTATTGTATGATTGTCTTGTCAACTACAAACAGGATGTTTAACCTTTACTTTGATCCATGTGAGTCACTCCTAAGACCGGATAGTCACAGAAGCGAACTGGTTAGTCATGAGTCAGAACAATTAATCTTATTGTTGACCAATTTATAAATATAGTGTGATTACTCGCAATTATGTCGTAATTAGGCTAGTGTTAATCAAAAGTCCACTCCAAAACCTATAAATATAGATTTGATGTAAGGAATTAGGTAATTTTCATTTACTACGCTATTATTATTTGATCTATCATTGTTAATTTGACTTTGGCATAAGAGTACCTTTTGCAAGTATCTTTAGTATGATTTGGATGAATGGTTTGGACAAGCGGTAACATCATAACTTGAACTTCATGACAACTTTTAGACCCTAGATTACTCACTAGACCTTAGATTGTTGATCTCAACCTACATCCTAAAACATTAATTAATTGAGTTTGGATACAAAATCTATCTTAGTTCTATTATGTTATAGTAGTGTAAGCTTGTGTATCACTTTTATTAATGATAAAAATAATAAATTTGGATAGCATTTTTTTTGTAAGTAATTTTATTATAGATAATTTTTATTTATTTTATAGATAATTTTTATTTATTTTGTAGATAAATTTTTTTTAGTATAAACTGTTATTTCAATTTAAAAAACAAAAGGTTGTATAAGACCCAAGAAAATTCAATGTAATAAGAGGAGGATGTAACCTTGCTACGTGTTTTCTTAATAAGCAATAGTATATTATTCATAAGTATTGTGTAGCTTAGTTGGTGAGAGCCCCTTTGTTAGGTTGATGGTCATGTGTTTAAATATTAAAGGAGTAAGCAATAAAAATTGAATATCAAAAAGTTAATATTTGCCAAATCTTATTTAACCTAGCAAATATTTTTAGATCTTCACAACAATCAAATATATCTTGGAGGAAATTATATCTTCATAAAGAAGATTATATTAACAACAAAGCTCAAAACAAAGCCCAATCCAATTTCTTCTATCTCTTCTCTCATGTTCTCCACCTTCTCTTTTTCTATTTTTATGTTATTTCCACATTTCATGGAGTGCTAAGCCTCTAGGATAGATTCTTTTCTTAACTATTCTAAGGTTAGATGAATAAATTTTTTTGTTCTTTTGATTCTTGTTATTTATTTTTATCTATGTCCTTTGCTACTTAATCAAGTAAAAGTAATGGTTTTTACATTATAGCAAGTTAGTACGATGTTAAATCTACATAGCATATCAATCATATGCGTCTAAGAGTTTTTAATTTTAATTGAAAATTTACTTTGATTAAAGTTAAAAAATTTCATGTGATTGAATGGATTTTTACCAATAATTGATAATGTACTTTGGTTAAATGTGAAAACTTTAACAAGAATTAATCAAGAATGTACTTTGGTTAATTAGATTTTTACTTGATATAAGATGTAAAAGAATAGACATGATTAGACATAGTAATATTTAATTGAGTGTACTTTGGTTAAATTTACAATGATTAATCTACAAAGTTTTTGCTTTTAATCGAGAATGTACAGTGGTTCATAGTGAAAATGTCAATAAATTAATTGAGAATTTAAATTGATTAATTTGAAAATATAAGACAATAATTAAATGAATAATAATATTCAGATAATCAATGATGAATCTTATTTTGAAAAAGCAGTAAAATCAACCTATTTTCTTTATTTTTTTTTATTTTTTAAATCCTTTTATAAATTTATTTCTTTCTATATTTTTATTTTTTATTTAATCTTTTATTTATCTTTATCTTCTTTATTATTTTTTATTTTACTAACCATTTGCACAGTTTTTATAAGAATTAAGTTGTTAAGAATCAATTTTGTGTTCGTTTGAATACGATTTAAGGTTGAATTTATCATTTTTATTTTGTTGGCTATTATCTTAACAATTCTAAAATTGTTATAGTTTAGTAGTATTTATTTGATCGCGTCAACGATTGTTATCAAAGAGTTTTTAGGAAGACAAGGATATGTAAGCAATTAGGATTAGGCATGACAGGTCGTATTAATAAATTAAGGAGAGGTTTAGGCACCAAAAACCCTAGTACTATCGTGAGTGAAAGAGACCTTTATCCATTGCTTTATACTGTCAAAGAATGGGAGAGGAACGTGTGCTTAAAGATTGGCTGGAAAGAGTCTTGGTGTGCTGAGTTTTTAGAACCACGTTTGTAATCCTTGCTGGTTTAGAAGGTAAGGGGAGCTGGCCTTGCTGTGATTTGGGGTGTAACAATCATGAATGGTTGTATGTACATATGGTGTTGTGATAAGTGTATATTACGGTATTACGGTTGTTCCTGGATGTTTTCTTTGTTGGTGTTTTTTATTGTTTAGACATGATTTTATTGGAATATGATGATTAGTATTGTGAGCATGCATGATCTTTAGTATAAGATAAGATTTTTTGTTTTTGTTAGTAGTTTTCAATTTGAATATGCAAGAGTAGTAGGGTCCAGGTAAATACCCCATTAACTAAAGAGATTATGATCTTGTGATGCATCAAGGTGCTTGTAGGAATTGTTATATTGGGGGGGTTGACATTATGTTACTTGTTGTTATAGTATAAATCAATGGCTAAATGATGTCTGTCGTGCACTCATTAGAAGGATGCTTGTTGCCTCTAGTGTAGTATCAGTTCAGAGTATATCTATTAAGTTTAATATCTACTGTTATGCGGGGAATGGGATGGTTGTTATAAGGTCTAGGTGTGTGATCAATTGTTTGAAGTTAAAGTAGTATGGAAATTGAGGTTTCTAATAATTTGCATTGGTTGGAAAATAATTTGTAGAGTTGAGAATAATATATAGCATGAGGATTGTTTTGAGTTTAGCGGTGGATGTTTAAGTGATATGGTGATTGTAATTTTGTAATCCAGGTAGTGTTATTTGAAGTGTTAGCTGTCGGTGTAGTGTTTTATGTCTAGTGTGTGCAGTGTCTGTTTTGTGGTGTTAGCATTCGATTGAGTCAATTTTAGGTTAGGATTACTAGTCCAGTGGTTGTAACATAATGTAGTGGTCTAGTTGGGTGTATTTATAGGTATTGTCATATGGGAATGTGTTAAACATAGGTGGAGTGTCAGACTAGGTGGATTAGAGATTGGTCTGGGTATGCTATGTAGTAAACAAGTGTCATAGTAGATATTGGGAAGTGGTCATGAGATCAAGAGCTTAATTTGGTCTATAATGCTGAGTTTTTGATGCATAATATGTTAGTATGTACTGTGTATGCTTTACTTTTCATTTTGTGATAATACTATGATGTTACATGTTTAAATGCTTTATTTTTGCATTTTACTTGTTGAAGTAGTGTTGTCTAGGCTACGTTGACTCTTTAAGTTGTTTATGCCAAGGCTAGGTTGTCCAAGCTACATTGGTCACATTATCTAGGTTGGTTGTTTTGGGGTCGAGCTGTCTGGGCTGTGTTAGTCCAGCTGGGTTGGTCGTGTTGGGTTAACCGAGCTTCAGGGTGTTGGGATGGGTTGGTTGGGCTATTTGTGACTAGGCTGGCTGAGTTGTAAGGTGATTGGTCTAAACTACCTACTCGAGTTCTTTGGGACCTCAGTTTTAGGGTTCTTGAGTTCATTTGTGAATGTGTTTGAGGTTGATCTAGGTTTTTGACTCTAACCAAGCTACTAATGATATTGACAAAGTTGTTTGGGGTGTTGATCGAGCTGTTTATGAGTTGGTCAGGTTATCTGTCAAGTTGTTTAGGGACCTCAATTTCGGGGCTCTAGAGATCATTTCTAGGTAGTCTGTAGGTTGGCCTAAGGTTTTAGACCTTGATTGAGTTGTCGTTGGAGGTTGCTGAGCCATTTCTTGTGGTGGTTGAGCTTATGTGTGTAAGGATGAGTTGCCTGTTGTGTGTTTCTAAGTCCTATGAATGTTGGTTGAGGTGTTATAAGTGGTTGCCAAGTTGTGCGCCTTGTATGGGTATGTGTGTCTAGTTTTTTGGATGTGTGTGGTGATGTGTGGTTGTTGTGTCTCCTTATCATACTTTGTAAGTTTGGATATAGTTCTTTTCGTCTATAAGAGACGATAGAAGAGATGAGGTATGAGTGTTGTCTTTTCGTCTTTGGAGGTAGTAGAAAGGGAAGGATATCTCGTTTGTAGATTTTACTTATACGTCATTGAGGAACAGGGGAGATAGGCACAAAGCTGTAGTGGAGGGTGACTCGAACTACCCTGTTTTGGTGAACAAGTGTCTTGTTTTTGTGAATAAGTTTTGTACGGGAGAACAACACATGTTTTGAAATTGCATGGTTGTGGCATGTTTTGGGGTGACTTATGATGACTCTATTTGGTTTGTCATGTTGATAGTATTATTATGATGACTAATGGTTGTTGTTATGTTATTTTATTGGATGGTTATTCTAGTAACTCACCATTATTGTTTGTGTGTTATTATGATCGTATAACTTGTATTGTTTTATGAGAACAAATGTTCTTACAAATGTTTTAACTGATGGGTAGAGCAACGTTACGGAAAACTCGGGGAAAATATTCTAGTTTATGTTTACGAACAATTTTTTTTGATGTAATGCTTTTGGATTAATATTTTGAAAGATTTAAATATTTAAATAAATTTAATTTATTGAATTTTAAATAAATTAAGGTTTCGATTATATCACTTTTCTACAATAAATATAATATAAATATAAATATATATATATATATATATATATATATATATATTAATTTTCTACGTATAAAAATATTTTATACTTTATTCATAACATCTTAAACGGATGTTACATGTTGCCTATTAAAAGACAGTCAAATTGAAAAAAAAAAATTAAAAACAAAGGTTATGAGTAAGGTAATTATTTTAATTTTAAAACTTGTTATTTAAAGGGTAAATTGAAAAATGAAATGTGGATACCAAAGAAGAATTCCTCTATATAATCTATAGTATTATATGCAAAGGATTCTCTATTTTAATGTTTTCTAAATTTATTTTTTACGTATTTTTAAATTAAAATAATAATTTTATCAATTTTACTTATCAAACAATGTTCCTTTCAATAGGTTTCCTTATTACAAAAATATGAGAGTGAATAGTTATTATGTTTAGTTTAGTTTATTTAAGGTGATTTGGAAGAACAAATACTAAGTGACCTTTCTTTTAAAAAAAAAAAAATTAACAATTCTGTTTTTTATTTGATCGATTTTTTTCTTCTAAAATTTAACTATTATTTTTAACTAAAATAACTATTTATAATAAAAAATTATCTAAAAAACAAATTACATATAATAAAATTATAAAAAATATATAAATTTACTTTTATAAATATAACAATAATTTTATTATTTTATTATGATAAAAAAAATAACACACATGCATATAGTGCATGTGTTTTCACTAATGGTATAAATAAAGAAGATTCATTTTTAAGAATTTTTTTTTTTCATTCTTTTATCTTTTATTTAATAAAAATAATCACACTATTTGATGAAAATACAAAAGAATAGGCGGATCACATCTTAACTAAAAAGAATAAGTAATTAAAAAGTAAATATTAGTTTCTTACATTAATGTGATTACAAAATATTTTTTACCCAAATTTAAAATAAAAAAACAAAAAGGAAAGAAAAAAAAAAGAGATCACAAATTCATAATTAAAAATTAATATATACAAATTATACTTATAATAAAAAAATAAAAAAAATATATGAATTTATAATATTAAACCACTTATATTATTTTTTATGATTTCTTACACAAAAGATATAAGAAACTTTGAATTTTATATGTTTAGAAAATGCCTAAACCAAACAACAGAATGAAACTTAGTAATTAAATTCCTCGTCCTCATATTAAGAAACTTAGTATCCAATCTCCTTTATGCTTTTTTAAAGTCTATGCTTTAGTGGATTTAATAATAATTTTCTTTAGTAATCTATCTCTACCGGGTTTTCTAGTTATTTAAAGTGACTCATCACTCTCTTCAATATTGGAACATTTTTTCTTCATTAAGCATGTAAGTCAATTTAGAAATTAATTTCAATTCATATGAAAAATGAGTTTCTTAGACGATAAAGAATTAAGAATACATCATTATTTGATTAATCTAATTGTTGTAAACTTGTAATTTATTGAAAATGAAAATGACATTTTCAAAAAAGACATACTAACTAAGAAATCAGACTTTACTAATATACAATCGTTTAAAACATCTAAATTATTAACAAAAAACACATCTATTTTCAATACAAATATCATTATTAACCACCATAAGTTTGGGTTGTAACTGAAGAATAGATGACACAACAGATTGATCTATGGTGATGTTTATGATTATTATTATTGATTGTGGAGTAATTTTAAACCAATTACAGAATAACACGTAAATAATGTTCAAATGTTATAAAAAAAATATTGTCTAAGTATCATTATCTCACAGTAAATTGCATTTCAATAAACTGAACACCAGGAGGTTCTACCATAGTAGGAGGATGGTGGACCACAATCTGTTGTACTACAAGCTAGACCACATGCTACATCACAAGTTGAATCTTAGGATACACTAACAATTGTACATAGGATTCACCACAAACTCTACCACAGACGTTAATAAATTGAATTACAGGAACCGAGTATTGAGACATAGTATCACCTTTAATCAGAAAAAAAAAAAAAATCTTTTTTAAAGTTGTTTTAAAATTATATTACTATAAGATAAAAAAATGTTAATTTAGGATTACATGTAGTTCCTTTGTTAAGGAGTTTTCTTAACAATAACATTATTATAGTTTTTAACAAGGAAGCATTATTGTCATGGTAGTGATGATTGTCACTAAAGGTAGATGAGAAAACTAAGTTAGTGTTGGAGTGCCTTAAAACCGGGTCTACAACTTTTGACTCGCCTTATCCTTCTTATCCGTTAACTGTTATATATATTGAGATATTTTTATTATTAAATGTTACTGAAAAATAAATTTTTGGATGAAAAATTATGCCACCATATTATATAAATGTATCATTAATTAAACATTACTTAAATAAATGTAATTGGGTGTATGTTATTTATAAAAGTTTATCTATCCACCATATTATATATGGAAATATCTAGTTATATTTATTATATGAGTGTAATTTTTTCATACATAATACCGAAATAGGTCAATTTCAGACTTTTTTTTTTTTTTTTTTTATATAGAAATGGGTAAGTTGTATTTGTAAAGACTATTTCAAAATAATAATGAAAAAAAGTGTTTCTAAACACAATTTTATTGAAAATTTCCACACTGAAATCATGCTCTGAATTGGACTTCAACATACTTGAAATGTATTTTTTAACGTGTTACATTAGGTAAGTATTAAATGTATTTAATGTTTCTGTTTTACACATTTGTTGTTTTCTGTTTTTAGACTACTATTCTTATAAACAGTAATATGCTTTCTAGAGTTTCTGTTTTTAGGGCTTTTATTATTTTTGTTTATTTCTGTTAGTTTGTTAGTTAGGGAGTCTCTTTGGGCTTACCGGAACCCTATATAAGGGATTCCAGCTTCTGTATTAACAAACAACAATCATTCAGAATAATACACAACTTTATTTTCTTTTCTGTAAACTTTGATCGGTTAGAAGTAGTTACCTTCATCACGCGTGACCCATTCCAATTTCCTTTTCCTGATCCACCATCGTCGTCGGTGGCTCTGCTAGAGTTGGTTGGAGATCACTTTTCTTCTCGCCCTCGCAGCTGGACGCTCTCACCTAACTTCTGAAGATCAGAAGATTCTAACGAGACTTTTGTCTCAGACGCATATGGGCCAGAGGCTTTGGGCTTCTTTTTCTTTGAGTATTGGGCCAACTGTCTTTTCTTTATGGTACCAGAGCAGGTCTTGTGCCTGTTCTGCCACTCATTCCGCTGCATATTCTTCCTCTTCTTGATCTTTTTCTCGTTTCTTTAAACTTTTCTTGCTATTATGGAGAAAGTGGATCAAACCAACAACCCCGTCAGTCCCTACTATTTACACCCAGGGGAGAATCCTGGTACCTCCCTTATATCTCAAGTTCTAAATGAGTCAAACTATACTTTATGGAGTAGAAACATGAGGAGAGCCCTTCTCTCCAAGAATAAACTGAAATTCATAGATGGAGGAATCACAAAGCCAAAAAAGGGTGACAGTCTCTTTGATGCTTGGGAAAGAAGCAATATGATGGTACTATCCTGGATTACCAAGACACTCTCACCCCAAATAACAGAGAGTGTGATATATGTAGAGAATGCACAAGAATTATGGGAAGAATTGAAATAAAGACTTTCTAAGGGTGATCACTTCAAGTTTTCAGATTTACTCCAAGAAATCCATTCCATTAAACAACGTGAAAGAAGTGTGAACCAGTATTTTACAAATTTGAAAATTTTATGGGAAGAGTTAGAATTTTTAAGACTCATTCCAAGCTGTAGTTGCAAAGTCCCTTGCAGCTATGATTTATCCAAAGCCTCACACAAATACAGAGACATGGAGCATGTTATATGCTTCTTGAAGGGCTTGAATGAATGCTACAACACTGTTAAAACCCAGATATTGCTTATGGAGCCCCTACCCAATATTAATCGTGTCTTTTCACTCATCATACAACAAGAAAGACAAGGGAAATATGATTCCAGTCAAAACAACAAGATTCTTGCCAACACCACTGAGAAACAAAATCAGTGGAAAAATAATCAGGGCTGAAGGCCTATGGACGTGGAAATCCCCCCAGAAATCAAGGAAGAGGGAGAAGGAGAAACCCCCACTACGGGAAACAGTGTTCCCACTGCCATAAGATGAACCATACCATTGATGAGTGCTATTCCAAGCATGGATACCCACCTTGGTGCAAAACAGTGTTGGACAGAACGAATGGGGATCAACTAATACTTGGTCAACCTCTACTGGAATACAGAACAGTCAACAAAGTGCTATCCAAAGCCCTTTCACCCATGAACATATGCAGAAGATACTGCAAATACTGGAAAAGGCTGATAGCCTTACTCACAGTATCAGTCAAATTCAGAAAAACAGTCCAAAGGACACTTAAGGTATGTTCTCATGGATCATAGATACAAGGGCAACAGACCACGTGACTCATGATAAAAACCAGTTTACATCTTTCTATAAAATAAAACCCATATTTGTCAAATTGCCCAATAGTTCTATTGTTACTTCCCATTATGCTGGAACCATTCAAAGTCTCACTAGGGATATTAATTGTACACTAACTTTCTCTTCTAAGATGTGTGAAATTCAGGACAACTCCACATTGAAGATGATTGGATATGCTAGTGTGTGCAAGGGCCTATATCATTTGCAATCCTTTGGAAGAAATTTAGCTCCTAGTTTTACTTTTTCTTATGAACATGACAATGTAAATCTATGGCCTTATAGACTTGGCCATCCTGGACATAATGTTCTTGAGAAGATGTGTAAGATTTTCCCTTATATTCAGACTGCTAATGATAATGCTTGTGATATTTGTCACTTTGCCAAACAACACAAATTACCTTTCTCTAAGAGCACTTCTTTATCTAGTGATTTTGACATGATTCATTGTGATATTTGGGGATCTATATCTACCCCTTCTGTACATGGTCATAAATACTTTCTAACTATTGTTGATGACTATAGTAGACATACATGGGCCTTCCTCATGCATAATAAGGGTCAGACTAGGGATATCTTGCAGAACTTCATTACTAAAGTGAGAACTCAACATAATAAAACTATTAAAATCATTAGAACAAATAATGGACCTGAATTCAATTGCTCTAATATCTATGAATCCTATGGAATAGAACATCAGAGAAGTTGTGTTGAAACCCCACAACAAAATTCTGTTATGGAGAGGAAACATCAACATATATTGAATGTGACTCGCAGCCTAATTTTTCAATCTAATATTCCTCACATATATTGGTCTTATGCCTTATCCCAAGCTGTTTATTTGATCAACAGACTACCATATCCTATAATAAAGGATAAAACTCCTTTTGAGCTCTTACATAATGATTCACCCACTTATCTTGATTTAAAAGTGTTTGGTTGTCTTTTTTTTGCCTCTACCTTAGAAGGAAATAGAAATAAGCTTGACCCTAGAACTAGAAAGGGTGTTTTCCTAGGATACAAGAATGGAATAAAGGGATATGTAGTTTTAGACATTAATAGCAGAGAAATATTTGTGAGTAGAAATGTTGTGTTGTATGAAGATATCTTTCCATATAAAGACAAACAAAAAGGGACAAACAATAATAATACAAGAGAAGAAGACATGTTTTTTCATGATGATGTTACCAACAGTCCTGAAAAGGACTCTGCCGAGAATGAAAGAGAAACCTTAGATCTTACTCAAAACAATCTTGCTAGTGAAGGACCTATTGAGGGAAACACTACCACTGGAAACATTAATCCTACAGAACAGGAACCAGGAAATATGCATAGGAGATCCAACAGAGTTAGAAAAACTCCAGAGTACTTGAAAAATTACATACAGCAGAATGATCTATCTCCATCCACCCAGTCATGTGCTAAGAATCATTTGATTACCCTTTATTCGATTGAAAATTTCTTATCTTAAGGGTCTTTTTCAAACAAACACTTGAAATATACTCTTGCTATAACTGTCAATAAAGAACCCAAGTCCTATGAAGAAGCTAAGACCAGCCCCGAATGGATTGATGCAATGAAGAAGGAAATACGAGCCCTCCAAATGAACAAGACTTGGTACTTGACTCAACTTCCTCTAGGAAAAAGGTCCATTGGGTGCAGATGGGTTTATAAGATAAAGCATAAGGCTGATGACACTCTTGAGAGACATAAAGCTAGGCTGGTTGCCAAGGGATATACCCAGCAAGAGGGAATATATTTCTTAGATACTTTCTCCCCTGTTGCTAAACTCACCTCTGTTAGACTATTGCTTGCTTTTGCAACCTCTAAAAACTGGTTTTTACACCAGCTGGATGTGGACAATGCTTTTCTTCATGGGGATTTAAATGAAGATGTTTATATGGATCTCCCTCCAGGATTAAATGCTGACACTAAGGGGCTGGTTTGTAAGCTGACTAAGTCTTTTTATGGGCTGAAACAAGCCAGCAGACAGTGGTTTGACAAACTCTCCACGTTTCTTATCTCTTCAGGATATACCCAATCTAAATCTGATAATTCCCTATTTGTTAAAAGAACCTCTTCTAATTTTAAAACTCTGCTTGTTTATGTTGATGACATCATTTTGACAAGAGCTTCTATGAAAGAGATCAATCTCATTAAGACTCTCTTGGATAATCAGTTTCAGATTAAAGACTTAGGAGAACTCAAGTACTTTCTTGGTTTTGAAGTGGCTAGATCTAAAAGAGGAATACATTTGTGCCAAAGAAAATATGCTCTAAATATTTTGGAAGAAACAGGAATGTTAGGGAGCAAACCTAGTTTTACACCCTATTTGAGCAACACCCTATACAAGATAGAGGATTATATGGGTAATCCCAGTGATTATTGTTGACAAATTGACAAGCGTACCAAATCGTACAAGTAATATAAATGGTAAGACCAAGTATCGTTTTCCCAAGAGACTCAAATGACTTTCTCGTTCACGTGAATTAAAATAATAAGACTTGAAAATAAAAATTAATAAATTAGATTTGAGAACAAAAATATTAACATGCAAAATAAAGTTGATTCAATTGACAAAAGAAAACAATGGAGGAATGGATGTTGTTGGGGGTTTACAATTTCATCTAATCCGCTCTCTCTTACCTACTACCCTTGAATATTAGTTTGATTAATTCAATTGTTATGCGACTTTCTTAGCCTCCCCTTAACCCGATCCCTCGGCGAAAAGGGCCTAATATTAATTACTGGCTTGCTATCCCTAGCCTCCCCTAGCAATTAATACCGCATTATAAGCAGAAGTTAGCGCAATTGATCGTCCTACCCCTATCCCTAGGTGGTATTGCAAAATCAAGAAATTACTCACTAGTTCATGTCATTACTGTACGTCCCCATATCAATAAAGACATACATCAGTTACCGAATGAGTTAAACGATAAAGGCCTTAAGCA